>NC_073241.2:35509696-35812727 GCF_029281585.2 Gorilla gorilla gorilla | reverse complement strand
GAGGGTTGCATGAAAACAAACAAATAGCACCCTGTGTCTCCAACCCCAATGCAGCCATGCTTAGCCCGCAGGCCAGTGAAGCTAAGTGGTTTGAATGGGGCTCAGGAGGAACCAGGCTGCAGTCGGTGGGCCTCGATTGCCCTGCACTAGAGCAGTGCATGCTGGGGCTTTCCCGTCCAGAGTGTGGCACGGTAGCCCCAGCATGCCTGGGGGCTGAGAATGAGGGGAGTGTGGGAGTGGCGTTCAGGAGGGGAGTGGGCGGCTCCCAAGCGGCCTGCCTGTCTTTGGTCTCCCACGCATAGACTTAAGTCTCAGGTGTTTTCCCACAATACCACAGGCCTCGCCTGCTGCTGCTGTCTGCAAGGCATGGCTGTCATTGGGTCTCACTTTCAGGCTGGGATCTTGCTCCCTGTCTCCCACCTTCAGCCTCCCTGGAGGTTACCCTTGCCGAGAGCCACTAGAGTTCCCCTCCATTAAAGGGACTGGGGGATGTCCTCTGTATTTCTTTTGCTTTATCTTGAGCTTTTTTGTCAGCCCTTTCCCTCTATTTTGGGGGCCTGCAAAAGCAGAGGGTCTTTTTTTGAGAAGTAGGCTCCTGTATAACCTCGTTTGAGATAGATTTGGGCCACTTTCTGGTGTCTGTAGCAGTTAGGTTTTTTCCCCCTAATTCCTGTCTTTTCATTTCTGTTTTCTTGGTCATTTACATCATTTAAAGAACTAGAGAAAGCTTAAAACCACGTTCTGGCCATGCGGAAGCAGTCTGAGGGCCTCACCAAGGAGTATGACCACTTGCTGGAGGAGCACGCAAAGCTGCAGGTCAGCCCTCACGTATCGCTGCGCCCAGGGCAGGAGAGCAGAGCAGGATGAGGCAGCCCCTGGGGGTGTGGAGAGAACCTTCCAGGGGCCCAGGGGCCGGCTGCCCTCTCCCCCACTCCCCCTGGCCACCTCTGCCCTACTGAGTGGGACCGCTCACCAGGCAAGAGAGGGGTGGCCTGGCAGCAGATGTAGGCACTTGCCGAGGTGGCCCTCAGGAGTGGCACTGGCTCACTAGGCTCTGAGCCTTCCTACCTTCGTACTCAGGCTCATTCAATGGTTTGGGGCCCAGTCAAGAACAAATAAGCAGGTGAAACTCTGGGACCCACTGCTGACCTTTTTTCCTAGAGTGCTGGGGGGTGATGTAGGGCAAAGATCCCTGGGCAAGTGAGGGCACAAGGTGTCAAAAAGTCACCTCCCCTAGCAGGCACTAGTTGTGGCCATCACCTGCTGCCCTAGGCGTGATCCGAGTCCTCAGACTAGCTTGGGTGCACCAGGCCGCATTTGGAAGCCCAGGCGGTCTTGACGTTGGGAGTGAGGGCCACATAAATACTCCTAACTTTGGACAGCTGGCTTCAGTGCTTGGTGGCCCAAGTTTGGGCACCACAGCAGGTGGGGAGGAAGGGTCCAGCCTCAAAGGGGGCACCCATGCCTTCTGTATAGGGCAGGCTTGGCAGATGGGACTTGGGCTTCGAGGGCACCTGTCAAAGGTGTGCAGAGTTGGGAAGGGCCTGATCAGGTCTTGAAGGGGACTGGATGCCTTGCTGTTCCCTGCAGCCAGGACTCGGCCCCCAGTGAGGTCCTGGCAGTCCTCCCTGGCTGGCGTTAGGTCCAGGGCTTTCCTTAGAGTGTGGGCCAGGGCTGACGCTCCCACCCTGGCAGGCCTTTGGGTGCAGCCGAGGAGGGGGCCCCTTGCTCACTTGAATAGCTGTTGTTAGGAGAGAGGGGAACCGAGCTGGACCTCTGGCGCATGGGGCTGGAGGTGGCAGGGGAGGAGTGGACCCGGCCAACCTACTGCTGTGGGATTTCTGTCCCTTTCCCGGCTGCAGTAGATGGTCCCATGGACAAGAAGAAAGAGTAAGGGCCTCCTTCCTCCCCTGCCTGCAGCTGGCTTCCACCTGGCACGTGCCTGCTGCTTCCTGAGAGCCCGGCCTCTCCCTCCAGTACTTCTGTTTGTGCCCTTCGCTTCCCCCATTCCCTTCCACAGCTCATAGCTCCTCATCTCGGCCCTTGTCCACACTCTCCAAGCACATTACAGGGGACCTGATTGCTACATGTTCAGAATGCATTTGCTGTCATCCTGCTTGGCCTGGCCAGGCCTGGCACAGCCCTGGCTTGCATGCCTGAGCGTGGAGGGCACGAGTTAGTTGTAGTCCGGCTTGCGGTGGGGCTGACTTCCTGTTGGTTTGAGCCCCTTTTTGTTTTGCCCTCTGGGTGTTTTCTTTGGCCCCGCAGGAGGGTGGGTGGAGCAGATGGACTGGAGTTTCTCTTGAGGACAATAAAAGTTGTCATGGTGTTTACGTGGTGCAGTGTGTGACTGCGGCCGTGGGGAGGGCTGTGCTTTCTCTCCTGCCTGGAGTCCCCAAGCGGCCACAGCCCTTCAACCTGTTTCCCTCACTGAAGGCCAGGCTCACACATGTTCTCGAAGGCCCTGCCCTCTCTGTCCTCCTGCTCCCCGGGCTGGGCCAGGCCTTGCTTCAGGGCCACCCGCCGAGTGTGTGTCCCATCTGCCTCCCTGGGTGTGGGCAGCTTGGGAGGCTCAGTAAACCGGCGGTCCTTTGGCTAGAGGACTCGCTTGACTTTTCTGGGTTCCTGTTTGTCACATTTGGGACAGACAGAACATAGCAGAATGCCACTAGTCACTCCCTGCCCCACCCCCTCCTGAAGGTTTGCAGGATGACCTCTGATTAATGCCAGCTGGGAGAGGAGACTTGTCCTTGGCAGTGACCTGGAGCTGGCCCAGGGCAGAGCTAGGCAGAAAGGGGCTGGGAATGGGCTGGGGCCCTTGGCCCTGAGAACGTGCTGGGTGTGTGCCTGCCACCAGAGCGCTGTGCTGGTGCTGGCTCCAGGGCATCCCTCCCATGGCTCCCTCAAAGCTGTGTCTTCCAGGCCCACAGCAAGCCAGGCCAGAACCGGGGCTTCCTGCCTGGCACCAGTGCCCAGGCCCCTGCAGTGTGCTGCTCTCCAGTAGCACATGAGGAAGGCAGCCCCCACCCGCAGCACAGTGCTCCCACCCTGCAGGGCCTCTGCCATGCCTGGTGTCTGCATGAGGACTGGGCGGAAGGGTCAGGGGAGCAGGTTAGAGGTGTGTCTCCTGGAACTGGGGGGACCCCTGAAGGATGTTGATGCTGGCAGGGTAGCTGATGGCCTGCTG
Source organism: Gorilla gorilla gorilla (assembly GCF_029281585.2). Taxonomy (NCBI): domain Eukaryota; kingdom Metazoa; phylum Chordata; class Mammalia; order Primates; family Hominidae; genus Gorilla; species Gorilla gorilla. The sequence continues at coordinate 35,809,540 of NC_073241.2, read as the reverse complement.
TGCATGCTTGCTTCTGCCTGCCCTGTCCAGGCCCAGGCCAGTGGTTCCCTTCTCTAGCATCCTGTCGCCCTTCCCTTGTGCTCAGAGCACAGCCGCCTCGTGACGAGTTCTGTCCCTTTCCAGGCGGTCTGAGATGTGGTGTCTGAGGGAGTAGGGGACACGTGGGCAATACCCTCTGGTTGCTGTGCCAAGGCCGAAGGCTGATCCCACTTCTCCAGGAAGTGTTCTCGGCTACCTTGGGCCTCCCTGAGCTCACCCTTCTGTGAGCTTTGAAAGGCTAAAGTCCAAACGGGTGCTTCCCTCACCAGCCCTGATGGGCTTCTTCCACTGTTCTGCCTAGGCTAGCAGCAGACAGAAAGCTGCACAAGGCCAGCTTCTGGAGCGCCCTTTCTAGTGGAGTGACAGAACAACAATGGGGCAGGGGGTGTGGGCACAGGCTCTTAGAGATGAAAATTGAGGCGCTTGCCCAGCCTAGACTGGAGGGCGGCCTGCAGGCTCGCGCTTTCCTGGATCAGCTTCTGTTCCAGGGCATTTGCACCCGTGGGCATCCTGATCTGTTTTCTTACCCATCTTCCACTAGACTGTGAGCTGCTTGAGGGCAAAGCCTGCTGCTTGTTGATCTCTGTGTCCTAACCCCTGATGTGGGAGCTAAGTCCTGAGGTAATGGTGTCTCCATTTCAGAACCCACTTTAAATGACACGCCTCTGTGAAGTTTCCTTTTTTCAATGTCTTTTTTCTGTGTGTTTGGTGTCATCATGGTGCATGAGGTGGCTTGGAGGGCATTTGGCCTGGAGGTGTGGAGAACAATTAGCAGAGGGTGATTGCCATCCAGGCAGAGACCTGGCCGACAGTGTATAAAGCAGTTGGCCTGAGCTCAGGGGTCCTGAGGGTGACTGTGGGCTGCAGGACAGTTGGAGTCGGTTGGGGACAGGGGCTGTGTGAGGGCCTGGGGCACCCTGGGGAGAGGTCTTGCCGATGTTGGGAAGCACCTTTGCAGCTAAGGAGGGCCAGGCTGGAGATCTGGGAGCTGCCAGCAGGTGGGGTTCTTGAAGGCGCAGGCATGGTGAGAGGACAGGCTTCTTGGGGAGAAAAAGAAAACTGGAAACAGCAGTTGCTGAAGAGATGGGGGCCAGGGACCGCAGGACAGGCTCCAGAGCCCCCGGCTGAGCTAGGGTGGGACTGCACTGCCACTCCTTTCTCTGCTCCCTGTCTGGTCCATGTATTTCTCACCCAGGCTCTTGGTTGGCCGTATTCTAAGCCAGGTCCCTCCCCTGGCTCCAGAAGTTTAGGGGTAAAGCACCTCCATAGGGGGTGCTGCCCGCTGAGGAGCAGGGCCTCTGGGGGTTCTCCCATAGCATGATAGCAGTCCTGGGCAGGACACAAAGGGAGCAGCCCAAGCTGTCACTTTGCTCTGAGGGGCCACCTGCTCCCCCTTCACAGGCTCCGATCCCTGATGTTCTCTGTGCTTGCCTGAGCCGCCCACTGCATTGCCTGCTGTGCCCTGCCGTGGTGCCCAGCCCTTTCAGGGTGGGGTGCCACATGCTCATCTTGTGCACGGGGTCCCGCCCCTTGAAGGACCTGTCTGTACTCACTGTCTCCAATTCCTCTCCGCCTCTTCTCATGGTAAACGCATATATATCATACACATATATAGTGTCATCAATGTATATGTAATGAGCCATTTTCACCATCGTTAAGTGTGCAATTCAGTGGCATTAAGTGCAGTCACAGTGTTGCGCAGCCACCACTTCCGTCCACCTCTAGAATTTATTTTCTCAAACTGACACTCTGTCCCCACTCAAAACTCCCCAGCCTGTCCCCAGCCCCTGGCACCCACCCTTGCCCTCTGTCTCTGTGGATCTCCCTCCTCTCATGTAAGGCCCTGTCTCTCTCACAGGAGCAGAACCCTATAGCAAGTGTCCCTTTATGATGGCTCATTTCACAGAAATGCCCTCCAGGGGTCAGCCATGTTGTGTCGTGTGTTGGAGTGCCTTCCCTTTCCAGGCCGGCTCATATTTCCTTGCCTGGGTGAACTACGTTGTTGTCTCTCCCTTCGTCTGCAGATGACACTGGGCTGCCGCCACTCCTTTACTCAGTCGCACACCAGCCAGCCTTTCACACGCACCCCCTCATGCAAGCCACCCTCACCAGGCCCCTGTGACCCTTGCCAGACTCAGTGAGCATTTGCAGGTCACTGTCCTTCACCAGCAGCAGCAGCAGCAGCACTGGGCAGATGGAGCCAGCCACTGCTCCTCCCTGACCTGTGAGGGGTCCTCACTGGCTCAGGTTGCAGGACCCCACCAGGAGCTCTCAGGCATCCTCCCCCATCGCTGCTGCGTCTTCCCTCTGCACCTCTCATTGTGTCCTGGGACTTGCGGCGTCCCTTTGAGCTCACCCAGGCTCAGGGCTTTCAGTGTCATCTCTATGTGGTAAGAACTTGCAAAGTTCCATCTCCAGTACTTTCTGGAACTCCTGTGTCCACCTGCCAACTAGACATCTCCACTTGGATGACACTTCCTGCATGACACACCCAAGGCTGACTCCGGACCATTCTCTCCTTGCTTCCCTGTTGCAGGACCTGGCAGCTCCATCTTTCCTCTTGCTGAGGCCAAATCTGTTGTCCTTAACTCCTCTTTGAGCCCTGCATCCTGGTCATGCACAACCCCTATTGGCTCCACCTTCAAAATTGATCCCTGATGCAAAGAGTTATCCCCTCTGCTGCTACCAGCCTGGCCCAAGTGACACAAGGCCCATGTTCAGTGACAAATTCTTGGGGTAACATTTTGAAAATTTCAGCACCCATGGCTTTACACCCACCCTTCCCTGTGGGTGTGGCTGCTCCCCAGCTCTCTCGTCCTGCTCTCCCCAGGTGCCTCGGCTCCAGGGGGACAAGGCTTTCCCTGGGCTGCTGCCTTCCCTGCTCCCTTCCCAGTCCCCAGAAGGGTGCAGGCCTCAGAGGCCTCCAGAGCAGAGCCTTGCCCACCGCAGCAGCTCCAGCTGGAGGAGGTTCCCCCTACTTCCTGTACCCCGACCCCTTAGAGCAGCAGAGGCAGAAGCAGAGGCCTGCTTTGGAAAATGACATGTTTTTATTTCTATGTTGGCAGTGGCTTTTTAGCACAGTAAGAATGTACCCACCGGCCCACCAACCTCACCCAGCCCCAGCCCTGCCTCTGTCCGGGTGTCGGGGAAGCCTTTCTTGGGGTCACTCAGCCATCTCGGGACTGGATGTGACAGACATACGTGGGTTAAAGCTGCTACACAGAAGACTGGAGGTGCAGGAAGTGCATCTGCCTTAAGCCTGTACGTGGGAGCCATGTCCGGGGTCCCTTCCCGGGGGTGTGCCCAGCCCAGGGCACAGGGTGGGAAGCCTGAGCAGGCCAGGTTAGCAGCCCAGACACCCAGGATGGAGTATTGCAGCCTCTTGCCCCACAGACCTGTGGGCAAAGGGACAGCGTGGGGACAGCCCCAAGGCCCCCACCATGCACTTTTCCAATCCATTCTGGGGCTGGGGACCACACACACACATCCACACAACAGACTTGCACACGCAACAGCTCGAAGCTTTTGTTTTGCCTCTGAAAGTTAGATCTATAAATTCACACTCCTAGGCTAGGGGCAGAGGGGTAAGGTAGGGCTCACAGGGATGGGAGTGGTAAGGAGAGGATGGTTTGGGCTCCTTCCTCTTTTTAGAAATATACAAGCAGAAATCTCATTCTCTCAAGTTTTTATAAAATGTGCAAAACACAAGCCTCCTTTGCCCAGAGGCACCATTTACATCTGGTATTCACCTTTGCTAAGAGATAGAAATCTATATATACTCTACGTACTCACGCACGCGTGTACTCGCACCCAAGCTCACACAATTGATATTGGTGGTGATTGGTGCAGGAACCAGAAGGTTCCACTGCTGGCTGGCTCTCTAAGCTTCTATAACAGGGATGGGGAGAGGGGTATAGCCCAGCTGAAATATTTGTCTTGTTTCTGCTGCCCCTCCCTTGCCTCCCTTCTCCTCTCTCTCCTCCCTCCCATCTCTTCCTCCTTCCCTTCCTCACATTTCCCAAGCTGCCACTGCTGCTTCTGGGGTGAGGGGTCACCCAAGGGTGTGCTGCAGAGCAGAGCCTGAAGAGGTGGGCAGGGGGTGGGCGTGGCAGGGGCAGGAGAAGAGCAGCACTGCGGGTGGGGGTGGGGCACTAGGCAGGGCCTAGGACCAGCTGGGCTAGGACTGGAGGGGGAGAGGCATCTATTTTTGGTGGGTTGTGATATTTTTGGTGTTTTATTAAAAATGGAAAAAGTTGTTTTAGTGAGCACTCATGGTGCTTTCTCCCCTCCTCTCCCAGGCAGACCCCAAAAGTGTCAGGGAAAGGCAGGCCCCCTGGAGGGGTGGGGTGGGGCTGAAGCAGGGGCTGCTATGGCTACCAGAGGTGAGCTGGTGATGTGAGCTGAGCTGTCACATGACACTCTCCACCACAACGACCTTGCTGCTCTCGGACACTGGGGTCAGGGTGGTCGGGCCCCTGACATCTGCGTCCTGAGCTCAGTACTCCAAGTGGTGGAGGCCCCAGATGGGCTGGGTCAGGTGCTGCCAGCACTGCAGGAGAGGACATGTTGAAGCCCCCAGGGTCACCTGCTCATCCCCACGGTGACTTCCTCTGCCTCTCTCCAGTTCCCACTGCCTGCCACCCTAGTCGGGGCCACTCACTGGCTAGGAAGCAGGCTGGGTTGAATGTTCACAGCAGGGGAGGGGGGGGAGGGGAGGGCGGGCCGGGCGGGAGCCTTACCTCAGCCATGGTGCCCTTGGCCCTGAGGAGGCAGCACGGGAGGTGCAGCAGCACACACAGCATGGAGGACAGTGCGAAGGCCCAGCCTATGGCCTCACCCCACCACAAGTACACGTAGGTGTTGTTGTAGACCAGCGGCTCATAGTACACAACATTGAAGATGAAGATGCCCTATGGACCAGAATGCCACGGTTAATGGGGCCCCCACCCCGCCCTGCCTCCCCCCCTACCCCACCCCACCTCCCCCAGCCCTTACCATGCAGACCAGCGGGGTGAAGAAGGACCAGCACCATTTCATCCAGGGGCAAGGTCGGTACCCGATCATACAGGCAATGTCGTCCGTGAAGCGGTCAGCTCCTGTGGCGAGGCGAGGCGGGAGGGCCAAGCTGAAGACCTGCCTTCCCTGCCACCGTGCCCCAGCCCAGCCCTCAGCCATGACCTACCATACACCCAGGCCATCACCACGCACTCCCAAAAGGCCTGCCAGAGCAAGGTGGTGCCGCTGGATGAGTAGTAGTCAAACAGCGGGAAGATGTACATCCCACCCTGGGGGACAGCCCAGTCAGGGAGGATGGCGGATGGCCACCAGAGGTCACAGGCAGACCCCCCACCCCACTGACGTCAGTCACCATGGAGAGATCAATGACAAAGCGGAGGGCACAACAGAGGGCCACAGAGATCTCCCTTTGGAAACGGAAGTAGTAGGAGGCCGGGAGGAGGTCGAGGAGGCCGGTGATGAAGCCCTCCACACCTACAAACTGTGGCCAGGGCAGCTCAGGCCGAGCCCCGCACCACCCTCCACCCCTTTCCTTGCCTGCAGCCCTCACTCTGCCCCCCTCCTGGCTCCCTGTCCCAGAGCCCCATGCAAACCTGGCTGTCAAGACCAACAGAATGAAGAAGAACAGGGCAGCCCAGAGTGGAGCCACTGGCATCAGTGTGACAGCCCGTGGGTAGGCGATGAAGGCCAGGCCCGGCCCTGTGGGAAAGGTGCAGGCTCTAGACCTTGCAGCCGATGTCCTGCCCTGCGTGCACCCTGAGCCCTGCCTGTAACACTCACGCCTATGCCCACACCTGCCTCTGAGGCGCTGTCAACCCTGGGTCGTGCAGCAGCGGCTGGCAGGTCCTGTCTCTGTCAACATTGACAAATCCCAGGACCTACCCCCGCAGGCCCACAATCTGACAAGTTCCATTTGAATCCTTGTCACTTTTCAGCATTTCTATTGCGTGTTCTCGTACATCATGCATCTGGGTGGCAGTTGCTCCTCTGGAGGCGGGGCTGGGGGTAGGGCCCTACCTGACTCTGCCACCTTGGAGATGTGCATGCCCTGCTCTGCAGCCATGAAGCCCAGGATGGAGAAGACCACAAAGCCAGCAAAGAAGCTGGTCCCACTGTTGATGAGAGCCAGGATGATGGCGTCCTGGAGGGGTGGAGGGGCCAGAGTGGATGGGTTAGGCTGCTGGGCAGGGTAGGACAGGGCACGGGTGGCAGGCCAGTGGTGCTTACTTGTAGCAGTTGTTGTTGAAGTGGTTGTAGCTGCCCAGGGCTGTGAGGGCCCCAAGGCCAATGGCGTAAGAAAAGAAAATCTGGGTCCCCGCATCTATCCATACCTAGAGGAGGGCCGGAGAGCTCAGGCATGAGGAGCCTGCAGGGCTTCCCACCAGCGCCCTGCTGCAGCCTCCCCACCTCCACCTCACCTGAGGGGACCCCAGCTTTGAACAGTCAGGCTTGAGATAGTAAATGATGCCGTCCAGGGCGCCAGGCAGCAGCACTCCACGCACCAGCAGCACGACCAGGACCACGTAGGGGAATGTAGCAGTGAAGTACACGATCTGGGGGACCAGGCTGCTCAGCGGGGACTGTGGCACCACCTCCCTCACACGCCCACTCCCAGCACCTCCGGTCCCCCTTGCAGGCAGGTATGTTCAGGGGTTCCCATTCTCCTCCGAGCCATGGCTCCCACCAGAGGAAGCTAGGGGCAAGGCTGGGCCCCAGCAGCCCTAGCAAGTGCAGTGGGGAAGCTCTCTGGGTGCCTCGTTTGTCTGCAGGGACGCATGTTGGTGGGGAGCGGGCGAGCCTCTGGGAGCTCTCCTCAGTGGGGACAGGAGGCGTGGAGCATGTGGGGAGTGAGAGCTGTGTGAGTGTGTGGGCAGTGCAGGTGTGGGAGGCCCAGGCAAGGAGCAGGATATTGGATCGGGGCTGGGTCGCCCTCCTCTTCGGGAGAGAGGTGGGGGCTGAGCAGGTGGAGAGTGGAACGGGGCCAGGCAGAGGCAGGCAAGACACGGCTGCCACACCGTCTGCCCCCTCTTCCCACATGCTGCTCTGGGGACCTTGTCCCCCAGGGAGCTGGCCATGTCCCACAGCTCTGGACACTGTCTTCTTTGTTCAGGTTACTCCCCAGCCTGACCGGGAGCCCCCAAGGGATGTGGCCAGACTCTGCTCTGGGTCCCCAAGGCAAGATAGGCAGGTAACAGATGGCCAGACCAGGTCCACCAGACTGTCACAAGAGTCAGAGACTGGCAAGAGGGCACCGGTGGGGGTGATGGGCACAGGGAAGGGACAGTGCCTGCCGGGGCCTCTCCCCACAGGGGCAAAGGCTGCTGGGCCCTGGATTTGTAGGGTGGGGAGCGTTGCTTGGTTTTCAGTACCTCCCCCTTCCTTAGGGCTAGACTCTGGTCACCTCCTGTTGCCACAGGTGTGCCTGGCACAGACATCCAGCTCCCAGGGCTGAGCCACCCTCCCCCCTGCATGCCTCTAGTGGTACCTTTCCCGTGGATTTGGCCCCCTTCCAGACACAGAAGTAGACCAGCACCCAGCAGGCCAGCAGACAAAGGGTCACCTCCCAGTTGAGGGCCCCTGGCACCTCCAGTCCCCCAGACAGCCTCAAGACTTTGTTCCTAGGGGAGGGAGGGAGGTCCCATGAGGCCTGTGCCAGCAGAGGATGGAGCCACAAGGTCCACCCCCAGGAGTCGTGGCTCCTTTCTCTCCCACAGCCCAGGGTTCAGCGGGCCCTCTTGTCCATCTGGGCTGGGCCTGGAGCCCATGAGCCCCTGGCCTTTGGGAGGCCACTCCCATCCCACCCCACATGCAGCCCCAGCTCTCCCATCAGGCGGGAGTGACCAGGACAGTGATAGGCTGCCGAACCCAGGAGAGAGGCTGACCTGGCCCAGCCCCTGGGGCTGGCCCCAGGACTCTCCGAGGGCAGGAAAGGGCAAGCAGGGTCCAGGAGGGACTGCCAAGCAACACCCTGGTCCCCCCTCAGGGCCATTCCCCTGGAGCTGGGCAATGTGAGGGAGACCTGGGGGATGGGATGGGCTTGGCCCAGAGGTGCTGGACTCACTCCCAGAACTTGATGACAGGGGACCGGCGGTGAGCAAGCTGGTCACAGGTGAGGTTGGCCAGGCTGGCATTGGCACAGTCTTCATGGCGGAAGATCTCCACGCAGTCGGGAGTGTTCCAGGTGTGGCCACATGTGGCCCAGGGCAGCGTGGTGGTAAAGGACTTGACCAGGTAATAGAAGCCCCAGGCCAGGACCATGATGTAGTAGGTGTTGCAGTAGAAGATGATCACCATTGAGGCACAGCCCAGGCCTGGGGCCGGGAAGTCCTTGCCATGTAGATTCTTTCCTGGCCACCTCCCCCTGCCACCCCTTTATCTCCCCACCCAGGCTGGCAGTGCTCCCACCGTCTGTCCTTCTGGAGCCTTGTTTGTGGTGCTCCTGACTCCCCTGGACTCCCCCTTGTGTGAGCCCCAACACTGGTCTGACTCCGCAGCCTGACTCCTCTCCTCCAGCCGCCCCCTAGACCCAAGGCAGGGCGAGCCCCTCTCCTCCTGTCCCCATCTGACCAAGTGCTGTTGAGTCTCCAGCCTCACACACCTGGCCCCTTCTGTGGGTCCCACTGCCACCATGGCAGTTCCAGGAGGTCCAAGCCTCCACCTGGCCACCCAGTAGCTCCAGTCCTCAGCAGCTGGTGGTGGTGGTGGTGGGGAGGGGGGGAGTTTCCAGTAGCCTGAGGTAATGTTGGAGACAGTTGCCCCCACAGTGGGCAACCTCAGTACGTCGCTCCACCTGTCTGTGCCCCAGCGTCCTTGGGGATAGTAATAGTAGGACCTACCTAGAGAGCCAAGTGTGCTGGGCAGGTCCCATCCCCAGCCCGGCTATGCCTGGCCTGTCCTTGCCTTGTGGAGCTGCCTATGCCCCCTCTAGTCCCTGCTTCCCCAAGTTCGCTTCGCGGCCTGAACATCTCCTCCAGGATCCCCCCTCAAGACTGGGATGCCATCATGTGGCCCCAGGCCTGGTGCTCAGGACAGGAAAAGATTTCTCAAGTGGGAGCCAGCTGGGAAAAGGGGGCAGTGCCTGAGGCTGGCCAAGGGCTGCTCACCTTTGAACAGGGGACAGATGTTCCAGACATTGATGCTGCCTGCCTTCATGAACTGGCCCAGCTCCAAGAAGAAAATGGGGATTCCTCCAACCAGGGAGATCAGGACGCCGGGAATAAGGAACACACCTGGGGGTGGAGGCACAGGGTGGACTCAGGGTGGCCCCCAGCCAGGCTGCCCAGGCCCAGCAGGCCAGCCCAGACTCCAAAGGCCCCATCACAACTTCCCACTGGGTAAGTCAGTGTAGGGGTGGCCACTGACTCAGGCCCCAGGTGGGGTCTTCAGGGGGTGGGTTCAGTGTGTTGAAGAGGCGCTACGGTAGCCCCTGGGCCATTGAAGCCCTATTCCCTGGGTGGCAGAGAGGCTCTAGGCCCACAGGGCTTCCAGCCCCATGGTCACTTGGGGTGATGGCCATGGAGGACATGCACGCTCAGACACGCAGGCTGTCCCTAGTGCCGCAATTCCCTGTTTCAGGCAGCACAGTCAGGGCACATGCATGTGTGCGTGTGCGCCAAGGCTGGGTGATCAGGCCTGAGGGGCTCATCCAAAGGCAGGGAGCACAACTGTCCTGCACTTGGACGCTTGCCTGCAAGTGTGAGGTCCAAGGCAGAGGGCGGGTGGGTCACAGTCCCCTGCTGGTGGGATGACCACGTGCAAGGACAGAGGGATACAAGTGCGGGAAGAGGGGCCAGGCTGGCCTTAGCAAGCCCAGGGAGTCAGGCCCTGCAGGAGATAGGGCGTGACACAGGCCCTGGCCAGCAGGCTGGGGTGGGGGTGGCAAAAGGGCAGGGAGAGCTGGGTGCCACTACCCTCTTCTCCTCTCTGGGCCTCCTACCCTTGCCCTGGCTGGGCTCACTCCACTACTCAGAGGCCGAGCTTGGCTGCAACTTGCCTGACTCCAGGTCCCAGCATCCTTCTCCTGACCTTGGGCAAAGGCCTTTGCTCTGGACCTCTGTTTCCCACCCATCACCGGGTCACTTTGGCTTCCAGCAACCCCAGTGCTGTTTTGTAGTCACAGGACACACGCGTGCCCATCGCTGTTGCTAAGCTGGGCCCGGGCGGGCGGGCAGGCATGGGACGTGCATGCAGTGTGTCCAGTGGCGGCGCCAGGCGGGCCAGGCCGCAGGCTTCCCAAGCCTGGCTCGGGCACCCAGTGTTCCAGGCCCAGGCCAGAGGGGAGGGGCGGGAGGGCCGCAACGGGAGGGGAGGGCAGGGGGAGGGACAGAGTGGCCCATTGTGTGTGTGTGTGTGTGTGTGTGTTCTGTGTGTGCACATGTGGGGGGCCCACACAATGTGCCGCTTGTGTGCCCGACCCGCGGGGGCAGCCAGGGCTCCTTACCTCGAGGAGACCCCAAGGCGCAGGCCTGCTTTCCCACCTCGGCGGCCAATCGCTCCTCCCAGCCCAGGAGTCTGGGGGGCAGTCTCGCGGGCATCGCCCGCCCCCTCCCCTCACCCTGCCAGGCACATGACTGCGAGGGGGGTGGAGGCGCCCGGCTCAGCCACCGAGCGGCAGCGGCGGACCAGGGGTGGCCCCGACCCCGCGTGCCCGGGGGCCAACCGCTGCCCGGACTTCACCCCTCCGCGGCGGCTCCTGGGGTCGGGGGTCGGGCGTCGGGCGCCGGCAGCCTGCTGGGGGAGGGGGCCGCGGCGGGCGGGGGAGCTCACCTCCGCCGTTCTTGTAGCACAGGTAGGGGAAGAGCCACACGTTGCCCAAGCCCACGGGGAAGCCCACGCACGACATGATGAAGTCCATCTGGCGCGTCCAGGTCTCTCTCGTGCGGCGGCACGGCCAGGCGGCCGCCGGCTGTCCCCAGGCCCGCGGGGCCGTCGCCCTTGGCCGGGGCCCCGTCGGGCCCGGGCGCGGTGAGGGGGCCCTTCTTCTGGTCGCCGGACACGCTACAGATGCCACTCTCGGCGCTCTTCTTCGCCATGGCCCCGGCGGGCCGCACGGCCGGGCCGGGGTCACGGCGCCTCTCGGGGGGCGGCGGTCAGGCGGGGGGCACCGGCGGCACCGGGAAGGGCCCCGAGGGCGCGGGCCGGCCGGGGGCCGGGGGGCGGCCGGGCCGGGGGACGGGGCGGCGGGCGGGCGGCGGGGTGCAAGGCGCGGGCGGCGCTGTCAGAAGCAGTCCACGAAGCACTTGAAAGTGAGCCTGAAGAATCTCCTGTGTGTCGGGGGCCCGGGGGCGCGCGGGCGGCGGCGGGGCCTGGGCGGGTGGCGGCGGTGGTGGCTCCCGAGGCTCTTACCCGCGGCCCGGGCAGCGGCGGCAGCCGCGGCTCCTCGCCCGACCCGAGGCTCAGCCTAGCGGGGCGCGGGCGACATCGGCGCCCGCGGTCTGCAAGCGGCGGCCGGAGCAGGGGCCGGGTCCCGCGGCGGCTGACCGGCTCGCCCGCGACTCCGGTGGCGGCGGCGGCTCAGGCGCGCCTCGCCCTCTCCTTCCCGGCGGCAGCGGCTGCAGCCGCTCTCGGGCCGCGGCGGGCTCAGCAACTCGCCGCCGCTCTCCGACTGTCCCTCTCTTCCCCGTCCCCGGCCGGCCGCAGCTTAAAAACCGACTCCGGGGTGATGTCACTATCGCCCCACCCCCACGGCCGGCCGCCCCCCTCCCCCTCCCCTCCCCCTCCCGCATCCCTCCCTCCCGCCCTTCTCGTCACACTCTGCTCACCTCGTCCCTGCCCTCCTCCTGGGGAGGAGACGCTGCTCCAGCGGGAGGCAGGATGGTTGCTACCTGGGGCGGCTGCCAGCTCCTCCCGCAGGGCTCCGGGCCGCCCCTCGCCCCAGGGTCGCCGGCTCCTAGTGCGGCCCAGGCTTTCTGGCCGGCCCCTCCCAGCCCTAGGTAGACGTCCCCCGGGCCCCCTCAGCCCTCCGCCTCCCCTTCTCTCCCTTTCTCCCCACTCCTGGCAGGCTGCAGCCGTCTCCTCCCGGTGCTCCCTCCTTCCTTGAGCTTTGTCCACAGCTGCCCACTGGGGGCTAGAGCTTCCCGGCTACCCTGGAAGCTGGAGGCCGGGACCAGCTCTTCAGGTGACAGGCCTCTGTGTCTCCACAGTGGCCAGAGGGGAGCCTGCCTGACTGATGAGCAAGGCTCGACTTTGTCACCAAGGCAGAGAAGGGGCCCGGATAAATGACCCCGGCGGCCCCCACCCCGCCTGGTGTGAGAGTGGGTAGGGGCTTCAGACTTGAGGGGACTGGAGCGGGAATAAAGCAAGGCTGCTCCCTGGTGCCTGGCGGGTGCACAGACCCTTCCCCAAAGGCCTCAGCCCTGAGGTCCTGGCTGCCCGCCCCCCACCCACACCATGTTCCTCTCCCCAGGACCCCCCAGGCCTACCCAGCAAGAGTCAGCTTTTTGGGCTGCCTCTCTGCCGCCAGCTGAGCAGCTTGTCTAGAATTTTCTAGGACTAAGAGTAGCCTGGGGGTGGGGTGGGGAAGGAAGTGGTCATTGTCCTGGCCTGGGAGGTAAAGTGTGCCTCCCTCAACTTCAAGCTCCCTGATCTGATCGTGGACACTGCAGTCCCCAGATGGCTCATCCCATTAAGCTAAGCCGGCGGCCATCCCTCCAGCTTTAGGAAGAAAAGCAGTTCTGGCCCAAGCCAGATTGAGCTTCCTGGGTGAGGGAGGGGCAGTGTCCCCACCCAGGCTTGGAGGAGGAGCCTCAAGGGGTGTGTGTGGTTGGGGGAGACAGGCGGTGTCACCTGTGCTTAGACCAGGGGCGGTGGGCGGGTACCCTTGAGGTGGCAAGGTCACACTGCTCATCAGAAGTTTCTCACTAGGGTCTTCTCTGGCCCAGCCTTTGACTGAAGCTGGTCTGGAGACAGAGGCATTAGAGAAGTGACTCATAGATGGCCTAAAGAAGCGGGGCCACTCAAGGACCCAGGACAGAGGGAAGAGGGCCAACCCAGCTGGACCACAGGCAAACCCCACGGCCTTTGAGAGAAGAGAGAAGAGGATCTGGTGAAGTAGGCTCGGAGGGCCTTAGCCCAGCAGGAGTGCAGGGTGGGCGCGTGATGTCATCGAAGGGAGGACAGTTACCTGGGGGAGGGCCACTTTGAGGGAGAGTACAGGCCACGGCCAGACAGCTCTGGGAGCCGAGGGCAGGGGAGACTTTCAGATGTTGCTTGTCCAAGGGGTGGGGGTGGAAGGGAGAGAGAGCAGAGGCTCGAGAAGGATGTAGGAGAGCTGATGGCACTTTGGGGACAGCCTCAGGGCTGCAATTGAGGAGGGCTCCCTCCGCCATGCAGGCTTTTCCTCCAGGAGCTGCACCAGGAACTCATAGAGGATCAGGGAGAATTCTGAGAACACGCTACTGTGGTGCTGCCTAGAGAGGAGGATAAATGATGACAAGTACATCTCTCAGTAACATATGGGCACTTGTTCATGAAAACTGTTTTTCTGAAAGCTTGTGAAGGTCTTGAAATACTCGCTATCAGTTGAGGACAAACATTTACACCCTCCTTCCACAGGGAGTTCAAGCAGGCTGGATGGGTCCATCTATGGATGATCTTCCCCAGCCCCTTCCTCTTCCCAGGTTATCCCTGGCTCTCTGTGTGAACAGTTCTCATCAGTGGAATGTCATTGATGAAGTGAGGTCTTCAATTTTCTCATCTACTGTGTGGTCATGTTATTTTCCTCATCTGAGGCTTAAAAACTCACCTGCATGCAGCACATGACAGCTTAAAATCTCTTGTGAACAAAACAGTAACAAAGACACCCACCAGGGTTGAGCATCCCATGTTGATGACAGCGACCACCAGGGGTCAATGTCCTCTTCACAATCCTGTGTCAGAGCATCACTTGACTGATTTCATTAGCAACTTCCCAGGAGAATCAGCTTATAAAATACTTGTCCCATTTTCCATGCAGATATAACCCATCTATTTTACTGAAGAAATAGGAAGAGCTGAATGCTGAATTCACTGAATGTCTGCAGGTTGTGCAAGTTTGTGACTTTATCACTTTCTAATTTCTGATCTGTGTGGACCACTCTACAGATTTTTCTCAATGGTGTGATCAGCCTTCTGGATGTCAAATATAATAGACTTTCATCATATAAAAGTCAACACAAGCTCCTCATGGTTTCAGTGCTCAGTGACGACTCTAAACTTACACAATGTGTTTCTTTATTAGTTTTGTTTTCTGGTATCTCTACTCAGCATCTTCACCACACCCATTTTATGTTTCTTATACAGGTAATTGATAATTTTAAAATTTATTGGTGCTTACTTTAATTAAATAAGCAGACAATATCTTAGAATTTTAAAAAAAATGTGCAGTAAAAGGAAATGCAATAAATTTTAATGTAAGGAAACCAGCAGCTGAAAGCAAGGGAAATCTCTTCTGCTGCATAGGAGGGTATGGAGACCTCATAGTACGATGATTTTCTGCAGTTTAATCATTATTGCCACACAAGTGATAGCATCCTCTCTCTTTATATCAGCACATTCCCTAATATACAATAAAGACTGAGCACAGATACCGCCAACCAGACTGACCAGCACCTCTCACTGAGTGCCTGAGCTGATAGTGATAGATATCACATTTGTCTAACAAAATTATTACACCCTGTAAGGATACCCACCAGTCATAAGGAGACAATTTAAAAAATTTAGTCAAAGCCCAAACCTGATAGGTAGTCATTTATACTTAGAAGAATTAACTCTTATCTTCACATGTATTTTTCTTAATCATAGAGAAGCTACTAGAGTCACTGTCCAAGTTACTGAATATCTTATTCCTAGAATGAGACACTGCACAATGTGTTCTGACACGAGGGGATGTAGCTATAGTTAAGGGACAGGAGATGTGATCACGGGAACAAGAGTCTGTGATCCAGCAGTTCTTTCTCCCTCACAGTTGACCAGAAACAAGGCCCCAGCAGAACAATGGAAACATTGACTTAGGTCTCCACAGTCTGATGTGAGATAAACAGCAGGTAGTTTATGCTTCCATTTTATAGTAGGAAATGTAATAAAGAAGGGCCATTTTGGGGATAATACTATTCTCTAGGATGCTTAAATGCCCCCAAACAGCACTACAGTGTCCCATGGCCAGGAGCTACAATACCTGGGTCTAGAAAGCAGTGGACCGAAATATCAGTTTCCCTTGCCACATGTATGATGAAAAGTTGAAGAATGTTTATTTCCTTCTCCATACTCATAGGCTGCGATGGACTGGAGGTCCTGGTACATAAGAATAAATGTGTCTCCAGTAGGAACAGAATTAGTCCCATAAAATAATTGTGCTGCCGTGGTTCTCATACTGTTGGAAGAGCTGACCAAGAAAGTGTTGTAACAGCTGCAGTGTTTATTGATTCCTATCATATTTGGGGCTACATTCGCAGCTACCAAGGGAAAGAGAGAGAAGTAATTCTGGCCTAGATAGAGTCTATAGATTTTTTTTTCTTTCCTTCAAACTGAGGTTTAAAAAAATCACATCAACTGAAATGCAGGTGATGATGAAATGATCAAGGACAACAGCCATTAAATGTTTCAGGTGTGCTTTAACCCAAAGTCGCACAACATGTGAGAACATGAGCTCTGGAGTCGGGAGAATCTCTGAGGAGAATCTAGAAGGTGGGTGGGAGGAAACAGTGATTCACGTCTGAGGAAATTGCAGGGCTACCTCCTGTAGGGGAAACGAAAGCCTGAGCCTCTCCCACAGTGCGCTCTCTAAAAATTTTTGGCTGACTTATTGTATTCTTCAGCACCAATTTTTTTTAGTTCTTTTTTAAAGTTTTTTATCTCTTAAAATTCTCAGTGTTCTTGCATGCTGCCACTAGCTTATTAAACATGATAGTAATATTTAAATTTTCTACCAGGAAATCCATATGCTTTTATATTCATTGATGCCAGTTTCTGGACCTTTATGTTGTTCCCCTGTTTGGACCATATTTCCCCATTTCTTCATTTTCCTTGATGGTCTTTGTTGCCATCTACTCATCAAAGAAAAACAGCTCTTTGTTCATCATAACAAAGAGCCATACTCTTCCAAGCCTAGGCCCTTAGAGAAAACCTTCACCAATCACCCCGTCAGTGATTGTGGATCGCTCAAAAACTTCATAATAACTTCACAATATTCAAACTTCTGTCTCTGTTCTTAGTGTCCCCCAGGTTTTAGAGCATGTTGGGTTGTGGCAGGACTCCTAAGTAGGGGAGGTAGAAACTATTTACTCAAGCACCCTCTTGAACAGGTGCACCATTCAATACAGTTTTATTATTGAGGTATGATTCATCAGAATAATGTCAATTCAAGTGCCTCTCAACCAGTTGTCTAACATTGAAATGTTATAATTTATTATTTGGATCTCTCTGTCATTTATCTTTTGAATCTTAGGTAAAATTACAAACTGATATAAAATTGCCTATTTGGCAAATGATCTGCTGCAGAATTTTCATCTTCTATGTATCTCTGTTTGCACTTAAATCCAAGTTTATATTAGGCATGTATCTAGAATGTAGAAATAAATCTTAAAATTCCTTCATTTTTAAAAAGATTATGGGGTTTCCAGAAGATGGGAGAATATTCTTTATTTATAAAATACCTGATTCCACATTTTCCAATAGTTTCCTCTTTATCAACCTCCTCTCACATTATACTATATTAAGCAAGGAGAAATTAAAACACACCATCCACACTTTGCATAGAAATCCCTTCAATCCCCTCAGCTTTTTTTTTCTTTTTTTGACGGAGTTTCACTTTTGTTACTCGGGCCTCGGCCTCCCAAATTGCTGGGATTACAGGCATGAGCCACTGCATTGGGAAGCTCGAACTGGGCAGAGCCCACCTCAGCTCAGCAAGGCCTACTCTCTCTATAGACTCCAGCTCTGTGGGCAGGTCATAGCTGAATAAAAGGCAGCAGAAACTTCTGCAGACTTAAACGTCCCTGTCTGACAACTCTGAACAGAGCAGTGGCTCTGCCAGCATGGCATTTGAGCTCTGAAAATGGACAGACTGCCTCCTCAAGTGGGTCCCTGACCCCCGTGTAGCCTAACTGGGAAAAACCTCCCAGTAGGGGCCAACAGACACCTCATACAGGCAGGTGCCCTTCTGGGACAAAGCTCCCAGAGGAAGGATCAGGCAACAGTATTTGCTGTTCTGCAATATTTGCTGTTCTGCAGCATCTGCTGGTGATACCCAGGAAAACAGGGTCTGGAGTGGATCTCCAGCAAACTCCAACAGACCTGCAGCTGAGGGACCTGACTGTTAGAAGGAAAATGAACAAATACAAAAGAATAGCATGGCCAGGCACGGTGGCTCATGCCTGTAATCCCAGCACTTTGGGAGGCCGAGGCAGGCGGATCACAAGGTCAGGAGATCGAGACCATCCTGGCTAACACAGTGAAACCCCATCTCCACTAAAAATACAAACAAAATTAGCCAGGCGTGGTGGTGGGCGCCTGTAGTCCCAGCTACTCAGGAGGCTGAGGCAGGAGAATGGCGTGAACCCAGGAAGCGGAGCTTACAGTGAGCTGAGATCACGCCACTGCACTCCAGCCTGGGCAAGAGCAAGACTCTGTCTCAAAATAAATAAATAAATAAATAAAAAGAAAGAAAGAAAGGAATAGCATCAACATCAACAAAAAGGACATCCACACCAAAACCCCATCTGTAGGTCACCATCATCAAAGACCAAGCTTAGATAAAACCACAAAGATGGGGAGAAACCAGAGCAGAAATGCTGAAAATTCTAAAAAACAGAGCATCTCTTCTCCTCCAAAGGATCACAGCTCCTCACCAGCAACAGAACAAAGCTGGATGGGAATGACTTTGACGAGCTGATAGAAGTAGGCTTCAGAAGGTCAGTAATAACAAATTTCTCCAAGCTAAAGGAGCGTGTTCTAATCCATCATGAGCAAGCTAAAACCTTGAAAGAAGGTTAGATGAATGGCTAACTATAATAAACAGTGTAGAGAAGACTTTAAATGACCTGAGGGAGCTGAAAACTATGGCACAATAATTTTGTGATGCATGCACAAGCTTCAACAGCTGATTTGATCAAGTGGAAGAAAGGATATCAGTGATTGAAGATCAAATTAATGAAATAAAAATAGAAGACAAGTTTAGAGAAAAAAAGAGTAAGAAGAACAAACAAAGCCTCCAAGGAATATGGGCTATGTGAAAAGAAAAATCTAAGTTTGATTGGTGCACCTGAAAGTGATAGGGAGAATGGAACCAAGTTGGAAAACACTCTTCATGATAGTATCCAGGAGAACCTGTGCAACCTAGCAAGGAAAGCAAACATTCAAATTCCGGAAATACAGAGAACACCACAAAGATACTCGCTGAGAAGAGCAACCCTAAGACACGTAATTGTCAGATTCACCAAGGTTGAAATGAAGGAGAAAGTTTTAAGGGCAACCAGAGTTGTGCCATGGCACAGTGTTGTGCCATGTCCTTTCTCTGTTTTCTTGCCTGTTTATTTATGTCAGATGTGCCACCTACATGTAATAAGGTCAGAATTCTGCCTCCAGTAACACATCAAAGGTGACCTTTGATTGTACTTTTGATTTATGCTCCAAGATATTGATTATAAATTTCATCACCATCATATTTTATGTCAAAATAAATCTGCATAATCTGAATGTCAATACATTTTGAAATCTATTAAATAACTGAAATTGCAAGAAATATTACCCACTCCAAAAACTGGAGAGATGGGCATGTCCAGAATTGCAGTTAGCACTTGTTTAACTGGTGCAGAAACTGCAGAAGCTGCAGAAGCCACAAGTTGTTGAGGGCACTTACATGGTAACCACTACAGACGTCTGAAAGACAAATGTGGACTCGGTAAATGTGAGCATTCCAGAGGGTCTTATACTTCTAAGGTTTCTGGACTTTCTCTCCAGAAACCTCCAGATTCTAAAATATACAATCCAGATAAATTTCCTGTGGGTCAGAATTGAAGATGAAATGAAGATGATTAATTATAGAAAAATACACCAGGAGCCTACTTCAAAAGCTTCTAAAGGGAATGACTTTTCCAGAACCTTATCCTATGTGAAGGAAGACAAATCTCCCATTCCAGATTCTCCCCCATTCTTCCATTATTATATGAATGAGTAAAGTTAGCCAAAAGGGGTAAGATGTACGTAAATAGTCCAGGGAGGCCAAAACCACAAAAGGGAGTAACAGCCAAAAATGAGCTTTTCCCCTGGAGATGCTTTGTTAAGGTCACAGCCCAGAAGAGGAAGCCGGTTGAATCTCTAGGTTTCCATTGGAAGAACAGGCAGTGCTTACCTGCACTGCACAATCCATTCTAACTAGGATGATGACCATGGATTAAAGATGAAAGTGTGGCAATGCACAGACTCTATCTGAGGAGAACACAGAAACACTAAGACAATGACAGAGAGTGAGACAAAGGCAGTAGAGCAATGTGAAGCCTCTGACATAATGATTTTTAAGACCAACATCTTGTAAATGCCATCATAGATCTCAGCTTCTTTTATTATGGGGACTTTGCTGATTTCCTAGCTGAGAAAGTGAAAATAACAACCTGCATGCACTTCCCAAGTCTCCACCTGTATCCTGTTTGCTTTAAATCTCTAGGAGAAGAAAGTCAGATAACTGGGCCTAGTGTCAGTGTAGGAGGCACTTCCTAAAAGCTACATATTAGGAAGAAGGGAAAATGTGTGTTATTGGAATAGTGGATATGGAGTGGGCTTTCATCTGAATGTATCTGCACCTGCTGGTATTCTCAGATGCAACATTCAACTGCAAGAGCCCAGTGAAGAAACATGGCACTCCCAAATCTCCTGTAAGTTTTTGTCTTCATTTTGGTTCCATTAATGAAGTGAACCTGGAGCTTCAGAGAAGGGGCTCCCTCCTGTGTCATTGAATCCTTGCTCTGGGTCTCCTTGCAGAGTTCAATAGGTTTAGTAAGGCTAATCAATTGTTTCAAGAGATGGTGTCAGCAGCATATGGTGTCACTGAAGGAGTATGATAAACCAGGACACAGCCATTTCATGCTGGGCTAGAGAAGCTTGGGGGAAATGATTTGTAAGTTCCAGCAGGAACCTCTTTGCAAGGCAGGGTCTGGGCTATTGGGGGCACAGACCAGGTGAGTTAGATATCAATATGTAAAGATGAGGACCTATGGATATGAATTGAAAATATATAAATACTTCAAAAAATTCCAATAAATTGAGTCCAAAATTAACCCAAATTATTCAAAACACAAATTCATTGACAAATATTTTGGGAGCAGTGAGTTCATAAAGAATTTGAAACTACCGTTTCAGCTTCTGGTTCTTATTGTTCCTGAGATGAGAAAATCATCTCTAATCACACATCACAGAGCAAATCTGTAAACGAGAGTGTTTCTATTGAAGATCCTGGGGAATCTGAACACCAGTCAGGTGCTGGAAACACTGTTTCAGGAGCGCCCAGCAGATCTCAGAGGGACCTGCTGGTCACTCATGTGGGACATCAGCAGTAACTTCCTCAGTCATCAGTCAGCTGTGCTGGTGACTGATGGATCCAGGACAGAACCAAGGCACCTGCTCAGTGTCATGGAGAGTGATGGTTCCAGAAATTATCCAGGTGGTCTCTGTGCTTATAAAATGTAGGTTCACAGTGAGGAGCATGTCCTGAGGGGGATTGCTCTTCTGTGAAAGGACCTCTGTTCATGAATGTTCATAAATGGAGCAGGGCATGCATTTCCTCAAACAGGAATAGGGCTTGGACCATCAGCATCTCACTCTTGTAAATCTGATGTGTCATTTATCTTCCGTTTCTTATTATTAACCAGGCTTTGTGCTATGAAATGCTATCTCATGAATATGCAAATAACCTGAGCTCCACTGAGGTAAATTTGGATGTCTGTGCCCTGAGAGCATCACCCTACAACCACATCCCTCTTCTATAGAAGCCCCTGAGAACACAGCTCCTCACCATGGACTGTACCTGGGGGATCCTCTTCTTGGTGGCAGCTGCCACAGGTAAGGGGCTCCCAAGTACCAGTGATGAGGAGGGGATTGAGTTCAGTCAAGGGGGCTTTTATCAACTCCTCCATTCTCCTCACAGGTGTCCATTCCCAGGTTCAGCTGTTGCAGCCTAGGGCTGAGGTGAAGAAGCCTGGGTCCTCAGTGAAGGTCTCCTGCCAGGCTTCCAGATACACCTTCACCAAATACTTTACACAGTGGGTGCGACAAGGCCCTGGACAAGGGCATAGTGGATGGGATGCATCAACCCTTACAATGATAACACACGCTATGCACAGACGTTCCGGGGCAGAGTCACCATTACCAGTGACAGGTCCATGAGCACAGCCTACATGGAGCTGAGCAGCCTGAGATCTGAAGACATGGTCGTGTATTACTGTGTGAGAGACACAATGCAAAAACCCACATCCTGAGAGTGTCAGAAACCCCAGGAAGGAGACACCTGTGCTGACACAGAGGAGATGACAAAGATTATTAGATTAAAGATTTGCTTAGAAAATGACATTAAGTCATTAAAGAAAAGGAACAATATTAATGTGTATTTGAGAAATTTTAATTATTTGAGAGATGTTTCATACAACACTTATTCTGTAAACAAATTTCAATGATTAAAGAATGAATCAAATTAATGAAACTAATATAGAACTTCCTCTGAAGGTATCTCTGTAAACATTAATTTCTTAATCAGTGCTGTAAGTATTTTGGAATACAGACACAAAATCACATTTTAAGTCTGCATTCATATCTATTAAAAATGCCAAAAAAATCTTTTGTGCATGTAGCATTTTGAATTCCCACCATCAATGCATGATAGTTCTTGGTCTTCCACATTCATATTGTCATGTATCCTTATGAGAATTGTGTGTTTTAACCAATCTAGCAGGTGAGTAATGGGATCTAATTTTTATTTAAATGCACATGTCCCTCCAAAAGTTCATATTTAACAATTTTCCTATAACTTCTGTTGAGATGCCTCTCCTGACATTTGGTTCATTTTAACTGCATTGCTTCGTTTTGATTCATTGCAAGTTTACTTGCATATTGTTTATAAAAGTCATTTGACAAATTAAAAGAATTCATTTCACAAATATGTGACTTGGAAGTATTTTTTCCAAGTCTGTGGCTGTCTTTACTCCCTTATCAGTGTGTATTGCAGAAACATACGTGTGTGTGTGCATGTGTCTGTGTGTGTATGTGTGTGTTTGTACAAATTTAGATTCAAAAACATGTAAAATTGTATTCATTCATAGATGATGTTTTTGGCATTATATCTGAAGTCTCATTATAGAATACACAAATAGTGGTTATTTTTTCCATGTGTCTAAGCTCAGGCCACAATCAACTCATGAGTGTTTAAACTTCACCTACTTGATTGGAGGACTATTGACCTCAGATATTTGGAATACTTCTGTAAGGAGATGTGTTCATCTTCCCAATATTTATTTTCATAATCATCTATTAATATGTGTATTGGTTTATGAATATATATTTCATACACTGAAGAAGATCCATGCTGTATTATTCATTTTGTCATTCAAATCACCACAGCTTTATTAGGTCCTGGGAGCTCATTTAGTTTGGATCCTGTATCCTTACAGTGCCCCTCATCCTTTTGTTTTTGAACACTTCCCTGTTTCCTTGTATTACAATAAATTCTAAGTTCATTTTCTATATTACCTCTTTTGTACATAGAATTAGCCATTTTTCTAAAGATTGCTTGTTTCTGATGTTAACGAATAGCAGTAAAATAAAAAAAATTGTGATACCGTGCATAATTACTTCTAGGACCTCTCAACCTACTGGCCTAGTAGACTTGCATGTTTATGTGAACCCATGTTTATGGACACATCAAAACTATTTATGTACCTAATCTTCTGTAACTTTATTATATTAAAAATGAGAACACCCTGGTCTCCTGACCCAACTATGCTACCACGTGGACCTTTCTAGCCTTCCTTCCTTGACTGTCCATAACCATCCACTTTAAAGTGAGGAATCCTATCCCACCAACTGCCTTATTATTACCTGGTTGCACAATTTTAGGACACATGCATAGCGGTATCAGAAATGTAAAGCTCATTGGAAATATGTTTATCTACTAGAATAGAGTGCTATGTGTAGTTTCTTTACATTTTAAACATACAGAATTTCCTCATTTTCAAAGTTAATTAGACTAGCAACTTCGTTTTCTACTTTCTTCAGTGAAGTCATTTCAATTACACTGTATAATATCATTTATTTGAAATTCGGTATAAACCAAAACCATAGTCAAATAAACAGATAGAGGATATTCAAGGAATTCAGAGAATGAGTATTAAATAAGTAAAAATGGCACTGTTTAAGAATAGTAAAATTATTTTTAGTGATACAAAATGGTTGAGACATGATGCAGTTAATTTGTCTAAGCTCATAATTGTGTGATGGAAAATATAAACCTAAATATATACAATTTTTGTAAAAAATATTTAGCAGTTCATTAAACCCAGGATTAAATGCAGACTGTATAAAGTTATCTAATAACTTATTTGGTGAGGGTGGGGATGTCATGAGATGCATGCAAAAAAGAATGAAGTAATTTTCCTCATTTGCATATAAGATGTTACCATTCACTAAAGACCTTTAATTTTAAAAAAAATCAATTTTCAACGTGACCCAGGTTTTTTCTTCCTGACAAGCAAATAACCCAGATAATTCTTTTCTTTCCTTGGTTGAGAAAGATTTTTCCCAAACTTCAGCTCAGTTCAGGCACACACTGTCCCTGAATGGGCATTTACCCTCAGATGGGTACACACACCTGTCAACATGGGGACTCTTCTGTCAGACAAACACACCTTTACTCACATGGATTCTTCCCTCAGACAAACACACATGTCCCCACATGGACTCTTTCCTCAGACCACCACATATGTCCTTACATTTACTCTTTCCTCTGGTAATGACATTTCCTCATGTGGACTCTTGTCTCAGACAAACAAACATGACTCCATGTGAACTCTTCACTCTGATAAGTACACATATTTCCACATTGACTGTTTCCTGACACAAGCACATATATCCAATGTTGAACTGTTTTATGGCAAAATGATCTCAAGATAATAATTATAAAATCCCTCCCTGACAAGGTGTAGATCTGCATTTTTTAATTGTACCTTAACTTTGCCTTATTGTCAAGAACAGTAGTTTGTAGCTCTAAATGCACCGATTAGAGATTGGTGTCCGTTTTCTCTGGAAATGTATTTTTAAGTTCTTACTGGATGTATTTTTTTTTGATAATGTTTGCTACTGTGAAGATACCTGAACAGTGTCCACACTAGAAAATAAAAAAGACTAATCAGCAGATTAACCCTGTGCATCCAGACCCACGAGTCCTTTGACCCTGCCCCCCTGAAATGGAGACACAGAGGACAGATGAGCAATGCTGAGCGGTGCACCCAAGACCACAAAAAGAAAGACAAGGAAATGTGTCCCCTCCCCTCCTCATGAAAGGCAGCTCATCCCCTGTTCCTTCAGGCCCTGGTGAGGAGCCAACCCATGTCTCTTCCCTTCCTCAGTGTCCACACCGTGGGGTCTGCACTGATTTGGGCTTCCCTTCTCATCACCCTCAATATTAGTGTCCCTTGTGAATCAGGTCCAGCTGCGGCTGCTCCACATGGGGCCGTTCTTCCATTTCCTCAGTGTTTGCAGAAGTCCTGTGTGAAATTTATTGATGGAGTCAGAGGGGGAAAAATTGTACGGCCCAGTGGTTCACTGAGACTCTCATGCAAAGCCTCTGATTTCTCCTTTACTGGCTACAGCATGAGCTTGGTCCAGCCAGCTTCATGACAGGGATTTGTGTAGGTAGAAACAGTGAGTGATCAAGTGGGAGTTCTCAGAGTTACTCTCCGTAAGTACAAATAAATTAACAGCCCCAAGCGACACCTTTTAATGTGCAGTCTACCTTAAAGGGACCAAACTGAAAGTCAAGGACAAGGCCTTGTAATACTGTGAGAGACACAGGAGAGGGAATATCTGCATGAGCTCCGACAGAAAAATCTCTGCTGGAAGACAGGAGGGAGCTGCGTGGTAGACGCTCCTCAGAACCACCAAGGCACCTTGAGGACAACCTGGGGGCACTCAGAACCACCAGGGTGTGCTTAGGACCATGGGGTGCTCAGGATATTAGGGGGTTCTCAGGATCACGAGGGGGTGCTCATGACACCAAGGGACACTCAGAATCACAAGGGGGCACTCAGGACACGAGGGTTTGCCCAGGACCACCAGCAGGCACTCAGGTCACAAGGGGGTGTTCAGGACCACCAGGGGGCGCTCAGAACCACCAGGGGGCGCTCAGGACACCAGGTGGGCGCTCAAACCACCAGGGGGCGCTCAGGACACCTGGGGGTGCTCAGAACCACCAGGGGGCACTCAGGACACGACGGGGCACTCAGAACCACCAGGGGGCGCTCAGACACCTGGGGGCGCTCAGAAGCATCAGGGGTGCTCAGGATATCACACTGCCCTCAGTACCACCAGGGGGCGCTCATGACACCAGGGGCACTCAGAACCACCAGGGGGCGCTCAGTACACGGGGTTTCTCAGGAAGCAGCTCCAAATCAGGAGCCTGAGAAGCTGTGGTTTTCTTTTAAACCTTGGTGATTCCCGACCTGGTCAAGTAAAAGTCTTCCCCAGGATCTCTCACCATTTCTTCCTTGTAAATCCATGATTACTTTTACCTACAAAACATTAACTTAGAACAGGATTTAATTCAACTTTTAATGCTGCATATTTTCCAAGTAATACTAGCAATGATCTCTCAGGACAATTTTTAAAATAGGTTATTCATATATTCTCTTGATTAAAAATAATACTATTATTAAAATAGTAAAATTATAAAAATCACACCTGTAATCCCAGAATTTTGGGAGGCTAAGGCAGGCAGATCACTTGAGCTCAGGACTTTTAGAACAGCCTGGCAGCACAGTGAGGTCTTTTCTATACAAAAATAATAATAATAAATACCTGGGTATGGTTCCACCTATGGTAGCAGCTACTTGAAAGGCTGAGGTGGGAGGATCCCTTAAGCCTGGGAGGTTAATGCTGCAGTGAGCTGTGATTGTGCCACTGCACTCCAGTCTCGTTGACAGAGTGAGACCCTATTTAAAGAAAATGTATATCCTCAATACAAACTGTTTCAATGATTAGAGTTTTGTATTTTTGTGCTGTAATAGTCAAACAATTGTACATGTTTTTTAACATTAACTCAGCATATACATGGTATTTTGTTTCTTTTTCTTTCATCTGCTGTTTTTGGAAATTAAACACGACTTTAAATGCTCTTGTTCTCCGTTTTGGTTGGCTTCAGGTGTCCTGTTTTTCAGACTGTTTCTCCATCTTCCCTTTTTCTTTGAAAGTATTTTACCTTCCTCAGTCTCCATGAAGGAAAAAGAAAGTCACTTTACTTTCTGACCTCCAAGTCTGGTGAATCAGTTCCCTTGTCTTCATAATCACGGAAGCCAACAAAGTTTAGAGGATAATGGTTCTCCTTAGAATATGCTCATCTACCTGCAGACTCTTTGCCCTACTCACCCTTTTCCAGGGTCCTGCAGACCATCCCCTCATTTCCCTAAGTACCTGAGAGTGGGCTCTGCAGCTCCTGCTGCCCTCTGTGTGTTCAGCCCTGGGGCTCACTAGTGTTTTGATGATGAAGTCCAAATCCCCATGTGCTTGGACCCTCAGAGACCACCCTGTAGGAAGATGCCATTGTGAGTGAGCCCTGAAAATCATGGGCTGTATTCAGTTTCATATTCCTGGATGTTCTCTATCATAAAGGAATATTGACAAATAAATACTAGAGTTTGTATTGAATATTCATGCCAGAAAAGTTTTTTTTAAATTTTTCAAATGAAACAATTTTATCTTTCCTGGTTTGAAAACTACAACCTAAATTTAACAAATAATGTAATACAATGTTTGTCTTAGTTATTCAATTTATTAAAAACAGACTGATATTTAAAGTTAATACCATTGCACATTTGAGTGACATATTTGGCAAGAACAGCATTTACATTCAGCTTTAACAAAACATGTATGTAAATATATTTGTCTTTTTAGTATTGGAATAGGCAGACATACACATAGAAGAGCATTATTTTCTACTACAACCTCAAACTGCAAATACAATTTAAATTCAATTAAGTAATTAAAAAATATGAAACAAATGGGTGTGCTATTTTGGTGTTTAGATATATATTCACTTTTCATGGGCATATGTAGGTGTCTTTGCTGGGCTGTTGTGTATGTATGTGTGTTTGTAGAACCATGAAGTTTTCAAATACATCATTAAATGACATATTAATCTTGGCCAGGCATGGTGGCTCAGGCCTGTAATCTCAGCACTTCGGGAGTCTTAGGCAGGTAGATCACCTGAGGTCAAGGGTTCAAGACCAGCCTGGCCAACATGGTAAAACCCCGTCTCTACTAAAAATACAAAAAATAGCCAGGTATTGTGGCACTTGCCTTTAGTCCCAGTGTGACAGGGAAATGTGGGGTCAGAAATCCCACACAGAGTTTCTACTGGTGTACAACCTCATGGAGCTGTAAGAAGAAAGCCACTGCCCTCCAGAACCCAGGATGGTAGATCCACTGACAGCTTGCACCATGTTTCTGGAAAAACCACATACACTCAATGCCAGCTCGTGAAAGCAGCCAGGAGGGAGACTGTGCCCTGCAAACGTTTTTTAAAACTTTTCATTTGAAAAGTTTTAAAAAAGTTCTGCCACAGGGGCAGAACTGCCCAAGACTGTGGGAACCCACCTGTTACATCAGGTAACCTGGATTTGAGACATGGAATCAAAGAAGATTATTTTGGAACATGAAAATTTGACTGCCCAGCTGGATTTCAGACTTGCATGGGGCCTGTAGTTTGGACCAATTTCTCCATTTGGAATGGCTGTATTTACACAGTGCCTGAACTCCCATTCTTTCTAGGAAGTAACTGACTTGGTTTTTATTTTACAGGCTCATATGGAAGAGACTTGCCTCATCTCAAATGAGACCTTGGACTGTGGACTTTTGAGTTAAGGCTCAAATGAGTTAAGACTTTGGCACACTCTTGAACAGGCATGATTGGTTTTGAAATGCTACAGCAATCATGACTCTAGAGGACCACACGTGAAGTGCAACAAGCAGGCACAGAAGACAAGTAATTCGTGATTTCACTGTAGTGCATTAAAATGGTAGACTCACAGAAGTAGAACGGAATGTTGGTTACCAGGGGCTGGAGGGTTGGACTGGAAAAAGGGAGATTTTGGTCAAAGTGTAAAATGTTCCAGTTAGACAGAAGGAGTAAGTTGCAGTTGTTCTAATGCACAAGATGGAAAATATGGCTGTGAATGCATTATATATTTCAAAATGGCTAAAAATGTAAATGTTAAAATTTTTCCCACTAAGAAATTATACAGGTCAGGAGCGGGGGCTCACACCTGTAATCCCAGCACTTTCGGAGGCCGAGGTGGGTGGATCACAAGGTCAGGAGTTCAAGACTGGAGTGGCCAAGATGGTGAAACCGTGTCTCCACTAAAAACACAAAAGTTAGCCAGGTGTGGTGTTGGGCGCCTGTAATCCCAGCTACTCGGGAGGCTGAGGCAGGAGAATTGCTTGAACCTGGGAAGCAAAGGCTGCAATGACCGAGATCGCACTACTGCACTCCAGCCTGGGCGGCAGAGTGAGACTCAGTCTCAAAAAAAAAAAAAAAAAAAAGAAATTACACATTTGTGAGGTGATGGATATGTTAAATAGCTTGATTAACAATTCCATAATGTATACATGTATCATAGCATGTGTGAAGGGACCTACCTGTATGAAGGTGAGGTGACCTGGTCACATGACAGTGAGGTGACCTGGGGGATGTGTAAGGTTACCTGGGGGTATGTGTGAGGTGAACATGGGCTCATGTGAGGTGACCCAGGGTGCATGTGTGGTGGCCTGGGTGGGTGTGAGGTTACCTGGACATGCATGAGGTGACACGGGGAACTCATGAGGTGACTTGGGCATGTATGATGTGACCTAAGGCATGTGTGAGGTGACCTGGGGAATGTGTGAGGTGACCTGGGGGATGTGTGAGGTGACCTGGGG
Source organism: Gorilla gorilla gorilla (assembly GCF_029281585.2). Classification (NCBI taxonomy): domain Eukaryota; kingdom Metazoa; phylum Chordata; class Mammalia; order Primates; family Hominidae; genus Gorilla; species Gorilla gorilla. The sequence goes on along the minus strand of NC_073241.2, from coordinate 35,780,341 downwards.
GATGTGTGAGGAGACATTGGGAATGTGTGAGGTGACCTAAGGCATGTGTGAGGTGACCTGTGGGACGTGTGAGGTGACGTGGGGAATGTGTGAGGTGACCTGGGGAATGTGTGAGGTGACCTGGGGGACATGTGAGGTGACCTGGGGAATGTGTGAGGTGACCTGGGGGACGTGTGAGGTGACCTGGGGGATGTGTGAGGTGACCTGGGGGATGTGTGAGCTTAGCAGGAGTGTGTGTGAGGTGACATGGGGAATATGTGAGGTGACCTGCCTGCTGTGTGAGGTGACCTGTGGGACGTGTGAGGTGACCTGGGCACATGTGAGATCACCTAAGGCATGTGTGAGGTGACCTGGGAGCTTTTGAGGTGACGTGGGGGATGTGTGGGCTTAGCAGGAGTGTGTGTGAGGTGACAAGGGGTATATGTGAGGTGACCTGCCTGATGTGTGAGGTGACCTGGGAGATGTGTGAGGTGACCTGGGGGATGTGTGAGGAGACATTGGGAATGTGTGAGGTGACCTAAGGCATGTGTGAGGTGACCTGTGGGACGTGTGAGGTGACGTGGGGAATGTGTGAGGTGACCTGGGGAATGTGTGAGGTGACCTGGGAGCTTTTGAGGTGACGTGGGGGATGTGTGGGCTTAGCAGGAGTGTGTGTGAGGTGACAAGGGGTATATGTGAGGTGACCTGCCTGATGTGTGAGGTGACCTGGGAGATGTGTGAGGTGACCTGGGCACATGTGAGATCACCTAAGGCATGTGTGAGGTGACCTGGGGAATGTGTGAGGTGACCTGGGAGCTTTTGAGGTGACATGGGGGATGTGTGAGCTTAGCAGGAGTGTGTGTGAGGTGACAAGGGGTATATGTGAGGTGACCTGCCTGATGTGTGAGGTGACATGGGGGAATGTGTGAGGTGACAAAGGGCATGTGTGCAGTGACCTGGTGCATGTGTTAGGTTACCTGGGGGATGTGTGAGGTGAACAGGGGCAGGTGTGAAGTTGCCTGAGGAATGCGTGAGGTGACCTGGTGCATGTGTGTGGTGACCTAGTAGATTGACGAGGTGACCTGCGGGATGTGTGAGGTGAATTGGGACTTGTGTGAGGTTACCTGGGAAATGTGTGAGGTGACCTGCGGGATGTGTAAAGTGACATTGGGGATGTGTGAGGTGACTCAGAGCACATGTGAGGTGACCTTGGGGATGTGCAAGGTCACACTGTGTGAGTGTGAGGTCATGTGGGATATTTCAAACTTTGTAAGGAAAGCCTGCAACAATATGTGGCTCTAGAAGCTTCACACTCCAACACCGTTAATGCGCACATCCTCAAGGAACTCTAAATGTTTCCAGGTTAGCTTAAATGCCATGGAGTGACAGCTGCCCCAGGTACACTCATATATGCATCCTGGGTCTCCCTATCAACCCCTGTCCTCAAATTTTCAGTTCATGTTTGCTCCATGATATCAACTCTGATATGCTGAGGATTTTTTTTTTCTTTTATCTGTAGTTGTTCAGGTTTGCTCTTTCACTCTCATTACTCTGGGCTCAGTCCTCTCCTCGGGTGTCCCACTTCAGAGCTTGCTATGTAATAGAGGACATGCAAATAGGACCCTCCCTTTTCTGATGAAAAGCAGCCCAGCCGTGAACCTGCAGCCCTGGGAGAGAAGCCCCAGCCCTGGGATTCTCAGGTGTTTCTATTGGGTCAACAGCAATAAACAAATTACCATGGAATTTGGGCTAGGCTGGGTTTTTCTTGCTGCTATTTTAAAAGGTAATTCATGGAGAACTAAGGATATTGAGTGTGAGGGGACATGAGTGACAGAACAGTGGCTATGTGTGGCAGTTTCTGACCAGGATGTCTCTGTGTTTGCAGGTGTGCAGTGTGAGGTGCAGCTGGTGGAGTCTGGGTGAGGCTTGGTCCAGCCTGGGGGGGTCCCTGAGACTCTCCTGTGCAGCCTCTGGATTCACCTTCAGTAACAGTGACATGAACTGGGTCCTCTAGGCTCCAGGAAAGGGGCTGGAGTGGGTCTCGGGTATTAGTTGGAATGGCGGTAGGATGCACTATGTGGACTCCGTGAAGGGCCAATTTACCATCTCCAGAGACAATTCCAGGAAGTCCCTGTATCTGCAAAAGAACAGACAGAGAGCCAAGGACATGGCTGTGTATTACTGTGTGAGAAATCCTGTGAGGGGACACAAGTGTGAGCCCAGACACAAACCTCCTGCAGGAACGTTGGGGGAAATCAGCTGCAGGGGGCGCTCAGGACCCACTCATCAGAGTCAACCCCAGAGCAGGTTCACATGGAGGCTGGGGTTTGTTTCCTGTCAGGATTTGGGACTTCCTCTGCTTCTGACAGTTTCTCTAGGGAAACTCTTTAATTTTAGATTTCTGTGCCCACCAATGTCATCTCTACATATATTTTTTTAATCATTGTAATATGAGGACTCATTCTCACATGCACAATATGTACATTGCCACCTACAGGAATGAGAACTCCTCAACCATGGGCACCAGCATCAGAGTCGTGAGGAAGCTCAGGGGTGCCTGGTGAGTCTTCTCCAGTCAGACTCAGGACAGGAACCTCAGTGGGATTCCCTGACTAGAATGGCTTTTAGGGATTTTGATTACAGCCAAGAGAGAGGCTGGAGCAGGTTCAGTGTCATGTAGGACCTCACAGGTTTTATGTATGACATTTCTCCTGAAAATAAAGTATTCAAATGAGTATCAGCACTGATCTGGTGCTTCCTGACTTTCATTTTTAGTGGTTCTCGCTTTTCCATTTGCTTTTCCTGCTTTCTGGAAAAAAGGACGTTGTCCCTGTGGTCTAAATCCTGGGGCTCAAGCCCTTTCCCTGGAGCTTAGGTGGGGCTCAGGCTGTGACTCCTGCAGCCCTTGGGAGAGGCTGCTGAGACTTTCTTCTCTCTCATTGTTCAGGACACTCCACTCTGTTTTCTGGAGACACATCTGGGAATGCATGTGGCCATTAGGAATGAGGGCATAAGCTTCTTTGGTCATAATGGGGTGAGGATGTGGAATTGATCCTGTGCTGTGTAAAGTGTCACAGAGTCACCTTCTTCACCGGTAGTGTTAGAAGAGCCTGTAAAAGTTGTCGGAATCCAACTGGAGTCCCTTGTGTTCAAACCCTGACAAATGGAGCTGGGGAAGGCCCTTTATGGAAGCTTCTCATGCACATACCCCTGAGAACAAGACCTAGCTTTATAACACACCAAAAAACCACAAATTGAACAAAGGCAACCACAACAGTAAAAGAATTACTTATATCCCTAAGAACAAGAGCTAGCTTTATAACACTCAGAATAACCACAACTATGCACAAAGGCAACCACAACAACAAAATAATTATTTATATCCCTAACAACAAGAGCTAGCTTTGTAACACTCGGAAAGGCCACAATCTTGCACAAGGCAACCACAACAATAAAAGAATTACTTCTGTGAAAATATCTGCACAGCAACTGCCTGTCCAACCTTACACTGATGTCAACCTTGTTATTGATGCTTCTAGCCTGTGATTGTTCTCATCAAAATGTCATTCAGATGCTGCGTATGACAAAAATTGTGTTTTTCAGTGCACTCATGTTCTAGTAAAGCTCTCAGAGACCGTCTCCTTCACCTGTGCTGCCTCTGGATTTCTGATCATAACCAGTACTTCCTCCTGGAGCTGGATCTGCCAGCACCCAGGGAAGGAGCTGAAGTGGGTCAGGTGTGTAGGTCATGAGGAAGCACACAGTACAACCCGCTTCTCAAGAGTCCAGTCACCACCTCCAGATCCACATTCAGAAAGCAGTTTTTCCTACAGCTGAGCTACCTGTGCAATGAGTACACCACCATGGATTTTTATACAAAAGACACAGAGGGGGAAGTCATTGTGAGGCCAGACACAAACTTCCCTGCAGGGAAGCTCAGGACACCAGGGGGTGCTCAGGTCACCAAGGGGCGCTCAGGACACATCAAGGCAGGTGCAAGAGGGGAAAAAGGTGCTGGAGGTGGGGTTTATCATCACTGACATATTTTACTCTCCACCATATTTATTCTAATGTATATTATTGTGTTATTAGACAATGATATTTATATAAATAGATAGCCATACGAAGGTGCACCACGTTGTCCTCTCCATCTAATGTGGACCTTGTCCTTTAGGACTAAGTCCTTGTATATATTTGAGCACCTCATAAATTATGGTCAATTATGTAGGATCTCTCACTTTTTCTGTGTTCCTTCCTCCCTTCTCTCTCACACACAAACTGACACACACAAAGAGTTCTACAACTTTAATTACCTGATGTGTTGAAGAAAATTTATTGAATTGCAGCTTTTTCAGTTTAACTGCTGTTCACGTTGATGTAGGAATAAGAACATTGTCTTTCTCAACTGTGTAGTTCTCTAAGCTGAGTAGCACCTTTCTTTATAATACCCAGATACTGAAAGCAATCCAAATATTGATCAGCAGGTTAAGCAGTAAACACTTGGTTCTAAACTCGTTCACTTGAATAATACCCACTGTTCAAGCAAGTACTGCTGGAAATGCGCAACAAGGCTAAATTCACAAGTACTTATGATGAGTAACATAAACCAAAAAATACAAGTACATATATACAGTTCCACTTTTATAAATTCTATAAAATGAAAACTAATCTAAAGTTACATAATGAAAACCAGTAGTTGGCCATGGTCATGGTATGAGAAGGGAAGGTGTAGGAAGTGGAAATTACAGGACAACAAGAGGAAATTTTGAGGATAATTTTTTCTGTATTGAGAAAAGTTATGGTTATGTCATTATTTGTTAAATTGTACACATTAAGGAAAGATTGTTACTTTCTAATTTCAACTTATTAAAATATGACAAATTTAAACATATATAATTTGGTAGAAAAGAATTTAGAGATGGATAAAATATATGAGAAATAAAAAAGAAAATATCAGAACGATGGCATAAGGACTTCAATCATCAAACTATAGAAATTTTAAATTTCTCAACACAGAATTAAAGATTCATAAAACCAGCTCCTGGATCATTGATTTTTTGGAATTGATTTTCATGTCTTTATCTCCTTCAGTTCTGTTCTGATCTTAGTTATTTCTTCTCTTCTGCTAGCTTTTGAATTTGCTCTTGCTTCTCTAGTTCTTTTAATTTTGATGTTAGGGTGTCAGTTTTAGATCTTTCCTGCTTTCTCTTGTAGGCATCTAGTGCTATAAATTTCTCTCTACACACTGTTTAAATGTGTCCCGGAGATTCTCATATGTTGTGTCTTTGTTCTCATTGGTTTCAAAGATCATCTTTATTTCTGCCTTCATTTATTTACCCAGTAGACACTCAGGAACAGGTTTTTCAGTTTCCATGTAGTTGTGCAGTTGTGAGTGAATTTCTTCATCCTGAGTTCTAATTTGATTATTGCACTGTGGTCTGAGAGACTGTTTGTTATGATTTCTGTTCTTTTGCATTTGGAAAGGAGTGTATTACTTCCAATTATGTGGTCAGTTTTAGAATATGTGCAATGAGTTGCTGAGAAGAATGTATATTCTGTTGACTTGGGGTGGAGAGTTCTGTAGATATCTATTAGGTCTGCTTGGTCCAGAGCTGACTTCAAGTCCTGAATATCCTTGTTAATTTTCTGTCTCGTTGATCTGTCTAATATTGACAGTGGGGAGTTAAAGTCTCCCACTCTTGTTGTGTGGGAGTCTAAGTCTCTTTGTAGGTCTCTAAGGACTTCCTTTATGAATCTGGGTGCTCATGTATTTGGTGCATATATATTTAGGATATTTAGCTCTTCTTGTTGCATTGATCCCCTTACCATTATGCAGTGCCTTTCTTTGTCTCTTTTGATCTTTTTTGGCTTAAAATGTTTTATCAGAGATTAGGATTGCAACTCCTGCTTTTGTTTTTTGTTTTTTATTTTTTTTGCTTTCCATTTGCTTCGTAAATATTCCTCCATCCCTGTATTTTGAGCCTATGTGTGTCTTTGCATATGAGATGGGTCTCCTGAATACAGCACATCAACAAAATAGATAGACAGTTAGCCATATTAATAAAGAAGAAAAGAGAGAAGAATCAAATAGATGCCATAAAAAGTAATATAGGGGATATCACTACTGATCCCACTGAAATACAAACTACCATCAGAGAATACTATAAAAACCTCCATGTGAATACAGTAGAAAACCTAGAAGAAATGGATAAATGCCTGGACACATACACCATCCCAAGTCTAAATCAGGAAGAAGTCAAATCCCTGAATAGAACAATGACAAATTCTGAAATTGAGGCAGTAATTAATAGCGTACCAACCAAAAAAAGTCCAGGACCAGATGGATTCACAGCCAAATTCTATCAGAGGTACAAAGAGGAACTGTTACCATTCCTTCTGAAACTATTTCAAACAATAGAAAAAGAGGTGGCCGGGTGCGGTGGCTCAAGCCTGTAATCCCAGCACTTTGGGAGGCCGAGGCGGGTGGATCACGAGGTCAGGAGATCAAGACCATCCTGGCTAACACGGTGAAACCCCATCTCTACTAAAAAATACAAAAAAACTTAGCCGGGTCTGGTGGCGGGCACCTGTAGTCCCAGCTACTCGGGAGGCTGAAGCAGGAGAATGGCGTGAACCTGGGAGGCGGAGCTTGCAGTGAGCCGAGATGGCACCACTGCACTCCAGCCTGGGGGACAGAGGGAGACTCCGTCTCCAAAAAAAAAAAAAAGAAAAAAGAAAAAGAGGGACTCCTCCCTAACTCTTTTTATGAAGCCAGCATCATCCTGATACCAAAACCTGGCAGAGACATAACAAAAAAAAAAAAAGTTCAGGCCAGTATCCCTGATGAACATCAATGCACCAATTCTCAATAAAATACTGGCAAAACGAATCCAGCAGCACATCAAAAAGCTTATCCACCATGATCAAGTCGGCTTCATCCCTGGGATGCAAGGCTAGTTCAACACATGCAAATCAATAAATGTAATCCATCACATAAACAGAACCAATGACAGAAACCACATGATTATCTCAATAGATGCAGAAAAGGACTTCAACAAAATTCAACACCCCTTCATGCTAAAAACTCAATACTCTAGGTATCCATGGAATGTATCTCAAAATAATAAAAGCTATTTATGGCAAACCCACAGCCAATATCATATAGAATGGGTAAAAACTGGAAGCATTTACTTTGAAAACCAGCACAAGACAACGATGCCTCTCTCACCACTCCAATTCAACATAGTATTGAGAGATCTGGCCAGGGTAATCAGGCAAGAGAAAGAAATAAATTGTATAACAATAGGAAAAGAGGAAGTCAGATTGTCTCTGTGTGCAGATGACAGGATCGTATATTTAGAAAACCCCATCATCTCAGCCCAAAATCTCCTTAAGCTGATAAGCAACTTCAGCAAAGTCTCAGGATACAAAATCAATGTGCAAAAATCACAAGCATTTCTATAGCCCAATAACAGAAACACAGAGAGCCAAATCATGAGTGAACTCCCACTCAAAATTGCTACAAAGAAAATAAAATACCTAGGAATACAACTTACAAGGGATGTGAAGGATCTCTTCAGGGAGAACTACAAACCACTGCTCAAGGAAATAAGAGAGGACCCAAACAAATGGAAAAACATTCCATGCTCATGAATAGGAAGAATAAATATCATGAAAATGGCCATACTGCCCAAAGCAATTTATAGATTGAATGCTATCCCCATCAAACTACCAATGACTTTCTTCACAGAATTGGAAAAAACTATTTTAAAGTTCATATGGAACCAAAAAAATCCTGCATAGCCATGACAATCCTAAGCAAAAAAAAAAAAACAAAAAAAAAAACAAAGCTGGAGGCATCATCCTACCTGACTTCAAACTATACTACAAGGCTACAGTAACTGAAACAGCATGGTACTGGTACCAAAACAGATATATAGACCAATGGAACAGAGCAGAGGCCTCCCAGATAACACCACACATCTACAACCATCTGATCTTTGACAATCTTGACACAAACAAACAATGGGGAAAGAATTCCAGAACTATTTAATAAGTGATGTTGGGAAAACTGACAAGCCATATACAGAAAACTGAAAGTGGACCCCCTTCCTTACAGCTTATACAAAAATTAACTCAAGATGGATGAAAGACTTATCAAGACCTGAAACCATAAAAATCCTAGAAGAAAATCTAGGCAATACCATTCAGGACACAGGCATGGGCAAAGAATTCAAGTCTAAAACACCAAAAGCAATGGCAACAAAAGCTAATACTGACAAATGAGATATAATTAAAGTAAAGTGCTTCTGCACAGCAAAAGAAACTATCATCAGAGTGAACAGGCAACCTCCAGAATGGGAGAAAATTTTTGCAATCTATCCATCTGACAAGGGCTAATATCCAGAATCTACAACAAATTTACAAGAAAAAAAAACATCAAAAAGTAGGTGAAGGATACGAACAGACATTTCTCGAAAGAAGACATTTATGCAGCCAAAAAAACATGAAAAAATCCTCCTCATCACTGGTCATTAGAGAAATGCAAATCAAAACCACAATGAGATACCATCTCACACCAGTTAGAATGGTGACCATTAAATAGGCAGGAAACAACAGATGCTGGAGAGGATGTGGAGAAATAGTAACATTTTTACACTGTTGGTGGGAGTGTAAATAAGTTCATCCATTGTGGAAGACAGTGTGGCGATTCCTCAAGGATCTAGAAGTAGAAATACCATTTGACCCAGCAATCCCATTACTTGGTATGTACCCCAAGGATTATAAGTCATTCTACTACAAAGACACATGCACCCGTGTGTTTATTGCGGCACTATTCCCAATAGCAAAGACTTGAAACCAACCCAAATGTCCATCAATAATAGACTGGATAAAGAAAATGTGGCACATATACACCGTGGAATACTATGCAGCCATAAAAAATGATGAGTTCATGTCCTTTGCAGGGACATGGATGGAGCTGAAAACCATCATTCTCAGCAAACTAACAGAAGAACAGAAAACCAGACACTGCTGTTCTCACTTGTAAGTGGTAGTTGAACCATGAGACCACATGGACACGGGGAGGGGAATATCACACACTGAGGCCTGTCAGGAGGTAAAAGGCTAGGGGAGGAATAGCATTAGGAGAAATACCTAAGGTAGATGGCAGGCTGATGGGTGCAGCAAACAACCATGGCGTGTGTATACCTATGTAACAAAACTGCACATTCTGCACAGGTACCCCAGAAAGTAAAGTATAATTTAAAGGAAGGATTACATATTCCATTAAATATATATGAGAAATCAGAGACTCCTGAATATACACATGAATACACGCTGGGTCTACCTATATTTTTAGGGAAACACTAGAATACAGCAAAACAATGTCATGATTTTATTAAAAATGGGGGTTTATCAAACCACACCACGCATGTCCAGCTCTGTCCTGGAGTTGGTTCAGGGAACAGGTGGGTCGTGTGTTTAGCAGCCATGACAACAAGCTCACAGCATCAGTTCTAGTTGACACCTCAAAAAGGCGAAGGGATCTCAACTAAAATGTCAGGTGGATGTCACATCTGTGGGTGCTGCATACTCCCTCGATGTGAATATGGAAAAGTTAATTACCTCTTGAGGCGTCTGTTGAGATTAGTGCTGGTCTCTCAGGAACACCCAAAATGGCTCGATAGAGCCAGAAAGCAGACTGGCTCAGGGTTTTTGTGATGGTTTCGTGGTGGGTCAGAGTGAGGCTTCCCACTCACAGGAAGGGGATTGTACAGTGCGAAACACCCACTGGTGTCAAATGAGGAAGCTTCTGCGATTCCTAACTAGATTCACATTGTGTGATAAAAGACACACAATAGACATAACTTGATGGTCGGATATCACAAAATGCTGTTAAAAGATGTGGTAAAAAGGCAACTTTAAATTTTTAGTTGTTGGAGTGCGAATAACACAAAAATCATTTTCCATATTTTGTAACACATGCATGCAATAGGACAAAGGTATGTGATGAGGGTAAAATCTCAAAAGTGTGAATCTTCCAGCTACCAAGTCATAGGGTAATAACTGATGTGTGCTGAGGGAGGAAACCATCATGCCACAGTGCTAATGGTATAACACTTGGTGAAGAGAGTTCAATATTTTATTGAAGTTTTCATAACTTTTATTTGAAGATGCCATTTTTCAACATATTCAGATGATTGTGAGTGCCATTGATTCTGTATCATATGAACAATGGCAATACCTTCCATGTTTACATAATATTAAAAACCACGTTAAGACTGAATATTTGGTGTAATGGTGCATCACATTATTCTAGCTTCCATACTAGTTGTTTCATTTGTTTGTTTTCTCCTTTGTTGGCATTTGGTTTCGAATTCATATGTCAGGTCTCTAGAATGTAGGAATTTATTTAAAAGTGTCTTTTTTTTGTCCATTTTGATGGGGCTTCCAGGAGACGTAAGAACCTCCTCTGCTTGCAACACATTTTAAAATTACACACTAATGTAGAACATCTGTATTTAATCCTGTTTTTTAGTTAATTGACAAGCTCTAATAAGAGAAGTAACTCCTCCATTCTGGGCTGATTTTACATCAGGTATAGGAATATATCCTAGGTGAAAGTTTGTACCAGTAATATGAATTATTAGGTAATAACCTCCACCTTTATGATTTAGGTGTTATTCATCAAGAAATAGTGTTAAATCAGGAGTCTCAATGAAAGTATTACTTAAGGGATATACAAAATATGTTGCTAATCTACATAAAACAGATGTGAACACACTCTTAGTATCCAGCCAGGTTTCCTGTCAACCACACAGTAACTTCGACTTCACTTGGGACTTATTCTAATTTTCAAATTAGTTACTTATCAATCTTAATGCTTCTAGATATTATGTGTGACTATTTTAGCAGAGAGTGAAGAAAGACAACCTAGGCTGACTACACAATGAGGAAAATCACAACCTGATGAAACAGGAAGCCTCTGGAAGTGAGTGGCTCCAGGATTGAATAATTTGACAGCTCATGTGCCCAGGAAGTTTCTTTTCTCAATTTTCCACACTGATGCATCCAGAAAGTCAGCTTCACCCCCCAGGTGACTCCCATCATGCAGTTACGTGGTGACAATATTCCCATGGTCACATACATATTTTATACATTGGCTGGAAAAGGGGCAGAGACAGTTCTGCAATTCTCTGAAGGACCAGGAACAACTGAACAGAACACCTCCCCTGCCCCCATGACTAGAACTGCACCACGTGCCCACATGGACACTCATCCCTGATGGGGATAATAAGACTCCATTGATGAGGCCGACTATTATAGCATATAAATTAGTAAAGACTGATATAAAAGTTTCAACAACTAATTGAAGTCTGTTCTTCTATGTCCACCAGAGACTACAGATGCTCCAGTGATATCTTGTTTTTCTTTGCTGAGTGACTGTGTCTCTTCTCCTTGTTCCATCCTCCAGAGAATCTCTTTCAGCTCCCACAGGTGCATTCCTCTGTTATATGTAACTGACAATTGATAAATTAGTGGAAGCCCTTACACTGAAGGAAGAGTCTCTGACCTCATCTCGGTCCATATTCCTAGAAAGGCATTGTGCCCGTAAGTCTGGGTGTGACCTTCTGAGTGTTCCTGACCCTCCTCCAGATGAGATGCTCATCTGTGTGTTCTTGTCCCTTCCACTGGGATACAGCCCCCCTGTTTCCCCCAGGTGTTCCCTCCCACAGCTCCAGTGTTCCCCATCAGTGTCATCACCTCCCAGATCTGCTGCCCTGCCCTGCAGACTAAAGCTCTGATTCCATAAGAAAGAGAGTTATGTCTCAATAGAACCTCGTGGCACTGACCTCTGTTCCCATCTCAATTCCTGAGGGGTTGCACCTGTGCCCCTAGTGTACTGGTTTTGGTGGTTCCCCTGCAAAGTAATTTTTAGATCTGTAGTGGACATAAGGGAGTCGAGTCTGAATGCCTTTCAAAAATGGGGACTCTTGTTCTCTCCCAGACAGACACTTTGGGAAAGGAAGATTTTGTGACTGCCCCTTTTTTGGGGAAAGGGATTCAAGAGGATAGAAAAGCTCTTCAGTATGTGGTCCCTTAGAATTTCAAACTACAACAAGCTAACCATATTCAATTTCAAGCAATCCCATATATATTTGTATTTTTATCTTTAACAGCCTATATTTCATATGCCAGACTCTGCCTTAGGTAATCTCATATGCTGGCTTTGTTACTCTCTACAAGAACTTGCTTCTTGTTAAATTTAAGATTTTTTTAACTTCTGTTATCCTAAGCATTCAGAAATCTGCAAAATTTCATCTTGACTGTTTATCTGTTATTGTTGATGTAGTTGTAAGAAATAAAGAAAATATATTCCTCATTTATGTACATTTTCAAGTTGAGTAGCAGATTTTAAGTACTACCAGAGTAATACAATAATTTGAACATTGTTAAGTTGCTTAACAGAAAATCAAATTATGGTAAATTTGTTCAATGGAATACTACACAACATTTATAATAAATAATTGTCTGATACATGCAACAAGAAGGTAAAATATCTAAGTATTTTTGCTGAGTAAAATAAACCATACAAGTGAGAAGATTTGCCATATAATTTCATTTATATAAATTCTGGAAAATAAAAACTGAACTTAAGCAATATAACAACAAGGTAAAATATCTAAGTATTGATGTTCAGGAAAATAAAGCAAACAAATAAGAATATGTACTATGTTATTCCATTTTCATAAATTCTGATAAATTAAATTGAATCTACAGCAATATAAAGAAGATCAGAATTTACCATTTGGGGAAATGGTAGAAGAAGGGAAGAGGAAAGGAGGAGGAATATGGAAGAATGAGAGGGAAATTTTGAGCATTTTCTGGTTCACCTTGATAACTAGGATGGTTACATCAGGTTTATCAATTGTACACTTTAAATATGTGAAGTTTATTATCAGTAAACTGAAATTTATAAAATTTATTACCAGCAAACAAATGAAAACTTGCACAAGAAATAAGTGATATAAAGATAGAAAAAATATTAAATTTCAGAAACACCTAATAATTTATCTTCGTGAACCCTAGTTCTCACCATATTATTAGGTGAATGCTAGAATGCAGCAAAATTACACGTGTTCTCAATACAGAAAGTGGGTTTCACAAACCACACTAGGCATGCCCAGCTCTGTCCTGGAGTTGGGTTAGGGAGTAATATAGTGCCAGTGGATGAGGAGCACAGGCCCAGATACTGGGGCTCACTAACCTCAATTATGAGCTCTTAGATACATACAAAGCCCCTCCATGTATGGGTTTACTTTGCCATCTGTAAATCGAGAAACCATTGACCCCTAAAAATATGATTTACACAAATATGTAAAAATGTAAGAGAGTGATTAGTGCAAAGTGTTTATCACAGCACAATTTCCTAATAAGACAGCAAGTTTTCCAAACACCATCATTGTCATCAGATTCTTGCAGGGCATCATTACCTTATCTGGGCACTGCCCTCTGCTCAGGCGTCCCACCCCAGAGCTTGCTATATAGTAGGTGACATGCAAATAGGGCCCTCCCTCTCCTGATGAAAACCAGCCCAGTCCTGACCCTGCAGCTCTGGGAGAGGAGCCCCAGCCTTGGGATTGCCAAGTGTTTTCATTCAGTGATCAGGACTGAACACACAGGAATCACCATGGAGTTTGTGCTGAGCTGGGTTTTCCTTGCTGCTATTTTAAAAGGTAATTTATGGAGAGCTAGAGAGATTGAGTGTGAGTGGACATGAGTGAGAGAAACAGTGGATATGTGTGGCAGTTTCTGACCTTAGTGTCTCTGTGTTTGCAGGTGTCCAGTGTGAGGTGCAGCTGGTGGAGTCTGGGGGAGGCTTGGTACAGCCTGGGGGGTCCCTTAGACTCTCCTGTGCAGCCTCTGGATTCACTTTCAGTAACACCTGGATGAGCTGGGTCCGCCAGGCTCCGGGGAAGGGGCTGGAGTGGGTTGGCCGTATTAAAAGCAAAGCTAATGGTGGGACAACAGACTACGCTGCACCTGTGAAAGGCAGATTCACCATCTCAAGAGATGATTCAAAAAACACGCTGTATCTGCAAATGAACAGCCTGAAAACCGAGGACACGGCCGTGTATTACTGTACCACAGACACAGTGAGGGGAGGTCACTGTAAGCCCAGATACAAACCTCCCTGCAGGGGCGCGTGGGGCAACCAGGGGGCCCTCAGGACCCACTGAGGATGGGACAGGTCCCAGGAGCAGGTGCCGGGAGAGGTTTCCTTTCTCCTCAGCTGGAAAAGTCACGTTTATCTTCGCAGGACTCTGGAGTCTTCTAGGCTGTGATATTTTGTTACTTATATTTATTATGAATTTTATCATTAATATTTAAATTTTAGTAATTATTAACATTCTACATATTATTATATTTTTAAGTATATACTTTCAAGAAATAAACATTCCTAATTGTTTGCACTGATTCTTCCAGAGTTTTATTAACATTTGTTGACATCAGCAACTACATAGCTATAGGGACATAAATTTATACCCATAGAAAGCTGTATAAATACACAGACAAATGCATGTATATGTAGGCATTCATATTAAACATTACAATGAAATGATAAAAAAGTTTGAAAAAAATCAAACTTAATTAACTACATCATTAAATTTTAATTATTAAATTATTACAGTAATTCTTAATTGATTTCCCGGATTTTCAATTGTTTACATAAATTGGTTTCTATTGGTTCATTTAAAATAGTACATCAGTCATTTTAAAGAGCTAAGAGTAAATGTTAAATGTTGTCACAATAAAAGATAAAAATTTGAAGCAATGAATGATAATTATATCAGTTATTTCTTAATTATCTTAGTTATTTCATATTGTATTCACAAATCATAACATTGTCCTTTACCTTGTACATATAAACAACCATAATTTGTAAATTTGCAATAAAATTTTTATTGTAATTTTTTATATTTATCCCAGATTATAATCTTTTTCTTCACTTCCAGATCTCACTGGATTGTCTCAAGGGCCCCATCCACACCGCTGACCCCTGATGGAAGGCTCTAGGCTGTGGCCGGGAGAGGCAGTCTCTTCTTCCAGAGCACACTCTGTTTGAGGGGGAGATGTCATCTCTGCCCTTGAGGAGCCCCAGCTGATGGGGGAGCTTTTGCCCTTAGGAAGCTCTCAGTCTGATGGGGAAGACACTGCCCCTGCCCTCAGGAGGCTCTTGGTCTGAGAGGGGAGACATAATTCATTCTCTCTGAGTGCCCTCAGTCTGATGGGGGAGACACTGTCCCTGCCCTCAGGAGGCTCCCAGTCTGATGGGGGAATATTGGCTCTGTCATCAGGAGCCCGGTCTAAGGAGGGTGGTTCAGCCCCACTCCTGAGGGTAAGGATTCCATGGCCACAGTCTGGACAGTGGGCCAGTCATGCTTGACAGTGGGCATGTTGCCAGCAGGACCCTTTGGAATGTGTCTGAGCCTGGAGGTGAGTGGCACGGGGGCTGGCAAGGCTAGGGTGGAGGCAGGCAGGCTCCGCTGTCTGCCGCCTTCACACCTTTCTCCTTCCACATGCATAGATGAGCCCACCAGCCTCAGCACTGACCTCCAAGCCAAGCACGTCCCTGCCTCTGCTGTGGTCTCCAGTGCCATGAACTCAGCCCCTGTCTTGGGCACCAGCCCATCTTCCCCGACCTTCACCTTCACCCTCGGACGCCATTACTCGCAGGACTGCAGTGAGCACTCCCCACACCCCCAGTCCCACCCTCTCCCTCGCTGCCCAGTCCCAGGGGTCTCTGTTGGGCCTGCTGCTTGATGTCTGGCCTCTTCCTCTGGTTTCCGCTTCTCCTGGGGCACCTTGGGAGAGTCACCTCCTGCCCCTGCCCAAAGGGGAGGGCTCTGGGAAGCCCCTGACCTGCTGCCCCGCTGACCCTGAGGCCCGATGCGGGAGGCTTTGCAGGCAGCATCAAGGCTGGCCGCCGCTCCTCCTACCTGCTGGCCATCACCAAGGAGCTCTCCAAGTCCTGCGATGATGGACTCAACACCTTCCGCGACGAGGGCCGGGTTCTGCGGTGAGGCCCTGTCTGGACATGGGGTGGGGTAGCCACAGCCACCCTGGCCAGCTGCTCTGGGGCAGGGCTCTTGGCCCTGGGGGTCCTCTATGCATGGGACAGTGTGCCTCCCCCGCTGGAAGGCTTCTGGGCTTGGGGTTTGGTGGGTGACGAGATAGTGAGGTCCCAGCTTTGCTGCCCACATCCCTCACTCTCGACCCTCGCTTTCCAGGCGCCTGCCAAACCGCATACCCAGCCTGCGGTTGCTCCGGAGCTTCTTCACCGACGGGGTGAGCTGCAAGTGTGTGTGCATGCGCAGGAGCGAGGGTGTGGGGAGAGAGGGTGTCAGGGAGGTGGGGCCACAGCCTCGGCATGGGGGTTCCTGCTCCAGCTCCTGCCTTCCCCCTCCTCCCTGCACCCCTCACCCTTGTGTCCACCGCGGGACCCGCCCTCTGCTGTGGGCCCCGACATCCCTGAATGACACCATGCAGCCCCACCCAGGGGCGCCCGTCTGGACTGCCTCTTTCCAGACCCATCCCCCATAGTCACACGACTCACTTCTCCACTGTCTTCGCGGCTTTTTAGGTCTTCCCTGAAATTCCAGCCTCCGCTCCTGACATTTCACGCCTCCCTTCGCTACTCTGTTTTCCTCCTCAGCACGCCTCATGCACAATTGGTGTTTCCCTTCCTCCCTGCCTGGCTCCCCAGCTAGAATAGAAGCTCCCCGAGCTTATACTTGGGGCTTCATTTGTTTCCTTCACTACCTTCAGTCAGTATTTGCATCGCGTCTCGTCTTCATGGGATGGGGTCGGGGTGGACACTGGAAAGGTGTGGCCGGGACACAAGGTTGAGATTGGTGGACAGGTGGAGTTCCCAGCCTCAGGACCTGGGGAGGCAGGATCAGGCCTGTGATAGCCCTGGCTGTTTGTTTGTTTTGAGACAGAGTCTCACTCTATTGCCCAGTCTGGAGTGCAGTGGCATGATCTTGGCTCACTGCAACCTCCACCTCCTGGGTTCAAGCTATTCTCCTGCCTCAGCCTCCCGAGCAGCTGGGATTACAGGCGTGTGCCACCACGCCTGGGTAATTTTTGTATTTTTAATAGAGACTGGGTTTCACCATGTTGGCCAGACTGGTCTTGAACTCCTGACCTCAGGTGATCCACCGACCTCGGCCTCCCAAAGTGCTGGGATTACAGGCGTGAGCCACCGCACCTGGCCTCAAGTGATCTTCTTGCTTTGGCCTCCCAAAATGCTGGGATTACAGGCATAAGCCATCACACCTGGACATATTGTTGTTTTTAAAATCATATATATATATATTTTTCATGCATGATTTTTCTTTCTTTTTTTTTTTTTTTTTTGCCCAGGCTGGAGTGCAGTGGCACGATCTCAGCTCACTGCAACCTCCACCTCCTGGGTTCAACCGATTCTCATGCCTTATCCTCCCGAGTAGCCGGGATTATAGGCATGCGCCACCACACCTGGCTAATTTTTGTGTTTTTAGTAGAGATGGGGTTTCACCATGTTGGCAGGCTGATCTTGAACTCCTGACCTCAAGTGATCTGCCTGTCTCAGCCTCCCAAAGTGCTGGGATTACAGGCATGCGCCACCATGCCCGCCCCACCTTTCCCTGGCTGTTTTTGATTATAGATGGACTGGAAAAGCCATCTTGATGTCAAGCGCTCTGTCTCATTGGTTGGTTGAACACCCTGGTGATATTGGCACCTAGCTTATTTCTTATCACTTCTTCTGCTTACTTAACTCTCCCTTGACTTGCGCCCTCTGGCTGGAGTCCTGTTGACACTGTCACTTCCTCTGTTTAACGCCTCGTGGACATGACTACCTGCTCCACTCACTCAGCCTTTGTTGATGTTCCCACTTCCCCTGTTTATTTAACTCCTCGTTGACACGATCACTTCCTCCATTTCCTTAATTCTTCTAAGTCTATAAAGTTACGGGAGGCTCCGAATTGGCTCCTCTAGCGTGGTGAGGCGTGTGGTCTGCTGACAGGTCATAGCCTTTCCTCCTTTCTGGCTTCTCCTTTATGTATGTCTCATGACCTCAACACAAGTGGTCCAGAGAGGACAAGCACTGCCCATGAGGTCGCACGGCACATCGGGGTGTAGCACAGACATATATCAGTACTGTGTGGCCACAAGTGGTCCATGGGGTTCCTGAGATGCTGGTATTGTGGGAGCCACCCTAAATTGTCCTCTGTTGTCTCCCTGCAGTCCTTGGATAGTTGGGGCACCTCTGAAGATGCTGACGCTCCTTCTAAGTGACACTCAACCTCTGATCTCTCAGATGCGACCTTCAGCGATATCAGGAGAGAAGGCTGGTTGTATTATAAGCAGATTCTCACCAAGAAGGGGAAGGTAAGATGGGTGGAGGAATGAGGCTGAAGCTGGCTCCAGCAGAACCCTCCAGCCTCTCCTAGGCCTACCCTGACAGCCTCTGGAGCCAGAGAGAACCAGTGTAGGTTGTTGCATGAAGGATGGAGGTTAGATGCTAGGAAGAACTTCCTGGCAGGGGGATTTAAAGAACTTATGTAAAAGAACTTAACAAGAGAGGTGGATTTTGCTGTGGGATGGATCTGATCGAGTCATGCTTGGAATTCTGGCAAAACCATCCCACAGTGGCCCTGGCTTGATAGGTCATCCTGAAGATGGCCGCTGGGGCTCATGGAAAACAAGGAGCAAGGCCGGGGTGATTTCCGTAGGAGAGTTAAGGCCCAAGAAGACACAGGCAAGCCAGCAAAGGGCTTAGTGTTCATCCTAAGGGCAACCAAAAGCTCTCGGGGGCTCTTGCCAAGGGAGTTACAGCTTTAAAATATCCATTTGGCTCCCTGGGAGTGAGTTAGGGAGGTGCCACACTGGAGGCAAGAAGACCAGTTAGAGCCACCGTGGAGATCCAGGTGAGAGGCAAAGGGGGCTTCGGGGAGTAGTTGGGGAGGGCCTGGGAGGGAACCAGCAGGACTCTGAGAGGAGAAGGGCAGAGCCCCTGGATCCATGGGGTGCAAATCCTGGCCCCAGTCTGCACTGTGGGCTGGAGAAGTGGGAGGAGAGACCACTGCCTTCCCTCCCAGCTATTAGGATGAACCCGGGTTTGACTCTTGACTGCATCACCCATTGCTCTGAGAGCCTGGGTGACTCACCTGGCCATGACTCAGTGTCCTCGTCTGTAAATGGAGCTAACAGTAATCCCTAGCTCATAAGCCTGTTGCTAAGGATTAAATGAGATGATCTAAGTAAAGGGTTTACCCAGTGCCCGGCACTTGAAGCTGCTGTACTTCTGCTTACTGCTATTTGTTTTCTTTGTTTGAGATGGAGTCTCGCTCTGTTGCCCAGGCTGGAGGGCAGTGGCGCGATCTCAGCTCACTACCACCTCTACCTCCTGGGTTCAAGCAATTCTCCAGCCTCAGCCTCCTAGGTAGCTGGGACTACAGGCACTCACCACCAAACCCAACTACTTTTTTTTTTTGTATTTTTTTAGTAGAGACGGAGTTTCACCATGTTGGTCAGGCTGGTCTCGAACTCCTGACCTCAAATGATCTGTCTGCCTTGGCCTCCCAAAGCGCTGGGATTACAGGCATGAGCCACCGTGCCCAGCCCACTTACTGCTATTTGAATTTTCTACCCTGCCTTCTGGGGTCTTGGGGGTCCCTGGAAAGAACATAAGCTTTGAAGCAGACAGACTTTGAGTTCCTATCTGGCCACATATCAAGCACATGGCTTTGGGCACCCCACTTACCTTCCCCGAGCATCACTTTCTGATCTGTATGATGGGAACAATGTTATCCTACCCCAAGGGCTGCTGTGGACTAAGTGAGGGTGAAGTCGAGGCGGGACTGGCGCTCCTCTGTGGAGAATGACTAAGGCCTCCCTGCTCGGGAGCCTCTGTGGAGGTTCTGGGGAGTTAGTGGTGAGGGAGCCAGGGCAGCCCTGCCCTCTTGGGGCTCCTGTCGAGCAGAGAGAACGCATGTGGCATCATGGTTCCAAGTGCACAGACTGCTGTGACACCGGGGTGCAGGGGCGGGGTGGTCGTGGGTAGGGAGGTATCCAGAGGCTGAGACATGAAAGGATGAGAAGCCACAAAACTGGGAGACAGTGGAAGGGCCTGACAGGGAAGATGTCTCCTTAGAGGGTCCTGGGGAGAGGTGGGGAGAGGTGTGCTGGGAGCCAGGGCGAGAGGTGGAAGATGAGCTGGGGAATTGGGCACCTGCCCAGAGTGTGGGGCCTTGATACCCAGGAAGAGCCTGTCCAGGGTTTTTTTATTTTTTTATTTTATTTATTTTATTTTATTATTTTATTTTATATTATTTTATTTTATTTTATTTTATTTTATCTTATTTTATCTTATTTTATTTTATTTTATTATCTATTTTTGAGATGGAGTTTCACTCTGTTGCCCAGGCTGGAGTTCAGTGGTACGATCTCAGCTCACTGCAACCTCCGCCCCCCCAGGTTCAAGCAATTCTCGAGCTTTAGCCTCCTGGGTAGCTAGGACTACAGGCACCCACCCAGCTAATTTTTGTAGTTTTAGTAGAGACTGGGTTTCACTATGTTGGCCAGGCTGGTCTCTTACTCCTGACCTCAAGTGATCTGCCTGCCTTGGCCTCCCAAAGCGCTTGGATTACAGGCGTGAGCCACCGTGCCCGGTTCTGTCCAGGGTTTTAAATGTGGGCTGGGGCTGGCAGGAGACTGGGGTTATGTCTGTGACAGGAGGAGCCAATCCCATTGCCCTTGTCCAGGTGAGTGAGGCTGGGGGCCCTGACCCAAGGCGGTGGTGTGGGGCCAGATGGAGCGGACACTTTAGAGAGAGATTCCATGGGAAGGACGGCCAGGGCTTGCCGGCTGCTGGGAGGTATGGAAGGAGGAGGAGGCGATAAGGTTCCTGGATTCCTGGCTTGGGCTGAGGGAGGGTGGTGGGTGGTGGGACCCTCCCTGGGCCATGGCACACTGGAGGAGCAGGTTTGGGGAGAGGAAGCCAAGTGGCTCCACTGGGGCTATGTGAGTCTGAGGGCCCTGGGACAGACCCCAGTGGAGATGTCCTGGGGACAGAGGCTCTGAGGGCGTGGTACTAGAGGGAGGCCCACCTGGGGACGGCCTTTGTCTGTCAGCACCGACGAGTTACCTGTGCCTCTGTGCAGGTGCTTGAAGGAAGAAGGCAAGAGACCTGGCTGAGCCTTGAGAGAAGTGGGGGGGCCGGGGAGGCCGACAGAGACCAAAAAGAGCCAGCAAGTTGGCAGCGACCCGTGGGGTGGGAGCCATGAGGCAAGGAGGGACCAGCCACGTGCACTGTGCGAGGAGAGCCACATGTGGGCCAGCCCTTCCAGTCTAACGTGTGAGCCACATGAAGGGTCCTTGTGAGGGTGGCTGGCTCCCCCTGCTGGGGAGCCTGACCCTCAGCTCCTGGGGGCCCTGAGCCCAGTTCAGGGACAGGAGCTGTCCCCTTCCTGCTCACTGGCCAGTTCTGGAGGACCAGGCCTCCACTCCCTTGCTGGCCAAAACCTGATGTCACTTGTTCCCTTGGTGCCGTGGCCTGGACGTTAGAGGAGAGTCTTCAAGTCAGCCTCAGGCCCTTGGTCTACCCAGGCCGTGGGCTCCCTCTCTGTGCTCCCTCTCAGCCCCAGCCTCTTTCAGAGACACGGACTGTTAGGCAGAGGAGGGAAAGGGACAGTGGCTTGTCCCCGCAGCCTCAGCCCCAGCATAGGAGTTGCATGCAGCCTTGGTGACCAACTCCCTCACTCATTTACCAGCCAGAGACACTGAGGCCTGGGAGTGCGGTTGACTTGTCCTAGGTCATGCCGCTGGTTTAGCCTCAGAGAGGTGCCCTTGTCACCACCTCACTGTCACATTAAAATTCTCCCTGGAGGGCTCTGCTGTCTCCTACTCTGAATGTCCCTGTCCCCCTCCAGCAGTTCTGTGATGAGCAGGGTTCACAGCTCAGGATCCACACGATGGGAGGCCAGATGTGGGCTGTGCCCATCTGCCAGCCATGGGGTCTCTTTGTCTGGTTTGTTCGGAAAGCTGAGGCCTGTGCTGCATGTGGAGCCACCAGCCAGCAGAGAGGAGCTCTTGGTCTGATGGGAGATGGAGCTCCTGCCCTCAGGGTGCTCCAATGATCATTAATTCATTTATTCAGCAAATATTGATGAGCGCTTGCATGCTGCTGTAGGCCCTGGGATATGGAAATGAGAGGACGGACAAGCTCCCTGTCCCCAGGACAGCCTGAGGCTGCAGTAAGTTCTTGGAAGGGATCAAGCTGATCAGAAGCGGGAGCTGCATTGAGGGAAAAATATGGCCAGAGAAGGCCTCGCTGAGGAGGTGACGTTGGTGATGCTGGAGCTCAGATCTGAAGGGGAAGAAGGAAGCAGCCACATATAGAAGTGACAGAGGGGGGCTTAGGCAGAAGGAAAAGCAAGCGGAGAGGCCCTGAGAAAGGAAAGCCTTGGCTCGCTCACCTGCAAGGGCCCCCTGGCTTGACATAATGAGAAAGGTGTGAATATGAATTTGGAGAAAGGCAGGGACAGACCACAGGAGACCTTAGATTTGATTCTGAGGGCGATGGGATCTCTTGAGAGGATGCTGAGCAGGGGAGAGATGTGATCTCCTTTTCATTCTAACATGATCGCTGCAGCTGCTGCTGGAGAATGGTTGCAGGAGCGAGAGTAGAGACTGGGAAGGTCTGTGCATCCTCCAAGCAAGAGGCGTTGATGGCGTGGAAAGATGTCTTTCCTCTGGCAGGAAAGACAGAGACAGGGGATGTTTTGGAGGCAGGACAGTTGTGACTTCCTGATGGATGGGATGTCAAGGGTGAGGAAAAGGGAGGAGTCAAGGGCAGCTCCCAGGTTTCTGGTTAACTGGATGGATTGACTGGGCTGGAAAAGATGGGGGTAGAGAGTGGAGAAGAGGTCTGATGGTAAGAAATCACATGGCCTGGCAAGTATTGTGCAAAGTGCGCATGGGACCTGCAAATGAAGACACTGAGCAGGGTGGGGGTGCCGGGCTGTGGCTGGGGGAGACGCTGGGCTGGGGAATGGCCATCAGCAGATGGACCTGGTTTAAAGGCACGGCACAGGTGACATCCTTGAGGGAGGTGTGCAGGGAGAGGAGAGGAGGGGAGAGTCAGGACAAAGTTCTGGAGCTCCGCCTCCTTTAGGGTGGGGTCTGTTACCTTCAGCTCTGCTGACATTTTGGGCCAGATAATTCCTTGTTGGGGGACGCTGTCCTGTGCATTGTGCAATGTTTAGCCGCATCCCTCAGATGCCATAGCACACCCTCCAGCTCCCTCCACACAAATGTCCCGTGGGGACGAGTCTCCTGGCTGTTTAACTACAGGTGTAGAGGGTGGGGGAGGGGAAGTAGAGAAGACTAGGAAGGAGCCAGTGGCATTAGGAAGAAAGCCGGGAACGTGGGGTCTCAGGTGCCGAGACAGGGTCTGGAGAGGGAAGGAGGGGCCGGCTGTGTCAGATGCCGCCGAGGGGTTAAGGCAAGTTGGGGAGAAGCAGCCACTGGCTTTGGCCACATGGAGGTTCTGGGTGTCCCTAAGAGGAGCTTCTGGGCAAGCGGAGTCTTGGGTGGGTGGCAGGAAAGTGGGGAGAACAACCCTCTAAGAGTGCGGACGGCTTCTCAGCAGGTTTGCTGGGATGAGGGGCAGCCTGGGGAGGGGCGTGGGCTGCAAATGGCTTCCCGAGGATTTCATGTAGGGAGGGCCATGCTGGGTGTGTGAGCATTGCCACCGCTCGGTGAGTGTTGATGCTGGTGTTTAGAGGGGGAGAGGGTTGGGGTCTGCTGGAGGGCTTTAGGGTGATGGGTAGGGGTGTCTAGGCAGGCGAGGGGCTGAGAAAGCATTGGTGGGCTGTGGGCAGGAGGCTGCCCAGGTCTAGCCGGGTGGAGCAGGGGGCTTCTGGTAGGCAGCGTGGGGTCCATCCCCCGGCTGTACTCTGTCTGCTACTCTGAGAGCAGTGGGCAGAACTGGCCTCTCACCACTCCTGTCTCCCCCAACCCCGTGTCTCCCTGCAGAAAGCGGGCAGCGGCCTGAGCCAGTGGAAGCGGGTGTACGCCGCGCTGCGGGCGTGCTCGCTCTCGCTGAGCAAGGAGCGGCGGGAGCCCGGGCCGGCGGCGGAGGGGCTGCAGCGGCCGGTGCAGGTGAACACGAGGCGGCGCCCTTCTGCATCGGCTCCTGCCTCGTGGACACCTCCTACAGCGAGACCAAGAGGAGGCACGTGTTCCGGCTGACCACCGCTGACTTCTGTGAATATCTCTTTCAGGCTGAGGACTGGGATGACATGCTGGGCTGGATCAGAGCGATCTGGGAGAACAGCAGGGCCGAGGGCGAGGTGAGGGCCTGGCCAGCCCGGCGGCCACAGAGGGCGGGTGGGGTGGCCTCTCACAGGCTATGGACCTGGGATGTCCGCTCTGAGCCTCACTTCCCTCTGCTAGAAAGGGGGACTGACAGCAGTGCACCTCGTGATTGTGTCCCCCTAGGTTTCGGGGTGAGGAGGATGCAAGGGCAGGGCTCACGGAGGACCTGGCGTCCTCGGGTGCGGGGATCGGCAGTCACCATCCTGACCCTAATGATGACACGGATTATTGTGACTGTGTTAGGATCGCCTTCAGCAGGCTCTGGTGTGGAGTGGTCAGCTCCAGGCCAGTCTCAGCTTTTCTCAGGAGGCGAGGAAGACAGGGTCCTCCTATGAAGTGTGTTAGGGCATGAGTGTCCCCGCAACAGAACTGCACTGGGCTGGCCTGTCTTCAGGGGGATGAACACATTGACCTTGTGAGGAGGCCGAGAGGCTTGGCCTTTGGCCACAGGTGGGCAGGGGCGGAGCCAAGGGCCTCGGCAGGGATTTTGGGAGAATGTTTTTTGAGAGAGAGTCTCGCTCTGTTGCCCAGGCTGGAGTGCAGTGGCATGATCTCAGCTCACTGCAACCTCCGCCTCCCAGGTTCAAGTGATTCTCCTGCCTTAGCCTCCCGAGTAGCTGGGACTATAGGCACATGCCACCACGCCCAGCTAATTTTTTTTTAGTAGAGACGGGGTTTCACTATGTTAGCCAGGATGGTCTTGATCTTCTGACCTCGTGATCCTCCCACTTCAGCCTCCCAAAGTCCTGGGATTACAGGTGTGAGCCACTGTGCCCAGCTGAAGAATTTTTTTTTAATGGCACCCATTGTGGTCAGCCGTAGCTACACTCCAGGGACCTAGGTAGGGATTCCTCCCTGTTTACTTCTTTGGCCAGGAAGCTGCACAGAAGTGCCTTGAGACACCCACACAAAGTCATGTGGGCATCCCAGGCCTGGGGTCTCTGCCAAGAGGGCAGTGGGCCTGGGCCTGCTCTGGCCATAGGAGGGGGCGCTAGTGCATGGCCTCTTGCTGAGGACACATCCTCTCGCTGACCAGGCTCTGCTCTCCCAGGAACAGCTTTCCCCACTGCAGGGAGGAAGGCACCTGGAATTTGGGCCTCCTCCTCTGGGGGCCTGGCTTGGCTGTCCCCAACAAGGCTTAGTCAGGGGGCTCCCAAGTCACCATCACTATGGCATTAGCAGTCCCTCCTGGGGCACCTCCTCCATGCCTGCTCAGCGTCTGCCAGGATGGTGGCGAGTGCTGCATGATTCTGCACCCAGCCCTGAGCCTTCCCTGTTAGGCTCCCATGTTTATTACCAAGGAGACTGAGGCTCAGAGAGGCTAAGAGGCTTCCCCAAGGCCTCAGCTGGTGAGAGGGTGCTGGGGAGTCCAGGCCTGGTCTTTCTAACTCCAGGGTCTGGGCTGTCCACCTTGCAGGTGGACAAGAGGGGAAGCAGGGCTAGGGATGAGCCCTGGGGTGGCTGGCTGTGGGCACTCACATGATCCACTCTCTCCTCTCCTGCTTCAGGACCCTGGCTGTGCCAACCAAGCTCAGATCAGCAAGAAGCTTAATGATTATCGCAAAGTGAGGTGAGGCCCAGCCCTCGTGGAGCAGTCTCCTCTGTGGGGGTGGTAGGGGGCTGAAGGCAAAGTATGTCTTCCTGGCCCACCTCCAAGGCTGCCCTCTGCTGGGGGAAGGGGTATCCAGGGTATCCAGGGTCTCCAGGCTGCAGTTAGGCATGGAGGCATTGCCTCAGGGTGGAGAGGAGGTCCCGAGGGGCGGGAGGCCAGGGTGGGTGGCCTGCTTGGCCACCCCAAGTGAAGACCTCTCCTCTCCCCCTTTTTCCTACACAGCCATAGCTCTGGGTCCAAAGCTGATTCCTCCCTCAAAGGCTCTCGCAGCCTGGGGGACCTCAAGTCTGAGTTCCTCAAGCAGAGTGCGGCACGTGGCCTCAGGACTCAGGACCTGCCTGCAGGGAGCAAGGGTAGGAAGGTGGCCAATGAGACAGGGTGGTGTGTTGGGGCAGAGGGCATTGGGAGGGGAGAGCGTGTGTGTGTGTGCTGGGCTGTGTCTGCTCGTGTGTGTCTGACTGTGTGCCAGGGTTACCGGTATGTCTGTCTGCGTGTGCATGCCTGTGAGGGTCTGGGGGCTCTCAGGGTCTCGGGGGGGAAGGGCCTGGAGCCTGATTCCCCTCCCTGACATCCCTGCTGGGTGGTCCTCTAATCTTTGCTGGTGTCTCTGCAGGGATGAGAGGCCCACCCTTTCCAAGAGCAACCCTTCCCATTTCCCTCACTTTGGCTATTAGAAAGTTCTTACCTGGCTGGGCAAGGTGGCTCACACCTGTAATCCCAGCACTTTGGGAGGCCAAGGCAGGCAGATCACCTGAGGTCAGGGGTTCAAGACCAGCCTGACCAACATGGCGAAACCCCAACTCTACTAAAAATACAAAAGGCCGGGCACGGTGGCTTACGCCTGTACTCCCAGCACTTTGGGAGGCAGAGGCAGGTGGATCACGAGGTCAGGAGGTCGAGCCCATCCTGGCTAACACAGTGAAACCCCGTCTCTGCTAAAAAACACAAAAAATTAGCCGGGCGTGGTGGCAGGCACCTGTAGTCCCAGCTACTCAGGAGGCTGAGGCAGGAGAATGGCATGAACCTGGGAGGCGGAGCTTGCATTGAGCCAAGATCACGCCTCTGCACTCTAGCCTGGGTGACAGAGCGAGACTCCATCTCAAAAAAAAAAATACAATAAAAGTACCCGGGCGTGGTGGTGTGCGCCTGTAATCCCAACTACTTGGGAGGCTGAGACACGAGAATCACTTGAGCCTGGGAGGTGGAGGTTGCAGTGAGCCAAGATCACACCACTGCACTCTAGCCTGGGTGACAGAGCGAGACCCTGTCTCAAAAAAAAAGAAAAAAAAAAAAAAAGAAAGTTTTTCCCTTGGGCCAGCAGGCATGACGGCTGACACCTATAATCCCAGCATCATTTTGGGAGGCTGAGGCTGGAGGATTGCTTGAGGCCAGGAGTTTGAGACCAGCCTGGGTAGCATAGCAAGGTCCTATCCCTACAAAATATTTTTTTATATATTATTTATTTATTTAGAGACAGAGTCTTGTTCTGTCACTCAGGCTAGGGTGCAGTGGCATGATCTCAGCTCATTGCAACCTCCACCTCTTGGGTTCAAGTGATTCTTGTGCCTCAGCCCCCCTAGTAACTGGGATTACAGGCATGCGCCACCCCGCCTGGCTAATTTTTTTTTTTTTTTGAGACGGAGTCTTGCTCTGTTGCCCAGGCTGGAGTGCAGTGGCGTGATCTCGGCTCACTGAAAGTTCCGCCTCCTGGGTTCACGCCGTTCTCCTGCCTCAGCCTCCTGAGTAGCTGGGACTACAGGCACCCGCCACCACGCCTGGCTATTTTTTTTGTATTTTTAGCAAAGACAGGGTTTCACCATGTTAGCCAGGATGGTCTCGATCTCCTGACCTTGTGATCCACCTGCCTCGGCCTCCTGTAGTGCTGGGATTACAGGCGTAAGCCACCATGCCCGGCCCACACCCGGCTAATTTTTGTATGTTTAGTAGAGACAGGGTTTTGCCATGTTGGCCAGCTGGTCTTGAACTCCTGGCCTCATGTGGTCCTGCCGGCCTCAGCTTCCCAAAGTGCTGGGATTACAAGCATAAGCCACTGTGCCTGGCAAAATTTTTTTTTTTAATTAGCAGGTGTGGTGGTATGAGCTTATAGTCCCAGCCACTCTGGAGGCTGGGCAGGGAAGATTGCTTGAGCCCAGGAATTTGAGGCTGCATTGAGCTATGATCATACCACTGCACTACAGTCTGAGCGACAGAGACCCTGTCTCTAAAGAAACAAAGTTCTATGGCTTCTGCCTTGTAGTTTTGGCCCACGAGCCACATGGAAGTCCTTGCATTGCTCTGGGCCTCTCCTTTGGGGTAAGCATCCTCCACTTCAGGCCTTTTCTCTTGCCATACAATGTCCCATCAGCCCTGGGCATCTGGTTTCTTCTCTGATGGAATCCCCATAACTCCATATGTGTGAATGTGACAGTGAATATGTGTGACCCTACTGGATACTCCAGCTCACTCTGGCTCTGTCTCCCCCACTTCCGATGACAGTGCTGCAGCCACCAAAACCCCCTGGGGCATCAACATCATCAAGAAAAATAAGAAGGCCGCCCGAAGGGCGTTTGGGGTAAAGCTGGAGGAGTGCCAGCCAGCCACGGAGAACCAGGTGGGTCTCTGCCACATGCCAGAGCAGGCCCGGCAGGGGGAGACCGAGGCACAGAGGGTCAGAGCAGCAAGGGACATGGAACCAGCTCTTCACCTCATTGTACAAGCACAGCTGGGAAAACAGCCCAGAGAGAGGAAGGCCCCCAGCTGCCCCGGGCCTCCCAGGGAGGGAGCAGCAGGGCTGAGGCTGAGCCCGGCTCCTTCTCAGACCATGGCGAGGCTTTGGTGTCATTTTTAGCTCCCAGACTGGAGGCAGCAAGGGCCTTTTGTTCCCCCCAAGGGTTCCCGGCAGCAGCTCTGGGCCTTGCATTGTCCCCTTCTTGGCCTCCCCAGCTCCTCTGGCTCCTGTCCCCCCTAACACCCCTCCCCTGTGTCCCCAGCATGTCCCCTTAATCGTGGCTGCATGCTGTCGCATTGTGGAGGCATGAGGGCTGGAGTCCACAGGCTTTTACCGAGTGCCCGGCAACAATGCAGTGGTGTCCAGCCTACAGGAGCAGCTCAACCGCTGGCCTGGTGACATCAACCTGCAGGATGAGGTGGGTGAAGCTGGGGGGGGGTCTGTGGAAGGGGGGCTGAGATGGTGTGTAGGTGGTGCTCCGCTTGGAGAGTTCTGTGGTCTATTGTGTTGCATGCATTGTGCCCTATGACATGCCCGGCATTGGTCTAGAACACCAAGATGGGCAAGATGGGACCTGCCCCCACTGGCCAGCCTGGGGATGGGCATCACCCCAGGCTGAAGCT
This sequence comes from Gorilla gorilla gorilla, assembly GCF_029281585.2. NCBI lineage: Eukaryota > Metazoa > Chordata > Mammalia > Primates > Hominidae > Gorilla > Gorilla gorilla. The sequence continues at coordinate 35,750,970 of NC_073241.2, read as the reverse complement.
GACCAAGTAAATGCAGTCATGGCCTGGGGAGCTCTGAGGCAGAGGCTCACAGACAGCAGTTTTGTCCGAGTGTTTAGGATGAGTAGAGTTCACCAAAGGCCGGTGAAAGCCAGGTGAGGGCATTCCAGGCAGCAGAATGGCCTGCACAATGGTGTAGATGTGGAAAGTGTGCCAGGAGTCTACCAGCTTTCTCTGTAGAAGGCAGAAAGTAAATATTTTTTGCTGTAGTTTGCTCTGTTGCATTCCCCCCTTCTCTTCCTCCTCCTTCTCTTCCTAATCCTTTAACAATGTAAAAATCATACTTAGCTCAAGGTCCATCCAGAAGCAGGCTGTGGCTAGATATTGCCTACAGACCATGTTTTACAAACCGCCAGCTTAGAAAAAGGGGAATATATGATGTTTTCTAGAATGGCCAGCAATTTGGGTGGCTGCAACATGGAAAGAGAAGTGGCTGATCAGGCGAGATGAGACCAGCCTGTGAAAGGATCTGCAATCACACTTAAGTGTTTCCAGCAGGGCCGGCGATTCTCAAAGGGTGTTCCACAGAGTCCTAGGGTTCCCCAGAGGGGCATGGGAGGCCAGGGGCAGGTCAGGACCCCCTGTCCTTGCTAGAGCAACCCTGCTTTGTCCTGTCTGTTGTACTGGGTTTTCACGTACAATTTTATTTGCCCAAAGGGGCTCTGATAAAAAAGATATTTTGGAAAACCATGAATGTGGGCAGTGATGTTCCATGAGTCACACACGTGAAGGCTCATGGAATACACAAGTCTTCCTGTCCTTGGAGAGTGAGGAGCTGAGACAAGTGTGTGTGAAATTGTGGACAAGAGAAAAAGATGATCTCTCATCAGGGACCACACTGTGATGAGGAAGGACAGGGTGCTCAGGCTGGAGCAGGTGGTGGCTGGAGGATTTGAGTATTGGAGGAATGAATAGGAGGGGGCAGGTGGACAGGAAGCCTTTCGGGGTGTGAGATAATGGCATTTTTCCAAAACCCCAGCAAGGGCCAGGGAGGGCTTGAGGGTTAGCACAGAGAGTAGATCTACCTCCTGGGCTTGGAGGTGGGGAGGGTGAGGCCCCAGGGGGACAGAGAGGGCATTTGATGGCTTCACTGAAGACTTTGACCTTGATCTGATGGACAGTAGGGAGCTCTTGATGGTTCTTAAGCTGGGGAGGCATCGTGAGAACAAAGTTAAAGAAAGAGTAATGCTTCTGCTCATGTCCATTGGATACAAATGCGGAGGGCAGGGGTCTGGGGAGAAGTCACTGATCTATGGAAGCACTAAGTGTCAGGAGGACTTGGTGGTCCCGGGGGAAGGGGGAGGATGGGAGCAACCCTAAGAGTTGGCTGCATGAGAGGGAGGAAGGAGGGGCGAGGAAGAGCTGCATGTTTGAGCTGGGGCTGGTGGTATCTTCCCCTGGCAGAAACCAGGGAGTAGGGCAGCATGAGGAGAGGTGGAAGGGAGGGGCCATCTCAGGGAGTGGCTCCATTGGATTTGGGGTGTGGAAAGTCCCTTGCATGGGGCGAGGGCATAAACAGGCACTAGATTGAGCGTGGACTATGGATTTGGGGTGTGGAAAGTCCCTTGCATGGGGCGAGGGCATAAACAGGCACTAGATTGAGCGTGGACTAGAGAGTGGCATGGGTCCTGCTGCAGCTGGGGCATGGGATGACCAAGGGTGGGTCGCAGAACAGCAGGGGCCACGCTCTGAGTGGGACAGAAGGAGAGGGCCGCTGGTGAGGCTGGGGTGAGGGCAGACACTTCACTCTGGAGGAGCCAGAAAGCACTGGCCAGGGCATTGGGTTTGGCAGCTGGGAGATGAGAGGAGCTCACACCTGAGGGGCAGGAGGTAACGGAGTCGGGTGGGCAGGAGCCGCACTGGGTGTGTGTGAGATGAGGGGGCCATGCTGGCAGGCAGCTGGTCCAAGCCAGGGCCAGCCGGGGGCATACAAGGTGTATTGGGTGTGTTGTTTTGTCTTGGATATCATTGTGTCATTTGTTGTGGGTCATGCTGGGAATAAGTGTAGTGGGGGATGAATCTAACCCCTGGTGAGCCTGTGGGGAGTGTATTGTTTATGGGATTGTCTGGCATTAAGCTGTGGATCCATTGTAATGAGTGTGTGTACTGCTGTGCTCTGTCTCTTTGTTGGGGGTATTAGGTCGCTTTCTGGGCCTGAGTTATTCTGAGCCATTCCCAGCGAGGTGGCTGTGCCCGACTTGGTTGCAGTGTGGGGTGATGGTGCCCCCCGGAGGACAGAAGGGACAACGACCCGGCCGTTAGTTCTTGTACTCAACAACCATTTATTTTAGAGTAGGGTTTCTCAACCTCAATGGACATTTTGGGAAGAACAATTATTTGTTGTGTGGGGTTGCCCTGTGCATTGGAGGAAATTTGGCATCATCCCTGGCCTCGATCCACTAGATGCAAGTGGCATCTCCCAGTTGGGAACATCAAAATGACTCCAGACATTGTCAAATGTCCTCTGGGGGTGGAGAGGGAGTTTGGGGGACAAAATGGCCTCCTTCTGTTAGAACTACTGATTTAGGGCCATGTAAGTATCAGGTTAACTGTCCTAGGTGATAGGAGCACAGTGGGAAATGAGACCGACGGGATCCTGGCTCCTCCTGGAGCTTACAGTCCTGTAGGGAGACAGGCATGAACATAGAAACAAAAGCAGAAAATAATGACAAATTGGGTTAAGCGCCATGAAGGAAACAAAGTCAGGGCTGGGGTGCAGGTGACAGGGCAGTGGTGAAGGTGGCTGCTTTAGCTATGAGGGTCAGAGAAGTCCTCTTTGAAGACTGACTTTTAGGCGGGGATGAGGAGCCAGTTGTGTGGAGGCGGGGAGGAAAGTTCTGGTTGAGGGAACCAGCTGATGCAGAGGACCTGAGACAGGAAGGAGGCAGCACGAATGACTGCTGTGTCACGGATGCTTAAACTGTGCCCAGTGGAGGCAGCAGCTGCCACTCACTGTGTCCCCACAGTGCCTGGGACTTTCTGTGAATGGGGAGATGTTGGAGCCCACGCGCTGGCAGGAACAAGGAGGTACTGGGGCCAAGTGTGAGTGTGGGCACAGGACCTCTCTGGGGACTCAGGTCTGCTGCCACCATCCTGATGAGTAGAGAGCTTAGTCTAAGTGGGTCCCAGGGAGGGCCTGGTGGGCTTGATTGGGCTCTGGGGTGAATGATCGTGGAGGCATGGGCATTGGGCTAGGCCTGCCTGTGGCCTGACATCTGACTCCTCCCCCAGTGCTGGCAAGACCTCAATGTGATCAGCAGCCTGCTCAAGTCCTTCTTCCGAAAGCTGCCCGAGCCTCTTTTCACTGATGGTGAGTAGGAGGTGGAAGTGGGAGTGGGGAGGGGATACCAGTCTGTGCCGCACCCTGACCACTACTTTTGCATTTGGTTTGTTGGTTTTACTCTTTTTTTTTTTTTTTTTTTTTGGAGACAGTCTTGCTCTGTCGCCCAGGCTGAAGTGCAGTGGTGCAATCACGGCTCATTGCAGCCTCAAGCTACTGGGCTCAGGCGATCCTCCCACCTCAGCCTCCTGAGTAGCTGAGACAGCAGGTGAACACCACCACACCCACCTAATTTAAAAGTTTTTTTCAGAGATGGGGGGAGTTTCTCACTATGTTGCTCAGACTGGTGTTACACTCCTGGTGTCAAGCAATCCTCCTGCCTGCCCCAGCCCCACAAAATGCTGGGATTACAGGCATGAGCCACCACGCTGGCTTTTTTTTTTTTTTTTTAACACAAAAGCTTATTAAAAAAACATAGATTGTACAGATGTGAATAAAGAAAACAGCACAGGACCCTGTGAATCTCCTGCTCCCTTTCACGGGAGGTTGTGGCTAACACTTTCTGAGCATTAGTGTGTGCCAAGCACAAATCCCTACAGCAACTCCATGAGGAAGGTGCTATTGTCTTCCCTCTACAGATGAGGAAACCAAGGCTCAGAGAGGTTTAATGCCTTGCCCAAGGTCACACAGGTTGTAAATGGCAGAGCCAGGATTCCACCCCAGGCATCGGGCTCCGACGGGCTTTGGCCGTTTGCTGAACTGCTGATTCACAATCTGTTGTGTTTCTCTCCTGGCCCTCTTATATGCGTGGCAGAGATACACACGTGCCTGCATGGGGTTTGGAGTTGGATGGGTTCAGGGGTGTGCTGGCAGATGTTTAACATCTGTCTCTGGGGGAAAAAAGCCCTAATGCCTAGCGTTTTCCAGCTTCCATGGTGTAAATACTCCTACCATGGTGTATTTCAAGCCACCAACATGATGTTACCAACATGGAACTGGGAAGAGAGGCACACAGTCACTCTCAGGAGCTGGTGTGAGCGGGCTCCAGCACACCACTGGTTGAGTTGTTTTTAACAAAAGCAGAGTTGTAATTCTGAGATTCGTTCGTGTCAGTGCAGAGAGGTCTACCTCATTCTTCTTTTAAATCAGCCACATAGAATTTCATGGTTTGAATGGACTATAATTTCTTTAGGTACTCCTCTATTGATGGATATTTAGCTTGTCTTCAAATGTTTGCTATCACACAACCTGTTGCAATGGCTTTCCTTGAATAAGTCCTTGCACACCTGGATCTGTGCTCTCTAAGGAGATTCTTAGATGTAGAACTGCTGGGTCAAAGTCCCGGCGAACCTTTCTGAGACCAGTGTCAATTGCACTCTGAGAAAGAGGCCCTGGTTTAGACTCCCACTAACGATGTAGGAGTCTGTCTTTCCACATCCCCAACAGCATTGGATGTTATAACTATTATTGTTATTTGAAGGCCAGGCATGGTGGCTTATGCCTGTGATCCCAGCTCTTTGGAAGGCTGAGGCAGGTGGATCACCTGAGGTCAGGAGTTCAAGACCAGCCTGACTGTGGTGAAACCCCGTCTCTACTAAAAATACAAAAATTAGTTGGGTGTGGTGGAGGGTGCCTGTAGTCCCAGCTGCTAGGGAAGCTGAGACAGGAGAATTGCTTGATCCCAGGAGGCAGAGGTTGCAGTGAGCCGAGATCGCACCACGGCACTTCAGCCTGAGTGACAGAGCCAGACTCCATCTCAAAATAAATGAATAAATAATACAATAAAATAAAAATAAAAATACTATTATTTGACACAGGATCTTGCTCTGTTGCCCAGACTGGAATGCAGTGGCACAATCATGGCTCACTGCAGCCTCAACCTCCTGGGCTGAAGTGATCCTCCCATCTCAGCCTCCTGAGTAGCTGGGACTACAGGTTTGTGCCACCATACCCAGCTAATTAAAAAAAAAAAATTTTTTTTTGGTAGAGGCAGGGTCTCCCTACATTGCTCAGGCTGGTCTTCAACTCATGGTCTAAAGTGATCATCACACCTCAGCTTTTCAAAGTGCTGGGATTTTAGGCTTGAGCCACCTCACCCAGACAGCATTAAATATTATTAATATTTTAAACTTTTCTAATCAGATAAGGGAAATGGCATCTCATTATTGTTTTTATTTTCATTGCCCTCATTACTAGGGAGATTAAATCTTTTTTCATTAGCATATTGGCTGTTTCTATTTTCTCTGTAATTGCTGGATCAGACAATGTGCCCATTTTTCTGTTGGGTTGTTTATTTTTTTCTTATGTTGATTTGTGGGAGAAAAGCTCTTTGTGTTTTACACATATTAACACTTTGTTAGTTTTCACAAATATTTGCTTTGGCCTGCCATTTGCCTTTTCACTTTGCAGTACAGAAACTGAAAACAAATTTGTTGTTGTTGTTGTTTTGTTTTGTTTTTTGAGACAGAGTTTCACTCTTGTCGCCCAGGCTGGAGTGCAATGGTGTGATCTCGGCTCACTGGAACTTCTGCCTCCTGGGTTCAAGCGATTCTTCTGCCTCAGTCTCCCGAACAGCTGGGATTACAGGTGCCCACCATCATGCCCAGCTAATTTTTGTATTTTTGGTAGAGACAGGGTTTCACCATGTTGGCCAGGCTGGTCTCGAACTCCTGACCTCAGGTGATCCACCCTCCTTGGCCTCCCAAAGTGCTGGGATTACACGCGTGAGCCACCGCGCCCTGCCTAACAATTTTTAATTTTATTTTTATTTAATTTTATTTATTTTTTTGAGAAAGTGTCTCACTCTGTCACCCAGGCTGGAGTGCAGTGGTATGATCTCGGCTCACTGCAACCTCCGCCTCCCGGGTTCAAGCCATTCTCCTGTCTCAGCCTCCCAAGTAGCTGGGATTACAGGCACCTGCCACCATGCCCAGTTAATTTTTATATTTTTAGTAAAGATGAGGTTTTGCCACATTGGCCAGGCTGGTCTTGAACTCCTGACCTCAAGTGATCAGCTGATGCACCTCAGCCTTCCAAAGTGCTGGGATGACAGACGTGAGCCACCTTGCCTGGCTGAAAACAATTGTTTAAAATGTGACCAAAGCTGTTCATCTTTTCTTCATAGATTCTGCATCTCATGTTTAGGATGGCCTTAGGATTATAAAAATATTTTCTTATTTTTTCCCCAGTGCTTTTATAATTTTCACAATTGGCTCTGCCGTGTGATTGCATTTGTGTATTGTGAGCTAGAAATGATCCCCCCCACCCCTGATGGTAGCCATTTGTCCCGGGGACATCTGTTGAGGCCCCCATCCCTCCCCCCGATTGGAAGTGCTGCCTTTATCATATAATAAATATCCACATGGCCCCCTTCCCCCCTTTCTAGCCTTAACATTGCTCTGCCTTTTCTGCCGTGCCAGCCGGCTTCAGCTGTGCCATCCATTCAGGATGTTTCAGTGCCTGGTAGGGCAGATCCTCCCAGGTTACTCTTTCTTTAAAAACTATTCCTGGCTGTCTTTGTGCATTAGCTCATCCAGATGAATTTCAGAATAGGCTTATCATGTTCCATTTTTTAAAGGTCCCCATGGACTTGTTCTGAAGGGAGTTGGGGGAATCCTTGGTCGAGGCTGTCTGAAGCCCCTCCTCCTCTCCAGGTGCCCTTCTCTTCTGACCTGCTGAACCTTGGTGTCCCTGTCCTGGAGATGGGGGCAGGGACCCCTTTTCTGGGATCAGCATGCAGCTCAGACCATATTGCCTCCCAAATGAACACAGCTGGGCTACCCCAGGTCAGGTGCACACCCGAGTGTAGCTGTGGTGAGTGCAGCTGTGGTGAGTGCAGCTGTGGTAAGTGCAGCTGTGGTGGGTGTGTTCACATACACAAGAGGCTGTCGCCCACACTGGAGCCCCCGAACCGGAGGAGTTCAAAACACAGCCCTCCCAGCAGGGCCCTCGGCCCAGAGAACAGGGGAAGGTGCTGCGCCCACCTCTCTAAAGAGTCTCTGCTGTGTTCTAGACAAATACAACGACTTCATCGAGGCCAACCGCATCAAGGACGTGTGGGAGCGGATGAGGACGCTGCGGAAGCTGGTAAGGAGCGAGAGGTGCTGCCAGGCATGAGGTGGGGCAGCTGCCTGAGCACCTCTGTCCCAGGAGGCAGGGAGTCCGGTGCTGCCCACGACCCCTGTGGCCTTGGAGAAGCCCTGCTCCACTCAGGGCCTCAGTTTCCCCATCCATACAAGAGAATGGGGGGTCAGAGGATAGGTTCCAGACTCCCTGAGGCATGGTAGTGGGAGATCTTTGGGGCATGGTGGTGACGGGGGACAGGGGCAGGCCCTTACAGCCTGTCCCCATGCCCCTCCTCTCTCCTGCTCAGATCCGGGATCTCCCAGGACACTACTATGAAACGCTCAAATTCCTTGTGGGCCATCTCAAGACCATCGCTGACCACTCTGAGAAAAACAAGGTGGGTAGGAGTCCCGCATGGAGTCTGGGGAGGCAAGCACGGACTTACTGTGTGGGGGTCCTCAGCACGCACTGAGCTCCTGCAGGTCCAGTAACTCAGGCCCCTCTAGGCACGCCCTCCTCCTATGACTGCTCCGTCCCCATCCCACTCCTACATGCTGGTCAGTGTTTTCCCCCAGAGAGCCATCTCCTGAGTTTCTGAGGGCTTTCCAGAGGCAGGGAACCCCGGCCCCCCGTATCCGATGCATTGCCATCCTCCGACTTAGCTCAAGTCCCTCGCATTGCATTTTCCTCATCAAACCCCTTATGCCTTCTGGTTCTGCAGTGGGGAAAATGAGGGGAGTGATAGGATTTTTTGTGTTTTTTGTTTGTTTTTTCTTTTGAGATGAAGTCTCACTCTGCTGCTTAGGCTGCAGTGCCTTGGCACGATCTCAGCCCACTGCAACCTTCGCCTCCCGGGTTCAAGTGATTCTCCTGCCTCAGCCTCCCGAGTAGCTGGGATTACAGGCATCTGCAAGTGATCAGATTTTTTCTCAGGCCTAAAATAACCCCTGGGACCTCCAACATGTTTCCTACTGCAGCGTCTCCCACTGCTGGCACTGACCACTCAGGGCTGCCCTGTATAGGTGTGCAGGTTGGGCACTGCTCATGGCTGCTGGGCCTGGGGATGAAAGGGGCTGAAATCTGGCCTGTGCTCTACTCATCAAGCATTTCCATGCCCATACAAGGGGGTGTCCACCCTTTAAGCTGGGGACTGGTGAGGATGCAGTTGGGGACAGAGGCCTTAGGGGCCAGAGTGAGGGAGGACTGAGTTCAGGATGTTGACAGTGACCTGCTTTCCCTGCTGCCCAGATAGAACCCCGGAACCTGGCCCTGGTCTTTGGGCTGACAATGGTGAGGACGTCTGAGGACATGACAGACGTGGTGACCCACATGCCTGACGGCTACAAGATCGTGGAGACACTGATCCAGCACGTAAGCCCCTGTTCCGGGGGGGGCGCCCGGCAGCCCCTGGGGCCCAGGCCATGTTCCTCTGAGCCCCTCGCTCTTGCTCAGCCTGGCGGGGTGTGCCCCAGGAAGGGCTCGGCAGCTTTAGAGCATGCTGCTAGGGTGGTATATACTCCTCCAAAGCCATGGGCTGCATTTCAAGGCAAGGCAGGAATGGATCCTGGAATCCTTGCTGCCCTGGGATGTTGTGTCCCCAGCAGGAGAGTCGAGAGGCCCCCGAGTGTCCAAGATGCCTGGGAAAGGCAGAAGAAGAGGAAGGGCGGGGAAGGTGCTACTGGTGGAGGGCAGAAGGGGCAGCTTCAGAAGGTGGCCCCTGGAGAGGTGTCCTGGCAGACACGAGCAGACAGTGGCCAAGGTCTGGCCTGACATCAGAAGGCCCTGGCTCTAGTGACTTTCCCTGCTGGCCCCACTGAGGTTTTGGGGAGGTAGTGGTGATGTCCATGGTAACAACAAGGGGTGGATGGGGCAGGGCACAGGGCCTTGGCCTGAGGCAGGATCCTGCACCAGTGCTTGGCATATACTGGGCTGGCCACCTCCCTTCTCATGGCTTCCTGGATGCCAACAGCCCTTGTCCTGTAGGTTCTTGTTACTGTGCATGGGCGGAGGAGAACCCAGAGTGACCAGCAGAGGGCGCAGGAGGCCTTGGTCTTCCAGAGCCCAACCCTAAGGCAGCACTGCCACCTTCTGGGGCACACACGGATGTCATTATGAATCATAGATTTTCCATTTCCAATTCTTGTTACAGCCCACAAAGGATGAGAACAGAGCCCCTCCTGCCAGGGGAAATAAGACTGGCAGCTGGTCAGAGGAAGGGAAGCCTCAGTCCCGAGCCCCCTTTAGACACCTCACTGAAGGAAAGCTGGGCCCTATCACCCCCATTTTACAGAGGAGGAAACAGGCTCAGAGACGCAAAGCAACTTGCTCATGGTCACACAGCTAATAAGTGGCAGCCCACGATTTCAAGCCAGATCTGACTGACCAAAGCCTGTGCTTTCCTCCTGCTATCAATCCAAAGGCCAGACTCCTAGGTCCCTCCTTGAGCTGGCTTGGGATGGAGGGAGGGCGCCAGGGTAAGGAGGCGAGGTGGTGGGCAGCTGAGCCATGTTAACAGCCTTGGTTGCCCATCTCCCTCCTTCACTGCATGCTCAGGGCTCCGAGCCACAGGAGGGAGCATCACAGCCTGCTGCATCCGGACACTAGGAACACCACTCCAGAGCTGTCTGGGAGGCCAGGGCTGCCCTGCAGCGTCGGGGATCCTGATGAGGCCTTGGGAAAGCTTAGCTCTCCAGGGCACCAGGGAGCCTCGGAACCTCCCGTGAGGGTGTATTTTGGGGGCAGCAGCAGGGAAGAGTGGGTGTCTGGCTCTGTGCTCCTGGAGAAGCCCCTGGAAGCCCAAGGTCTGAGGTCAGCTGAGGTGTCAGGAACTGAAGCCTTCAGGGAGGAAGGAGGCCAAAGCCCCAATGGGAAGTCCCTGCTCTGGGCAGGGTGGAGAAGGTGGAGTTTGTCTCATTTAGCACTGACACTAGCGCCAAGCACACAGTGGATACTCAGTGCTTGTGGAGTATAAATGAATGAGTAAATTGCTAATTGAGGTTACGTCAGGCTGGGCTTTTCTTTCTCTTTCTCTCTCTTTCTTTTCACTTTTGTTTGTTTGTTTGTTTGTTTGTTTTGATAGAGTCTCAGTCTGTCACCCACACTGGAGTGCAGTGGGCAGATACGGCCCACTTCCAGGCTCAGGCGATCCTGCCATCTCAGCCTCCTGAGTAGCTGGGACTAGAGATGCCACCACCACACCACCTGGCTAATTTTTGTATTCTTTTGTAGAGATGAGGTCTTACTATGTTGCCAGGGCTAGTCTTGAACTCCTGGACTCAAGCAATCCTCCCATCTCAGCCTTCCGAAGTGCTGGGATTACAGGTGTGAGCCATCACGCCCGGCCAGGCTGGGCTTTTCTACTCAGAGATTCATTCCCGAGAGCTAACTGAGCTAGTGTCCTTCCCTTCTCTGCCTCCTTGGCAATTGAACGTAACCAGCCCTGGACGATTGTCGAGGGAATGAGCCACCCACTCTGCAAGCCCTGAAAGCCTGCCCACCCAAGCGTGCCGGCTCTGTCTAGCCCGGAGGCTCCATAGCCAGGGCAGTGCTGCTGTCACTTGGGGCACCCAGACCAGTCTTCAGGTTGGAAAGAGGGTGGCAACTGAGGGGTAAAGAGGAACAGCGACTTGCCCAGGGCCACGCAGCAAGATAATGGCAGAGCAGAGAGGAGAGCAAACCTGGATGTCTGATCTTGCAGCGGGCAAGTTGCCAGGAGCCCCTACCTATGTTTACGAAGTCAAATGGAACCCAAACAAAGATCACCCAGGGCATTTGCTTAGGGACTCACTCAGCAAAGGCAGTGATACCTAATGTTTCTCAGCCTCAGCACTAGTGACCGCTGGGGTCCAGATAAGTCCTTATTGTGAGAGGCTGGTCTGTGTGTTATAGGACATTTAGCAACATCGCTGGCTTCTACCTGCTGGATGCTGGGAATATCACTCTAGTTGTCACAATCAAAAAGGTCTCCAGACATTGCCAAGTGCCCCCTGGGGTGGGGGGATTGATGGCAGTGGCTCTGGGGCCAGCCTGCTCCTATGTGCTGTGTGGCCTTGGACAAGTTCCTTACCTGTTGTGCCTCAGTCTCCACATCTGTAAAGTAGAGATGACAATACTGTTTACCGCACATCGTTGTGAACGTCTGCTAAAGCACTCGCAGCGATGCCTGGCAGGTCCTAAGTGTTGTGTGAGAACTGACTGTCATCCTCTTTGTCGTGGTCATTATTCCACGCCAGAGACAGATCCCCGTGCTGGGAACACGGAGGTGAATGGGAGCCTGCTCAGAAGGAATATTGCCAGCCGGTGTGGTGGTGCATGTCTGTGGTCTCAACTACTTGGGGGGCTGAGGTGGGAGGCTGCAGTGAGCCGAGATTGTGACACTGCACTCCAGCCTGGGTGACAGAGTGAGACCCTGCCACACACACACACACACAAAAATCCATAAAATGATGCTTCTCATTATTATTTTATTACTTTGATAAAATAATGTTTATCAAAGTAAGAGCTGCGTCTCTTTGTGATCTGGGCTATGTCCAAGGAAGCCCCACAGAAGGACCCACCCCGGCCCTGGGTGCAGGGCTGGGGTCGTAGTCATGGAGTTCTTGAACTGCCTTAGAGGACCATGATGAGAACTTAGCCAGGCAGAGCAGGGAGAAAGGGCATCCCAGGCGGAAAGAACAGCACGTGCAGAAACAGGGTGGCAGGAACTAGTGTGGATTCGTCTTGAGAGCCGTGGCCACCCGGGCGCTTCCTGTAGATGCTGTGGCTTACAGAGTACTTCTGGGCACCTTCCAACCTGAGTTAATGGCTGGCTTCTTTGGGCCGATCCTCAGGCTCCCCCTGGTCAGCCTGCCTCTGGAAGCCGCACTTTTGAATAACGGTAGCTGACATCTATTATACATTAACAATGTGCTGCACTCAACGTTTTCCATACAGTATTTCATCTCAATCCTCCTCAGGCCTAGAAGGAGGTACTCACATCATGCCCGTTTTAGAGATAAGTAAATAGACTTACAGAGGGAAAGTAACTTGGCTAAGGTGAACTTGAACCAAGATGACTGACTCCAGAGCTTCCATTTTTCTTTCACTTTTCTTTTTTTTTTGAGACAGAGTCTCACTCTGTCATCCAGGCTGAAGTGCAACGGTGCGGTCTCCACTCACTGCAGCCTCCGGCTCCTGGGCTCAAGTGATCCTCCCACCTCAGCACCCCCAAATAGCTGGGATTATGGGCGCACGCCACCATGCCGGGCTAATTTTTGTATTTTTAGTAGAGCTGGGGTTTCACCCTGTTGGCCAGGCTGGTATTGAACTGCTGACCTCAGCTGATGCACCTGCCTCAGCCTCCCAAAGTGCTGGGACTACAGGTGTGAGCCACTGTGCCTGGCCAGAGCTTGCATTTTTCTTATCTTCCTTCGCTCTCTTCTCTTCTATCCCTTGTTTCCCTTCTGGCCATCCTGTGCTGTTTGAGTTAATCACACGTCAGATCATGAGCAATAATAACTGAGGCTCATGGCACATGCTCAGGCAAGTCCCCTTGTTTCCCCTCTTCATTCCCCTAGGTGCCCACTCTTAATAGGCTAATATGTGTCCTTCCAGGACACCTTCCACTTACTGTAAATGCATGGCTATCCTTAAATATATATAATATTCTTTGTGTGTTTTAAGTCTATATAATGAGATTATAAATTGCCTGTTCCTGTTCTTTCATAGGTGTTGAGGGGGGAAAAGGGTAATTGCCTTAATTTTTATTCATTTTTTTTTTTTGAGATGGAGTTTCACTCTTGTCCAGGCTGGAGTACAGTGGTGCGACCTCAGCTCACTGCAACCTCTGCCTCCCAGGTTCAAGTGATTCCCCCACCTCACCCTCCTGAGTAACTGGGATTACAGGTGCACATAACCATGCCCAGCTAATTTTTATATTTTTAGTAGAGATAGGGTTTCACCATGTTGGCCAGGTTGGTCTCAAACTCCTGACCTCCGGTGATCCACCCACCTCAGCTTCCCAAAGTGCTAGGATTACAGGTGTGAGTCACTGCACCCGGCCTGTCACTGTCAATTTCTAATGCTTATCAGTTTCTGTGTCTTCCTTCCACCACATCTAAAAGCCAAAAGTGGTGGGGTGCAGTGGCTCGTGCTTGTAATCGCAAAATCTACAATTTTTTTTTTTTTAATTAGCTGAGCAAGGTGGCACATGCCTGTAGTCCCAGCTATTCAGGAGGTTGAGGTGGGAGAATCTCTTGAGCCCAGGAGTGCAAGGGTACAGTGAGCTAGGATCATGCCACAGCATTTCAACCTGGATAACAGCGAGAGACCCTATCTCAAAAATAAATAAATAAATACAATAAAAGCCAAAAGTGCCTTAGTTATTTCTTGGAGCTTGCCGAAGTTCATCTCTTTACTTGCTCAAGTATTCAGTTAAGAGAGTCTTTGTGTAGTAAATTTTCTGCTGTCTCAGGATAGCTTTATTTCAAGGCCAGGTGTGGTGGTTCCAGAGAGCAGGAGGTTCACTTAAGGGGTAATTAAAACAATCTGTGGTATGCCTGTAATCCCAGCACTTTGGGAGGTGGAGGTGGGCGGATCACTTGAGGTCAGGAGTTGAGACCAGTCTGGCCAACATGACGAAACCCCATCTCTACTAAAAATACAAAAATTATCCAGGCATGATGGCATGCACCTGTAATCCCAGCTACTCGGGGGGGTGGGGGGTGGGGGGTGGGGCTGAAGCCAGAGAATCACTTGATCACAGGAGGCAGAGGTTGCAGTGAGCCAAGATTGCACCACTGCACTCCAGCCTGGGTGACAGAGTGAGATTCTGTTGGAAAAAAAAAAAAGAATAGTTTTATTTTACATTCTCATTTTTTTAAATGAGATTTTAGCAGGGTATAAAATTCTAGGTTCCTTCAACACATCAAAACTTACTTTCTTGTCTTGTCTTCTTGTGTCTTGCTGCTGAAAGTTCCAAGTACCTGTGATACGTGTTCATTTATAAGCAATCTGGATTTTTTTTTTCAGAAAACTTAGAATTTTATCTTAAAGATTCTCAAATTTTACAAAATACATTAAACTGTCGGGGTCTTTATTTTCTCTCTTGTTTGGCCTTTATGAGAAAGCTCTCACCTCCTGCCCCTCAGGAAACCTCCAACACCTTTCTCCTGTCATTTTCCTTTTCTGGGCTGAGTACGTGACACCCCTGTTGTCAGTGTGGCACCCATGGGTGGCAGGTGGCGTGGGGCACACTCAGCTGTCACAGCCATGGACCTGGCCAACACTAATGGCACTGGTGCATCCCTGCCCCCCGGCTCGCTGTGGGGAGTATACCATAGGGGTGTGCCCAGGACAGTGTTTAGAGAAAAGCAAGTAAAAGCGAAGCTCTCCCTAAGCCTATCTCCTGTCTGAGGTGGCCGCTCCCATTCACTGCTGTGTCTCCTCCCACACTGGGGTCCCACCTTTTCTCTCCCCCAGGGTTTTTCATAGTCTGTGGAGTCAGGTTTTAGGGTCCGTCCAGCTCCCTCTGAGCCCTCTTTTGCAGCCCCGCCAGCCTGGGGATTGTTAAGAGAGAGGCCCCCCTTGCCGCCTGAGTGGGTCCTCTGGAATGAGCAGGTGGAAGAGACTCTTCTTTCCCATGCTATTTCATTCCTTCCTTTTGTCTTCTCTGCAGTCAGACTGGTTCTTCAGTGACAAAGAGGACAAGGCAGAGAGAGTAAGTGATGCCGCGGGCTGGGTTGGCCTGGGGACTGGTCTGGGGTGAGCCCCAGTCCTTGGGGGTGGGGCAGGCAGCGGGACTTAAGCTGGGGAAGGTGTCTGTCCTTGAAGCTTGCCTCAAGTCTGATGGAGGAAACATAGACCCTCTCCTCAGGAGCCCCTAGTCTGATAGAGAAGCACAAAGCTTGCCTTCAGGAATCCCCAATCTAAATGGGGGAGATATAGGCCTTGCTCAGAGGGAACCCAATTCAGGAGTAAAGGCAGCTCCTGCCCTCTGGGCTACTGAGAAGTACTTAGGTTGGAGGAGTTCCAGTCTGGTGCAGGAGACACAGCTCCTGCCCCTAGCTGAAGGGGCCGCTCTGGCCTTCGCAGTTCCGAGATGTTGAGGAAGGCGCAAAACTGTCTAACAGGGGACATGTAGGAATCATCCTCAAGAGCGTCCGGCTGATGAGGGAGACGGTCCCTGCCCCAGTGAGCCCGGTCTGATGGAGGAGACACGGGCTCTGTCATCAGGGCACACCCCTCTGGGGGGTCGGCAGCCCAGCATCCGAGGGCATGCCAGCTGACCCCGCCTCCTGTTTGCAGGCCCCTGTGGGTGACAAGGAGCCTCAGGCAGTGCCCAACATTGAGTACCTCCTGCCCAACATTGGCAGGACAGTGCCCCCTGGCGACCTGGGGTCAGGTGAGCGCAGGTCCCTGGGAGTGGAGAGGCGGGAGGGTGGACACTGCATTCCTGAGGGTCCCAGATGCCTGGCCAGATGCCCAGCTTCCCTGTGCCACCCCAGCGGGGCCCTCCCCTGCCAGCCACCATGGAGATGGGGCTGTTGGGGGCCTTCTCCCTCCCTGGGGAAGTCCAGCTTGCCCCGTGCCCACCTCCTGTCTGCGCAGATGCCCCGCCCCAGGCAGGGTCGGAGCTTTGTTCCCTCTCTCTCACTGGTTTCTTTCCTCAGCCTTTAATTTCTCATGGGCTGGCTGTGTCCTTCTGGGCATGTTCCTCTTTTTAATTTTTCTTCCTTTCCTCCTTGCACCCCCGCCTCTCCCTCCTCCTCTCCCCGTGCTCTCCTCCCACCCCCTTCTCTTCTCCTCCCCCTCCCCTCCTCCAGCAGACCTGTTGGAGATTTAAAGGGTACAGTGCGGTGTTGCGGCCTCGGTCACTAACAGTGGCGGGTGATGATAAGAAGGCTGGGTGGGCACAGAGGCAGGCAGAATGTCCCGGACTGTGAGGACCCCACACTGACATGCCAGTTACCCCTGCTTGTTATCCACTTACCCCAGCAGTACATGCCCTTCCCATCCTAAAGCCCCTTCTCAGGAGGAAGGAGGCACTCACTGGGCCCAGGGCCCGCCCCGTTGCCTGGACACCTGGGCATCAAATTGCTGCCCTCCTGCAGTGCCACAGACCCTGTGGCCTCTCTTTGCCGAGTCTCACCACTGCTAGTCATCCGGGCTGGGGACCGACACTCTCTGGAGACCAGCGATGCCACGCCCAGAAGCTTCTCTTTATCTCTAACTCCTACCTCACTCACCCCAATGGGCCGCCTCTTCCTGCTTAAGAAACCGCGGCCCTAAGTCCTGTTTGCAGGGCCTGTGGCCCTCTCATGGCAGAGGACAGATGATTTACATGCTCAGAGACAGATGAGGGCCACTCCCTTTGTGGCTGCAGCCACTGACTCCTCCCCCCGCCATGGTTGTCCCTCCCTTTAGTTTTAGCATTTCTGTTCGTCTCTGACAGAGCCACACAGGAGCTCCCTAGTCACCAGAGGCAGGCTCAGGAGGGGCCAGAAGACATGGGGGTGGGATGGCAGAGAGGGACGCCCTGTCTCTTCTAATCACCCGCCGCTCCCAGCGCCTCTTGTGTCGTGTGTGGTCGCCCATCTTGCTTTTCTCACCTCGTGCACGGGGAGGGGTCTGGAGAGGGGGGCGTCTAACTTGCCTGCCAGAGAGTGTGGATTAACCGCACCTGCCCACTACCCTGTGGGACCCCAGAAGGCCCTTGGACCAACCTGCTGCCTCTCTAGCCTTGGAGAGGACCCACCAGGACGTGTTTCTGGTTCCTTCTCCACCCCAGTGATATTAAGGGAGTGGGACCCGATTCCTATAGAAATCATGCTTTTAGTCTCCTTCATAACTGGGTGATAACTGGGGACCCTGCCCATGAGGCAGGGTGACCCCAGGTCCGGAGGTGGAACCTGTCAAGGCTCTAATCACCAGCCCACTCCACCTCCTGTATCCCACCCACTTCATTTCTGCCCTTTTATCCATTGTTCATGTGGTCCCTCTTCTTTGTTGTGTGCTCGGGGGTGGATGTAGGGCACCCACCTCTCTGTGCACTGTGTGGTCTCCATTTCTCCAGAGCATCTGTGATTTGCTGTGTTTCACTGTGGTGGTTTCCATGGACTGCACCTGATATTTGGCATTTTCTCTCCAGTGCTTCAGAGTACCAGGGACGGGCGGGGAAGGGGAGAGGAACCAGGCTCAAAGACAATGCCCCCTTGCCCTTAGCCATCGGTAAATGAGGGGCCAGTGGTTGGCAGCCTGATGTCACTTCCTGCCTCTAGAGGAAGTGGCAATTAACATCATTTTCTGCTCCATCCCTCTCCCGTAGATGGACATCAGAAGTCCATCATACTCCTAGGGCCTGGGGAGATCTCATGTTTCAGAATTCCCTGGTTTCTGAAGCCTTTGAGGAGAGGGAATTGTGTGCATAAGACTCAGCTTTCTTTTTCCCTGATGCAACTTTCATTTTTTTTTCTGTCTTTCACCAACAGATTCTACCACCTGTAGTTCAGCCAAGTCCAAGGTACGTATGAAGGCAATTCTGAAGGCTTGATCCCTGTACAAGCCAGCTCACTTTGGTTTTTGTTTAAGGGAATTGAGGGAATGGCAATTGGACCATAGGGAAAGTTGATGGTCCCTGGGAGGGAAGGCAGGAGGTACCAAGTGCCCAAGGTAAGCTGGGAAGTTGCTTACCTTGGCAGTGTTTGGTGAGGCATCTGCTGTAGTAGAAGGACCTGGCCTGGGAGTTATGTGGCTAGGAGGCAATGTCACTCAGTAGTTAGAAGCACAGACTCTGGAGTCAGACAGTCCTGGGTTTGAGTTCTGGCTCCACCATTTAGTAGTTTCGGACATTGGGCAAGTTACTTAACCACTTTCTGATCCTTAGCTTCCTCATCTATAAAATGGGAATATCAGTAAATCTGTGGGGTGCTATAATAAATAAAACAGATATCCTTTAAGGTCTTTGGAGAGCCTAAAGCAAGCGGAAGGAAATAAAGAGATGAGCAGAAATCCATGAAATTGAAAACAGTTGAAAAAAAGCAATGAAACCAAAAGCTGGTTCTTTGAAAAAAAATCAATGAAATTGCTAAACCTCTAGCCAGACTAACAGAATAAAAAGAAAGATGGCACAAATTATCAGTATCAGGGATGAAAGAGGGACATCACTACAGACCCCTAAGTTATTTTTTACTTTTTATTTATTTATTTTTTTGAGACGGAGTCTTGCTCTGTCACCCAGGCTGGAGTGCAGTGGCACCATTTCGGCTCACTGCAAGCTCTGCCTCCTGGGTTCACACCATTCTCCTGCCTCAGCCTCCTGAGTAGCTGGGACTACAGGCATCCACCATCACGTCCAGCTAATTTTTTGTATTTTTAGTGGAGACGGGGTTTCACCAGGTTAGCCAGGATGGTCTTGATCTCCTGACCTTGTGATCCACCCTCCTTGGCCTCCCAAAGTGCTGGGATTACAGGCGTGAGTCACCGCGCCTGGCTATAGACCCATAAGTTATTGAATTTATGGGCATAAAGTTGCCCATACATTCAATAACTTAGATGAAATAGACCAATTCTTTGAAAGATTCAGATTGCCAAAACTGCTTAAGAAAAAATAGATAACCTGAATAGTCCTATACCTCCTAAGGAAATTGAATATGTAATTTAAAACCCCCCAACAATGAAAACTTCAGGACCAGATGGTTTCACTGTTAAATTCTACCAAATATTTAAGGAATTTTTTAAATTTTTAAACAATTTACTTTAATAATTTTAAAATATTCTAAATAGAAAATAGTATAATTTTAAATATTGATATATTTAAATAGTTTATTTAAATATTTGAATTATTTAAATGTTATTTAAATAGTTATTGAAGAAATAATACCAATTCTCCACTACCTCTTTTGGAAGATAAAAGAGGGTGGCTGGGCACCATGGCTCACGCCTGTAATCCTAGCACTTTGGGAGGCTGAGGTTGGATCTTGAGATCAAGAGTTAAAGACCAGCCTGGCCAACATGGTGAAACTCCATCTCTACTAAAAATACAAAAAAATTAGCTGGGTGTGGTGGCATGTGCCTGTAATCCCAGCTACTCAGGAGGCTGAGGCAGGATAATTGCTTGAACCTGGGAAGAGGAGGTTGCAGTGAGCCGAGGTTGTGCCACTGCACTCCAGCCTGGGCGACAGAGCGAGACTCCATCTCAAAAAAAAGAAAGGAAAATAGAAGAGGGAGAAACACTTTCCAACTCATTTATGAGGCCAGCATTACCCTTACACCAAAACCTAACAATGCTTTTGAAAAAGATAGGGCTAATTCATTTGATAATACCACAAATACTTGTTGAATGTCTACTTTATATCAGTACTGTGCTGGGTACTGAAAATATAAATAATGAGCCAAACAGATAGGTTCCTGCCCTCACAAAGCTTATCTTCTAATGAGAGACAGACACTAAGCTAATGAAGAAACAGACTATCTGTCTGGCAGGTTTGGAGGCACAGTGGAGGTAGAAACCAGATGGAATGAGCTAATAAAGTGAGGGAGGGAAGAGCGCATACATAGACCACTCTTGTGAGAAGTCCAATTGTGAAGAGATATTTACAGAACAAAAATGGGAAAATATGTGGCTTGAGGGAAACTTTCATTAAAAGATGAAAGCAGCCAGGCATGGTGGCTCATGCCTGTAATCTCAACACACTTGGAGGCCAAGGCAGGAGGATCCCTTGAGCCCAGGAGTCCGAGACCAGCCTGGACAACATAGTGAGACCTCAACTCTACAAAAAATGCAAAAATTAACCAGGCATGGTGGGGCATGCCTGTAGTCCCAGCTACTTGGGAGGCTGAGGCAGGAAGATCATTTGAGCCTGGGAGGTTGAGGCTGCAGTGATGAGCCATGATCATGCCACTGCACTCTAGGCTGGGCAACAGAGCAAGACCCTATCTCAAAAACAAACAAACAAACAAAAAAAGACAAAAGCACATATTTACTTGCCAACGGGAATGATCCAGGTGAGAGACAGAGAGAGAGGAAGAGCTGTGCCCAGAGCCCATGAAGCAGCAGTAGCCTGTGCTCCTAGCAGATGCATCCCCAGGTGTAGTAGGAAGAGAGGGAGGTGGCAGGGGCACACTAGCAGGCAGTGTTGGCAGCAGGTCATTGGGGCCGCTCCCAGCTGATGGCTCTTTCCTCAGTGAAGTGGAAGGTGAGGACCTCTGCTGGGCGTGAAGGTGGCAGGGAAAGTCTGAGCAGAGTGAAGGAAGTCTGAAATAGGTCCCATGAAGCAAGGCAGATTTCCTGAAGGGGCCAAGGAGCATCATGGGCAGGCCGAGGCCTCCGAAGGCTGCGGCCCCTTCTTGAGAGCTAGCACTTTGCCCAGCAGCCGTGCCCTGCCCCTTTGGGCCTGGCTTCTCCACACTCCCCGGAGAGGCCCTTCTGAGTCCCTTCTGGCCAGAAGATGTCCTCATTTGCTTCCTGTGACCCCACCGGGTCTCCAGTGGACTCAACACTGACCTCCCCAGAGCTCACAGGCCACTGCCTCCTTGAAGCCTCCTGGCTTGAAATTCCTTCCTCCTGAGATGCTAGCAGTTACCGCTTCCCAGTCTGGGCCTGCCTGACTCCTGCATTAGCCTGGGAACGCCTGCAGGAGGCCTTCTCAATCATAGGGCCTTGAGCAATAGAACGTGCTTTTCAGAGAGTAGGTCTTTACTGTAAACTGACTCAGAGATTTCACTGTGACCCAGTGAGTTCATCACAATCACTAGCATGAGATGACAGAGGAGGGAATGCACATTTACTGAGCACCTACTAGGTGCCATCCAGTATGCAGATAACTTTTCACAAACATCGGTTTCATTTCATTTTTACGGAAGACCCTTGAATTTTGTACCATCCCCATTTTACAGATGGGGGAACCAAGGCTCAGAGAACTTAAGCAACTAGAAGTTTGGGCATATCTTGGGCCTCAGGCAGGGGAGCTGATTAGGTGGCCTCCTTCCTTGGTGGTGCTCTGATCTGAGTTCTGATCCTCTGTTCTCAGGCTCTGAGTGTTTCTTGATTTTCTGGCACAGGGACTGGCTCTGTCCTAAGCCTGAGCTGAAACCAGCCGGCCAAGCCTCTAAGAAATGGAGGCATGGACAAGGCTGTCAGTCTATTAAGTACAGCGATAGGAATAACTGTTGCAGGGACAGGGACGTTGAGTTGTGTGTGCCACAGTGGTCTCAGTCTCATCTACTGGGGAGACCAGGAACCAGAGTCAGGGAAGCAGGAGGCACCAGGCATCTGAGAGCCTGTGGCCTCCTGTCCCAGCTGTAGGGAAGGGGCTACCTTGGGCACCAGGGCCTGGCCTCCCACCAGGCTGTGAGCTCTGAGGGTGGGCACAAATCCTGCAAGTGCCGGACACTCACGACTGCCAGCCTCTGTCTCTCTTGCCTGACTCTAAAACCCAGGTCCGTGAGGGTCAAACTGTGTTCCCTGGAGCCACCATGGGGTTGTGACCACCAACAGGTGTATGAGAGGACCAAGCGTGCAGGGATCCAAGCTCCCATGGCCTCCATCTGAGCCACTCTTGGTTCTGTCTCACATTGCTGGGTTTCTAGGGAGGATTTGATTTGGACAGAGTGCTCCCAAGCTCATCAGAATCCATTGTTCTAGATGTGACAGCCCATCTCTAGACTTTCTCCAGGCTGTGTCCAGGACACCCAGGCGGCATCGGTGCCCCAAGTTACAGCCACATTCTGATCATGCCTCCCTGTGTGGATGGTTTAGGCTGTCCCGGATAGGAGTGTGGGCAGGCACACATGGCAGTCTCTCAGCTCCACGGCGGGTGGAGTGGAGCTGTTCATTACTCAGAAGGCTCCCTTATCATCTTTTTTTTTTTTTTTTTTTGAGACAGGTCTCGCTCTGTCACCCAGGCTGGAGTGCTGTGGCCTGAACACAGCTCACTGCACCCTCTAACTGCTGTGCTCAAGTGATCCTCCTACTTCAACCTCCTGAGTTAGCTGAACTACAGGCACACACCACCACTCCTGCCTAATGTTTTTGTATTTTTTGTAGAAATGGGGTCTTGCTTCTTTGTGCAGGCTGTTCTTGAATTCCTGGCTTCAGTGGATCCTGCTGCCTCAGCCTCCCAAAGTGCTGAGATTACAGGCATGAGCCACGGCACCCCACTCTCCTTATCATCTTAATTACAAGTTCTTGAGGAAGGGGACCACTTTTGTCTTCTCTGGTGGTCCCTCGCCTACTGCTTAGCTTTCTTTACGGCCTGCAATAATCCCTGAGCACTCCCACTGGTACAGGGAGAAGTCTAGCTCCTGACCAGGCTCTGATTTCCCTGGCCCTGCCCTATTCAAGTTCCTCAAATTCCTTGACCCCAACTCTTGCCCCATAAGAAACCTCACTACGACCCTGACCCTGACAGAGAACTGGCCGTGACAATTTTTGCATTGACAACAGATATTGGAATGCAGGGATTCCCTATCTACTTCAGGCCCCTTCAAGAATCAGAGGAGGCCAAGCATGGTGGCTCACGCCTGTAATCCCAGCACTTGGGGAGGCCAGGGTGGGGAGATCACTTGAGGCCAGGAATTTGAGACCAGCCTGGCCAATATGGCGAAACCCCATCACTACTGAATATACAAAATTAGCTGGGGGTGGTGGTGCACGCCTGTAATCCCAGCTACTCGGGTGGCTGAGGCAGGAGAATCACTTGAACTGGGGAGGCGGAGGTTGCAGTGAGCCAAGATGGCACCACTGCACTCCAGCCTGGGCAACAGAGTGAAACTGTGTCTCCAAAAAAAAAAAAAAAACAAGAAAGAGAGAGGGAGAGAGGGAGGGAGGGAGGAAGGAAGGAAGGAAGGAAGGAAGAAGGAAGGAAAGAAGGCAGAATCAAGGAATAGAGGAACAAAAAAGGCAAGACATATGAAAACAATTAGCAAAATGGCAGACATAAATCCTAGCTTATTGGTGATACATTGAATGTAAATGAATTTAACACCACAATCAAAAGGCAGAAATTGGCAGAATGGATTATTATTTTTTTCTTTTTATAAGACTGGGTCTTGCTCAATTGTCCAGGCTGGAGTGC
Source organism: Gorilla gorilla gorilla (assembly GCF_029281585.2). NCBI lineage: Eukaryota > Metazoa > Chordata > Mammalia > Primates > Hominidae > Gorilla > Gorilla gorilla. The sequence goes on along the minus strand of NC_073241.2, from coordinate 35,727,555 downwards.
AGTGGTGTGATCCTATATCACTACAGCCTCGACATCCTGGGCTCAAGCAATCCTCCCACCTCAGCCTGCCAAATAGCTGGGACTACGGGGCCACGTCACCACGCTTGGCTAATTTTAAAAACAAAATTTTTGTAGAGACGACGTCATGCTATCTTAAGCAGGTTGGTCTCAACCTCCTGGGCTCAAGTGATGCTCCCACCTGGGCCTCCCAAAGGGCTGGGATTACAGCTGTGAGCCACCAGGCCCAGCCCAGAATGGATAAAATAAAATAAAATGATCTAACTGTGAGAGATTTACTTTAGAGTCAAAGACACAAGAGTTGAAAGTAGAAGGATGCAAAAAGAAACCATGTGAGGAGTTACTAAAAGAGAGCTAGGGTGGCTACACAAGCGTGAGACAAACTAGACTTTAAGACAAAAATTCTTACTGAAGCCTGGGCGAGGTAGCTCACACCTGTAATCCCAGCACTTTGGGAGGCTAAGATATGTGGATCACCTGATGTCAGGAGTTCAAGACTAGCCTGACCAACATGGTGAAACCCCATCTCTACTAAAACTACAAAAATTAGCTGGGCGTGGTGGCATGCACTGTAGTCCCAGCTACTCAGGAGGCTGAGACAGGAGCTCCTAATTGCTTGAACCTGGGAGGCGGAGGTTGCAGTGAGCCACGATAGCACCACTGCACTCCAGCCTAGGCGACAGAACAAGACTCTGTCTCAAAAAAAAAAAAATTATTACTAAAGATACAATATATTTTATAATGATAAAAGAGGCAGTTTATGAGGAAGATAAAATGATTGTAAACATATATACTCCTAACAACAGAGCCCAAAATATATGAAGGAAAAACTAATAAAACTGAAGGGAACTGAACTGAATTAGACCATTCAATATGGTAGTTGGAGACTTCAATACCCCACTTTCTTTTCCTTTTTTTTTTTTTTTTTTGAGGCGGAGTCTCACTCTGTTGCCCAGGCTGGAGTGCAGTGGCACGATCTCCGCTCACTGCAAGCTCCGCCTCCGGGGTTCACGCCATTCGCTGCCTCAGCTGCCCGAGTAGCTGGGACTACAGGTGCCCGCCACCATGCCCGGCTAATTTTTTGTATTTTTAGTGGAGATGAGGTTTCACCGTGTTAGCCAGGATGGTCTCGATCTCCTGACCTCGTGATCCACCCACCTCGGCCTCCCAAACTACTGGGATTACAGGCATGAGCCACTGCTCCCGGCCCCCAATTTCAATAACAGATAAAACAATGAGGCAGAAGATCAACAAGGAAGTAGAAGCCTTGAACAACACTGTAAGCCAAGACCTGAAAGACATCGAAACACTCCACACAGCAGCAGAACACACATTGTTCTCAGCTACGCATGATGCGCTCTTCAGGATAGACTTATACTAGGCCTTAAAACAAGCCTCAATAAATGGAAAAGGATTGAAATTATATAAAGTCTGTTCCCCAACTGCAATGGAATTGAATTAGAAAATGACAACCGAGGAAATTAACAAATACGTAGAATTTTTTTTTTTTTTTCGAGGCGGGTCTTGCTCTGTCCTCCAGGCTGGAGTGCAGTGGCACTATCTCGGCTCACTGCAGCCTCCGCCTCCTGGGTTCAAGTGATTCTCCTGCCTCAGCCTTTCAAGTAGCTGGGACCACAGGAGTGTATCACCACGCCCGGCTAATTTTTGTATTTTTAATAGAGACGGGGTTTCACCATGTTGGCCAGGCTGGTCTCGAACTCCTGACCTCCAGTGATCTGCCTGCCTTGGCCTCTTAAAGTGCTGGGATTACAGGCATGAGGCACCACGCCTGGCTAGAAATATGTAGAAATTTAAAAACACTCCTAAATAATCAATGAGTGAAAGATGAAATCACAGGGAAATTAGAAAATATCTTGAGATGAATGGAAACTAACACACAACATAACATAACTTACTGGATGCAGCTAAAACAGTGCTTAGAGAGACATTTGTAACTATGTCAATATTAGAAAAGAAGAAAGATTTCTAATTAATAACCTAAACTTCTGCCTTAAGAAACTAGAAAAAGAAGAGCAAACTCAACCAAAGGAAAGCCTAAGGAAGGAAATAATAGGTACGAGTAAAAATAAATGAAATAGAAAATAGAAAAAATAGAGAAAGTAAGTAAAACCAAAAGTTTTTTCTTGGAAAAGGTCAACAAATTGACAACTGTTTAGCTAGACTGACCAAGAAAAAAAAAAAGAGAAGACTCAGATTAATACCTCAGGTATGAAAAGGGAGCTATTAATACTTATAAAAAGTAAAGGGGGGCTGGGTTCAGTGGCTCTTGCCTGTAATTCCAGCACTGTGGGAGGCCGAGGTGGGTGGATCATTTGATGTCAAGAGTTCAAGACCAGCCTGACCAACATGTGAAACCCTGTCTCTACTAAAAATACAAAAATTAGCCAGGCGTGGTGGCGAGCACCTGTAATCCCACCTATTCAGGAGGCTGAGGCAGGAGAATCACTTGAACTTGGGAGGCAGAGGTTGCAGTGAGCCGGGATCGTGTAACTGCCCTCTGCCTAGAAGACAGAACAAGAGTCCATCTCCACACACAAACACACACAAAAGTATAGGGTTAATAAGGGAACACTGTGAACAACTGCATGCAAGCAAGTTAGATAAATAGAAGAAATGAAAAAATTCCTAGAAAGACATAAATTACCAAAACTGACATAAGAAGGAGAACTCATAATCTGAACAGTCTTACAACATGGAAAAAGATTTAATTAGTCATTTAAAAACTTTCAACAAAGAAAATTCCAGACCCAGATGGCTTCACTGGTGATTTCTATCAAATATTTAAAGAAAAATTAATACAAATCCCTCACAAACTCTTTCAAAAAAAGAAGAGGAAGGAACTGTGAGGCCAGTATTACCCTGATACCAAAGCTAGAAAAAGATATCACAAGAAAACTTCAGACTAATATCCCTTGTGACTATAGAAACAAAAGTCCTCCACAAGCTACCAGCAAACCGGTTGGGTGTGATGACTCACACCTGTAATCCCAGCATTTTGGGAGGCTGAGGCAGGTGGATCACTTGTGGCCAGGAGTTGGAGACCAGCCTGGCCAACATAGCAAAACCCTATCTCTACTATTAATAAAAATACAAAAATTAGCTGGGTGTGGTGGCACACACGTGTAATCCCAGCTACTCTGGTGGCTAAGGCACAGGAATTGCCTGAACCCAGGAGGCGGAGGTTGCAGTGAGCTGAGATCATGCCCCTGCACTCCAGTATGGAAGAGAGAGTGAGATTCTGTCTCAAAACAACAACAACAAAAAGATACCAGCAAAACAAATCAAGAAAAGTATACAAAGGATTATACACCATGACCAAGTGGGATTTATCCCAGGAATACAAGGTTGGTTTAATATTTGAAAATCAATTGATGAAACACACAAAATTGAGAGAATAAAGAATAAAAATTACATGATCATCTCAATAGATGCAGAAAAAGCAAGACAAACTTCAACACCCTTTTATGATTATAAAATTCAATAAACTAGGAATAGAAGGAAACTTCCTCAACCTGATAAACATACCTATGAAAAATCTGTAGCTAGGCCAGGCAGGGTGGCTCATGCTTATAATCCTGGCACTTTGGGAGGTTGAAGTGGGTGGCTTGCTTGAGCCCAGGAGTTTAAGACCAGCCTGGGCAACATGGTGAAAGCCCGTCTCTACAAAAAATACAAAAACTAGCCAGGCGTGGTGGTTCACACCTGTAGTCCCAGCTACTTGGGAGGCTGAAGTAGGAGGATTGCTTGAGCACAGGAGATTGAGGCTGCAGTGAGCCATGATTGAGCTACTGCACTCCAGCCAGGGTGACAGAGGGAGACACTGTCTTAAAAAAAAAAAACTACAGCTAATATTGTATTTCATGCTATTAAATTAATAGACTGAGAGCATTCCCTCTAAGATCAGGAAACAGACAAGATGTCCACTCTTACCACTTCTAGTCAATATTCTACTGGGAGTTTTAGCCCAGGCAATTAGGCAAGAAAAAGAAATAAAAGCCATCCACAAATAGAGATGTAAAACCGTCTCTATTTGCAGATGACATGAGATTGTATGTAGAAAATTCTTAGGAAACTCCAAGGGGCCTCAAATAGTGAAAACAAAATTTAAAACAAAGTAGCAGTACTTACATTTCCCAATATCAAAACTTACTACAAAGCTGCAGTAATCTAAACAGTGTGGTACTGGCATAAGGCTAGATAAATAGACCCATGGAAAAGAATTAAGAATCCAGAAATAAACCCAAACATTTATGGTCAACTGATACATACATTTTTTACATCCATGAAACACACTGGATGTCAATTTGATATTTGACAATGTTACCAAGACCATTCGATGGGGCAAATGATAATCTTTTCTAAAAAAATGGTGTTTGAGGCCGGGTGCAGTGGCTCACACCTGTAATCCCAGCATGCTGGGAGGGCGAGGTGGGCGGATCACAAGGTCAGGAGATCGAGACCATCCTGGCTAACATGGTGAAACCCCGTCTCTACTAAAAATACAAAAAATTAGCCAGGCGTGGTGGTGGGCACCTGTAGTCCCAGCTACTCGGGAGGCTGAGGCAGGAGAATGGTGTGAACCCGGGAGACGGAGGTTAGTGAGCTGAGATTGCACCACTGCACTCCAGCCTGGGTGATAGAGCAAGACTCCATCTCAAAAAAAAAAAAAATGGTGCTGGGACACTGGATAACCACATGCACAGGAATGAAATTGGACCACTATCTCACTCTGTCTACAAAAATTAACTCAAAATAGATCATAGACTCTAAAATAAAATCTAAAACTCTTAGAAAAAAACATAAGGTAAATCTTCATGGCCTTGAATGTGACAATGGATTCTTAGATTTGGTACCAAAAGCATGAACAATGGAAGAAAAAACAGAAAAATTTAAAACTTCTGTATGTCACGAGACATCATCAAGAATGTGAGAAAAGACCAGGCCAGTGGCTTACACCTGTAATCCCAGCACTTTGGGAGGCTGAGGTAGGCGGATCCCTTGAGCCCGGGAGTTCGAGACCAGCCTGGCCAACATGGCGAAACCCCATCTCTACTAAAAATACAAAAATTAGCCGGGTGTGGTGGCAGGTCCTGTAATCCCAGCACTTTTGGACGCCGAGTTCAAGACCACCCTGGGAAATATAGCAGGACCCCCTGTCTACCAAAAAAATTTTTTTCTTTTTTTTTTTTTTTTGAGATGGAGTCTCACCCTGTTGCCTAGGCTGGAGTGCAGTGGCACGATCTCAGTTCCTTGCAACCTTCACTTCCTGGGCTAGAGTGATTCTCCTGCCCCAGCCTCCCGAGTAGCTGGGATTACAGGTGCCCACCACCACGCCTTGCTAATTTTTGTACTTTTAGTAGAGATGGGGTTTCACCATGTTGGCCAGGCTGGTCTCAATCTCCTGATCTCAAGTGGTCTGCCCACCTCAGCCTCCCAAAGTGCTAGGATTATAGGCATGAGCCACCATGCACAGGCACAAAAAAAATTTTAATTAGTGAGGTATGGAGGTGTATGCCTGTAGTCCCAGCTACTTGGGAGGCTGAGGTGTGAGGATCTTCTAGCTGCAACACCAAAAGCACAAGCTATAAAAGAAAAAAATTGATAGATTGGACTTCATAAAAATTAGAAACTGTGTGTGTCAAAGGATACTATTAGGAAAGTGAAAAGACAACCAATCATTGGATGGAAAAAAAAAGTGTGTGTGTGTGTGTGTGTGTTTTTTTTCCTGAGCCAGGAAATCACTCTGTGGCTCCAGTTGGAATGCAGTGATATGATCATGGCTCACTGTAACCTCGACCTCCTGGGCTCAAGTGATCCTCCTGAGCTGGGATTATAGGCATGCACCACCACACCTGGTGGGAGAAAACATTTGCAAATCATACATTTGACAAGGGACTCATCTAGAATATATAAAGAACAATAAAAATTCAACAATAAAAAGACAACCCAATTTAAATAAAAATAAGCAAAGGATCTGAAGTCATTTATCCAAAGAAGATATGCCAATAGCTATTATATACATGAGAATATTTTTTTTTTTTTTGAGATGGAGTCTTTCTCTGTCACCCAGGCTGGAGTGCAGTGATGCGATCTCGGTTCACTGCAAGCTCCACCTACCGGGTTCATGCCATTCTCCTGCCTCAGCCTCCCGAGTAGCTGGGACTACAGGCACCCGCCACCATGCCCGGCTAATTTTTTTGTATTTTTGGTAGAGATGGGGCTTCATCGTTAGCCAGGATGGTCTTGATCTCCTGACCTCATGATCCACCCACCTCAGCCTCCCAAAGTGCTGGGATTACAGGCATAAGCCACCGCTCCTGGCCAAGATTTTCAACATCAGTAGTCATCAGGGGAATACAAATCAAAACCATGAGCTACCTCTTCATACACATTAGGGTTGCTGCAGTAAAAAGACAGACAATAACAAGTGTTGACAAGAATGTGGTGAAATTAGAACGCTTATTACATGGCTGGTGGGGCAGCCACTTTGGAAAACAGTTTGGCAGTTCCTCAAAATGTTAAACCTAGAGTTATTGTAAAACCCAGCAATTCTATTCCTTAGGATATACTCAAGAGAGCTGAAACGTATGTCAACACACAAAAAAACTTGTACAAATGTTCATGTACTGACAACCTAAATATCCATCAACCGATGAATGGATAAGCAAAATATGATATATCCATACAAGAAAAAATTATTCAGTCTGGGCGTGGTGACTCATGCCTGTAATCCCAGCACTTTGGAAGGCCAAAGTGGGTGGATCACTTGAGGTCAAAAGTTCAAGACCAGCCTGACCAACATGGTGAAACCCCTTCTCCACTAAAAATACAAAACTTAGCTGGGCATGCTGGCACACACTTGTAGTCCCAGCTACTTGGGAGGGTGAGATAGGAGACTCGCTTGAGCCTGGGAGGCAGAGGTTGCAGTGAGCCGAGATCACACCATTGCACTCCAGCCTAGGCAACAGAGAGAGACTCTTGTCTCAAAAAAAAAAAAAAATAATAATAAAAAAATGAAATACTGAGGTAGGAGGTGAGACTCGACTCCAGAGTCAGCTCTTGGACACTGCACCAAATTGAGAACTAGCTAAAACAAAGATGGAGTGGAAGCAGTTCTCCATAAGACATGCCTACCAGTGCAGCATTTCAGTTTATCATTGCCATGGCAACAGCCAGAAATTACCACCCCTTTCCATGGCAACGACCCAATGACCCAAAAGTTACCAAAATTTTCCTACAAATTTCTGCATAATCTACCCCTTAATTTGCATACAATTAAAAGTGGGTATGAGTGCAGACCCGCCTCTGAGCTGCTACTCTGAGCACACGGCCTGTGGGGTAGCCCCGCTCCACAAGGAACAGCACCTCTGCTGCTGTGCACTGTCGCTTCAATAAAAGCTCTGTCTAACACCACCGGCTCACCCTTGAATTATTTCCCAGACAAAACCAAGAATCCTCCTCTGCTAAACCCCAATTTGGGGGCTTGCCTGCCCTGCATCTGTACTGATACATGCTACAACATAGATGAATTTTGGAAACATGTAGAAAGAAGATTGTCACAAAAGACGACATGTTGTATAATTCCATTTGTGGGAAGGGTCTGCAATGGGAAATCCATACAGATAGAAAGTAAGTTACTAATTCCCTAGGGCTGTGGGTCGGGGTGAGGAGGTAGGTGGCAGAGAGGAGGGTGCAGGAATGGGGAATGACTGTCAAGTGGTCAGGGTTCGGGGAGTTGAAATAATCTAGATTGTGGTGATGGTCGCACATATCTGTGAATATGCTAAACATCACTGAACTGTAGACTTTAAAAGGGTGCATTTTGTGGTATGTGAAAGAAATCTCAATAAAGCCGTAACAGGCCAAGCATGGTGACTCACGTCTGTAATCCCAGCACTTTGGAAGGTGGAAGTGGGAGGATCACTTGAGCCCAGTAGTTTGAGACCAGCCTGGGCAATATACTGAGACCTTGGCTGTACAAAAAACTAAAATTGACCAGGAATGGTTGCACATACCTGTAGTCCTAGCTACTCTGGAGGCTGAAGTGGGAGGTCTGCTTGAATCCAGGAGGTCGAGGCTGCAGTGAGCTGAGATAGTACCACTGCATTCTAACCCTGGTGACAGAACAGGACCCTGTCATGAAAAAATAAATAAATAAAAAAATAAATAAATAAATAAATAATAAATAATTTTAAAAAGCCATAACAGGTCAGTCGTGATAGCTCATGCCTGTAATCCCAGCACTTTGGGAGGCTGAGGTGGGCAGATCACTTGAGGTCAGAAGTTCAAGACCAGCCTGGCCCACATGGTGAAACCTCGTCTCTACTAAAAATACAAAAATCAGCTGGGCGTGGTGGTACATGTCTCTAGTGCCAGCTACTCAGGAGGCTAAGGCGGGAAAATCGCTTGAATCCAGGAGGCGGAGGTTGCAGTGAGCTGAGATTGTGCCACTGCACTCCAGCCTGGGCAACAGAGTGAGACTCTGTAAAAAAAAAAAAAAAAAAAAAGAAAAAGAAAAAAGAAAAAAAGCAGCCATACAAACAATAACAAACTATACTCTAAACTTGCTCTAGGCCAGGCTTGCTGGCTCACACCTGTAATCCCAACACTCTGCGAGACCAAGGCAGGAGGATCACTTGAGTCTAGGAGTTCAAAATAAGCCTTGGTAACTCTGCCTCTGCAAAAATTGAAAAATTAGCCAGGGGTTGTGACTTGCACCTGTAGTCCCAGCTACTCAAGAGGCTGAGGCCACAGGATCACTTGTGCCCAGGAGTTTGAGGTTGCAGTGAGTTATGATGGCGCCACTGCACTCCAGTGTGGGTGACAGAGCAAGAACTTGTCTCAAACAAATAAAATAGGATAAATAAAATACAGTAAAACTTGCTCTGCCTATCCAGTGGGTTTTTTTTTTTTGAGATGGAGTTTCGCTTTTGTTGCCCAGACTGGAGTGCAGTGGCACGATCTCAGCTCACTGCCACCTCCGCCTTCCAGTTTCAAGCGATTCTCCTGCCTCAGCCTCCCATGTAGCTGGTACTACAGGCATGCACCACCACACCCAGCTAATTTTTTGTATTTGTAGTAGAGACAGGGTTTCACCATGTTGGCCAGGATGGTCTCGATCTCTTGACCTCGTGATCCGCCCGCCTTGGCCTCCCAAAGTGCTGGGATTGCAGGCATGAGCCACTGCGCCCGGCCTCCAGTGGAGTTTGATATATTTCATAGGAAACATTTCTTTTTTTCAGACAGTCTTGCTCTGTCACCCAGGCTGGAGTGCAGTGGCACCATCTCCGCTCACTGCAACCTCCACCTCCCGGGTTCAAGCAATTCTCCTGCCTCAGCTTCCTGAGTAGCTGGGATTACAGACGACTGCCACCACACCTGGCTAATGTTTGTATTATTAGTAGAGACGGGGTTTCACCATGTTGGTCAGGCTGGTCTCGAACCCCTGACCTCGTGATCCACCCGCCTCGGCCTCCCAAAGTGCTGGGATTACAGGCGTGAGCCGCTGCGCCCGGCAGGAAACATTTCTTTGGGAGAACTCCAAATCTATGAGGGCTTAGGTGAAAGGAATAGAGATTTTTTCCTGCCCTTCTAGTATGGACATGGAGAGGCAGCATGATTGTCACCCTGAACTAAAGCACAGGCTGAGATTTTGAGTGAAGATTTCTGGAACAATGACAAAGGGGAGGGGATGGAGGGATCCCCCTGCCAGGTGTGCCATTATGAGTGGTATCAGCCAGTCAGCACCAGTGAGCTTCGAGGAAGCCTGTTCTCAGTTAAGGGGCACAGATGCCACTAGCCCCAGGTCCCCATCCTGTGGATGGTGCTCTGTCACTCTGAGCTCAGGGACCACCTAATCCACTCAATGATCAAACAGTCAGAAAATGCCCAGGGGGGCCCAGAGAGGATGTGCAGACAGTGAAGGAGAGAAGCCGAGGGCTTCCCCGACCACTACACGTCAAGTAGCACCTGTCTCCTCTCCATCAGGAACCTGAGCTCTGAAGGCAGTCAGATCGCGCTCAAATCTTGGCCAGAGTCAGCCTTCCCCACTGATAGCACAGAGGTAATGATATCTATTGTCTGGGTTGTTAGAAGATTAATGGACTCTTCATAAATGGTAGCAATTAGTATTATAAAACATTAATAAAGCATGGCTATTGGGAGGGATAAGTTCCGGTTTTTCTTTTTTTTTTTTTTTTTGAGACGGAGTCTCTGTCACCCAGGCTGGAGTGCAGTGGCAAGATCTCGGCTCACTGCAAGCTCCGCCTCCTGGGTTCACACGGTTCTCCTGCCTCAGCCTCCCAAGTAGCTGGGACTACAGGCGCCCGCCACCACGCCCAGCTAATTTTTTTGTATTTTCAGTAGAGACAGGGTTTCACTGTGTTAGCCAGGATGGTCTCGATCTCCTGACCTCGTGATCCACCCGCCTCTGCCTCCCAAAGTGCTGGGATTACAGGCATGAGCCACCGCGCCAGGCCTATTTTTCATTTTTGAGACAGGGCTGGGGACTGGCTTTCTGTAAGTCTCAAGGGTTGCTGGGCTTTGGTGGGTGGGTGACTCATGGAGGGGCATTCCCTGCAGACAGTAGGCAGTATTGTATTTGAGACAGGGTGTCCCTCGGTCACCCACACTGGAGTGCAGTGATGCCATCGTAGCTCACTGAAACTTCGAACTCCTGGCCTCAAGCAATCCTCCCACCTCAGCCTTCCCAGTAGCTGGAACTGCAGGTGCATGCCACTCTGATTAAATTCTTCTTTTTTTTTTTTTTTTTTTGAGACAGAGTCTCATTCTTGTCACCCAGGCTGCAGTGCAATGCCATGATCTTGGCTCACTGCAACCTCTGCCTCCCGGGTTCAAGTGATTCTCCTGCCTCAGCCTCCCCAGTAGCTGAGATTACAGATGCCTGCCACCATGCCCAGCTAATTTTTGTATTTTTAGTAGAGACGGGGTTTCACCATGTTGGCCAGGCTGGTCTCGAACTCCTGACCTTGTGGTCTGCCCACCTCGGCCTCCCTAAGTGCTGGGATTACAGGCGTGAGCCACCACGCCCAGCCCACTCTGAGACGACTTCTGAAACAACATGTCAGTTCATGACACTTTCTTACTTTAAACCCTCCTATTGTTTTCCATGGCACCTTCCTTACCACAGCCCATAAGGCCTCACATGAGGGGTCTTCTGCCCACCACGCTGCACTTTCCCCTCCTCACTCTTCTTGGATTTCCTTCATTTTCCAGAACCCACTGGTTACGTCCCACCCAGGGCCTTGTGCCTGGGACCTTCAGCCACCAGCGCCCCCAAAGCCCACTCCTCACCCACCCACAAGGCCTCCTCTCAAATGTGACCAACCCTGCTGCTCCCTGCCCCGCCAGACAGAGCCCCATCCCCAAGGAGTGGACGAGCAGCGCCTCACAGGGAGTGCATCCTGGATAGGCATCTGGCGGGCGAATGAGTGCCGGCCTCCTTCCAGGTGTGCAGCGGATGGTTCCGTTTGTTACTTGATCTTGAACTGTCATGAGTGCAGTGATTCTGGGAGAGGGGTTTTTTTGGCTCCTCTCCCAGTTTTTGGGGAATAGGATGGCAGAGAGAAGGCAAGATCTGCTGACATTCTAAAAAGGACATAGGGATGGGCTACGGGCAGGCTGGGGACTGGCTTTCTGTGAGTCTCAAGGGTTGCTGGGCTTTGGTGGGTGGGTGACTCATGGAGGGGCATTCCCTGCAGACAATAGGCAGGTTGCTGCCCTCTGTCTCCAAAGAGGCCTTTAGGAGAAGAAAGCACAACTGGGGCCCCTGTGATGACTGGAAGATTGTGGCTCCAGGACACAGTCACTACCTTCAGGGATGGAAGTGAAGTGATGCTGAGGGGGGAGAAGAGATTCGGTAACATGCCAGCCCTCAGTCACGCAGAACAGCTGGAAGGCAGCCTCAGGGACTCTTAGAACATGCTGGAACAGTGGCACAGCCTTCAGAATGCCAGGAAAGCCTGTAAAACCCAATCAGGACCCGTGGCATACACCATGGTGTTCTGTGTAGCAGGTGCTGCTTTGCTGTGGCTGTTTGTGCATATGTGTGTACATACCTAAAGCATAGAGGTGTCAAATGCATTTTGTATTGTTACCACTTTACGGGTTTGAAAGCTGCTGCATGTAGAAAAGATGGGTGTGGCCGGGCTTGGTGGTTCACGCCTGTAATCCCAGCACTTTGGAAGGCCGAGGTGGGCAGACCACTTGAGCTCAGGAGTTCGAGACCAGCCTGGGCAACATGGCGAAACAAAAAATACAAAAAATGTAGCCAGGTGTGGTAGCAGGCACCTGTAGTCCCAGCTACTTGGGAGGCTGAGATGGGACGATTACCTGAGCCCAGGGAATTTGAGGCTATAGTGAACTGTAATCATGCACTCCAGCCTGGGTGACAGAGGGAGACCCCGTCTAAAAAAAAAAGAAAAAAAAGAAAAGAAAGAAAAGATGGGTGGACCCCCACCAAGGGTCATCTCACTCAAAGGGCAGGAGGCTGAGACCCAATTCAGGGGACTGCTGGAGGTCATCAGCCCTGCTTGGTTTTAGGGTAACCATGGGCTTTGGTGTCAGGCAGAGCTGGATTCAAACTTACTGGTTTGTCTACAACCTACCAATTGTATGACTCTGGGTAAGATGCCCAACATCTCTGAGCTTTGTCACTTGCCTGAGTAGGTAGTGCTGGTAGCTACCTCACCGATGGTTGTGAGGGTTAGGCAGGACACCTCCTGGAATGCCAAGCCGAGAACTGTTTTTTTTTGTTTTGTTTTTGTTTTTTGAGACAGGGTCTCGCTCTGTCACCCAGGCTGGAGCGCAGTGGTGCAATCTCGGCTCACTGCAACCTCCACCTCCTGGGTTCTAGCGACTCTCATGCCTCAGCCACCCGAGTAGCTGGGATTACTGGTGTTACACAACCTCACCTAGACATCAGCCTATAGGAAGGAGATCCAGGAGAGGAAAAAGAAACAAGTTTTATTAAAGCCCCAGACACTTGGCTAGAAAAACTGAAAAGGAAAGAGAGCAGGGAGGTGGGGAGAAGAAAAAAGGACATTAAAAAAGAGAGACAGAGAAAACACAGCAACACTTTTCCATTTAGAAATTGTCAAGTTACACCGACAGAGGTCACAGATTATCCACAGAAGCCATCACCGCTACACCAACTTGGGCCCTACAGGGTGGATGGGGCAGGTTGTGGAGCCGGGGCTCACCCCGGGGGGCCCCCTGGGGACCCCACTCAGAGCCTCAAGCCTGAGGCTCCTGGGGAAACAGCATATTGTGGAAGGGGCAGGAAATCCCCCATGCGAGTAACACAGCACAGTGGGCGGGGGCTGAGAGGACCAGGTACAGGGGTTCCCCGAGACGTCTTAGTTTTCTCTTGGTCAAGCACACACTGATGGACAGAGCAGCGAGGCGCATGCAGCTGGGGGCACGGATGTGCTGCAGGCTGTGAGAGGGCCAGTGGGGACAGGGGCTCAGGAAGGGATCTGGAGCCAGTGGTGCAGGGATGATGGAACACACGCACACAGAGGGACACCCACACACCTGGGTCTGCACCAGCACACATACGTGCACACACACACTCGGAGACACAGATTACATGCACCTCCATGTATGCGTCTCTGTCCACATGTACGTGGCCCACACACAAGTCTCTAGTGCTCGGCATGTCTGCACACACATTACACATGTTCTCACACACAAAGCTCCTCTCACGCTAACATGCAGGTAGGCACGTGCCAATGCCCAAACAAGTTACATGCACCTATGTGCCCACGCCTTCTCCCACACATGTGCTCGGCCATGCCTGTGGGTGCAGGCCCCATGCGTCTGCACACACAGTGCATGTGCTTGTGCCAGCACACACACAGGCTGCACGCAATTCCACACAGATGCCTCCCAGCCCATAAATGTGCAGGAACCAAAGGGAAAGAGAGATGCAAATTCCACTGGGCTTCACCCCAGCGGGTGGGGCGGGGCACGTGGCTCCCTCCTTCTGCCCCTTCGTGGATGGACACTGCCCCCCCACCTCCCCCACAAAGGGACATTCAACTCAGGACAATGACGGTGGGGCACACATTCCTGTCACAGGGCTGAGGGTGGGAGCTGGGGGCAAGCAAAGTAGCAAGCAGAGAGTAATGGAGTGGAGGGAGGAGGGGGCACCACTCCCCCCTCCCCTCCCAAGTTAGGGGGTCTCTGTACTGCCAAATCAAACCAGACCATTTCACTGGGACCACAGAAGCCAGGCCGACGTGCCCGCCCCCCAGCGCCCCTCCCCCGCCAAAACAGCGGCCAGGGAGAGTGCAGTGGTTTTCTTTTTTTTTCTTTTTAAAATATTTATATATATTTATATTATGTATATTATATACAGAATATGTAAATGTATTTTTAAAACAATATAAAATGTTAAGACACTTCACTTAAATGTAAAGAGTTGCCTGCAATTAAAAGTAATTGCATCATTTATGAGGTCCATTTTTTTTTCTGTTTTCCAGGGTTTTTTTTTTTTCCAGGAGGGATTTTTTTTTCCTCTTTTGTTATTTTTCAAAAAGGCTTGCTCGCCTTGGTACAAAAATGATCCAAAGCTAGAAAACAAGGATGAACCAACAAAGGCAAAAACAAAGAAATGAAGAAACACAACCCGTTTCCCCTCCCCCCAAACCTTCAACAGCTCCCAGCTCTGCCCAAGTGCGGACCTTCCCCAGCCAGGCCCCAGGGGCTGGGGGGCTCTGCCTTCTGCCTTCTGCGCAGCTCCTCCTTTCTGTGCTTGCTGTGGGGGACTGATTCTAGTCCCCCTCCCCTGTGCTTGCTTCACTTTGTGCTCCAAGTGGGAATCCTGCTGCAGGGGACCCCGCTCCTCCTCCTCCTCTTCTCCTATCCTCTCCCTACTGGCTCCTCACTGTGCCCTCTGCGGGGCCAGGAGTGAGAACCAAAACTGGTCTCTCTCTGCCTCCCCAGGACCCGGCCAAAAGCCAGGTGGCACTGTCAACTGCCTCTGCAGGGCAGGCAGGGCGTCCACAGGCCAGGGGCGCTGGCTGGATGGTCAGGCCTCAGGGACCTTCAGACATCTCACCAGGGTCACCAGAGCCCCATTGAAAAACTACGTCTCATCCTTTCCTGGGAAAACCCTCAAATCACCAGGAGGATGACTGAAGGTCAAGTCACCCCACCTGCGGGTCCCAGGTGTCTTCAGTGTGTTCGTTAATTTTTTTATTTTCAGATGTTACATTTATCTTTCTTATTTCTGTGATTTTATTCTAGTAGATATAGCTGAATGCACATTAATAATTATTGTAACAATCACATTCTCATTTTGTATTTGAATTTTCATATGTATTTTATTAAGATTTTAATTTTAATATAAAATATTTTTCTACAATTGTCTATTTTCCATTTTTGTGACATAAAATCAGCATATACAAAATGCACAGATTTTCCAGGTACAGTTAGAGGGTTTCAGGCAAATGTGCACATACTTGTCTACAGCAGCTAAGTGAGGGTGAGGAACAGGTCCATCTCCCCACAAAGTGTCCTCTTAGTGCTTCCAGTTAGTTCTCACATAAGGATTTTTTTAATTTCAACTTTGTAATTTAGATACAGAGGGTTCATGCATGGATTTGTTACATGGGATTATTGGGTGATGCTGAGGTCTGGAATAAAGATTTCATCACCCCCTCCCTCCACTGTCTAGCAGTCCACAGTGTCTGTTTCTCCCATATTTATCCATGTGTGCTCAATGCTGAGGTCCCACTTAGGAGAATATGTGGTGTTCAGTTTTCTTTTCCTGAATTAATTTGTTTAGGATTAAGAACTCCAGCTCCATTTGTTTTGCTGCAAAGGACATGATTTCATTCTTTTTTATGGCTGTGTAGTATTATACATTTTACATATACCACATTTTATATATCCACTCTACCATTGTTGTGCATCTGGGCTGATCTTTGTCTTTGCCACTGTGAGTAACACGGCAATAAACATACACACGCATGTGTCTTTTTGGTAGAATTATTTGTTTACCTTGTAGTGTATACCCTGCAGTAGGATAGCTGGTTCATATAATATCCCTGTTTTAAGTTCTTTGAGAAATCTCCAGTCTGCTTTCCAAAGTGGGTGGACTAATTTATATTCCCATTAACAGTGTGTAAGTGTTTTCTTTCCACCACAGCCCCATCAGTATCCATTGGTTTTTGACTTTTTAGTGATAAAAATTTGAGTGGCGTGAGGCTGCACACCTACAACCATACGATCTTTGATAAGGCTGACAAAAAAACAAGAAATAAGAAAGGAATTCCCTGCTCCATGCATGGTACTGGGACAACTAGCTAGCCATATGACAAAGATGCAAACTGGATGTCTGCTTTCAACATATATAAAAATTAATTCAAATTTGATAAAAGATTTAAATGTAAGACATCCAACTATAAAAATCCTTGAAGACAACATGAAAATACTCTTCTTGACACCAGCTTTGACAAATACTTTTTGGCTAAGTATCCAAAAGCAATTGCAACAAAAACAAAAATAGATAAGGAGAGACTAATTTGCTAAAGAGTTACTATGCAGCAAACCAACCAGCTAACCAAAGAAACAAACAAATAAACAAACAAAACTTTCAGCATAGTAAGCAGACAACCTACAGAATGTGGGAAGTTATTCACAAACGTTGCATCCAACAATGCCCTAATATCCAGAATTGTATTAGTTGGTTTTCATCCTGCTAATAAAGACATACCCGATATTAGGCAATGTATCAAAGAAGAAGAAGAAGAAGAGGTTTGATCCACAGTTCCACAAGGCTGGAGAGGCCTCGCAGTCATGGTGGAATGTGAAAGCCACGTCTCATATGGCAGCAGACAAGAAAAGAGAACTTGTGCAGGAAAATCCCCCTTTATAAAACTATCAGATATAATGAGACATTCACTCTCAAGAGAATAGCATGGGAAAGATCCGCCCCCATGATTTAATTATCTCACAGGGGGTTTATTCCACAACATTAGGAAATTATTGAAGTTCCAATTAAGATGAGAATTGGGTGGGGACACAGTCAAATCATATCATCCTGCCCCTGGCTCCTCCTAAATCTCATGTACTCACATTTCAAAATGGATCATGCCTTCCCAACAGTCCCAAATCCTTAACTTACTTCAGCATTAACTGAAATGTCCACATTCCAAGGCCTCATCTAATACAAGGCAAGTCCCTTCTGCCTATGAGCCTGTAAAATCAAAAGTAAGTTAGTTACTTCCTAGACACAATGGGAGTACAGGTATTGGGTAAATAAAGCAATTCCAAATGGCAGAAATTGGCCAAAGCAAAGGGGCTAAAGGCCCTGTACAAGTCCAAAATCCAGTGGGACAGTCAAATCTTAAAACTCAAAAAAGATCTATTTTGACTCCATGTCTCACATCCAGGTCATGCCGATGTAAGTGTTGGGTTCCCATGGTCTTGGGCAGCTATGTGCCTCTGGATTTGCAGGGTACAGTCTTTCACCCAGCTGCTTTCACTGGCTTGCTCTGAGTGTCCATGGCTTTTCTAGGTGCATGGAGCAAGCTGTTGGTAGATCTACTATTCTGGGGTCTGAATAACTGCGGCCTTCTAATCATAGCTTCACTAGGCAATGCACCAGTGGGGACTCTGTGTGAAAGCACACATCCCACATTTTCTTCCCTCGCTGCCCCTAACAGAGGTTCCCATGTGGGCCCCTCCCTGCAGCCACCTTCTGTCTGGACATCCAGGCATTTACATACATCCTCCGAAATCTGGGCAGAGGTGATTAAACGTCAATTCTTGACTTCTGTGCACCTGCAGGCTCAACACCAAATGGAAGATGCTAAGGCTTGGGGCTTTCACCTCCTGAAGCCACAGCCTGAGTTGTATGTACCTTGGCCCCTTTTAATCATGGCTGGAGCAGCTCCGATGCAAGGAACCAAGTCCCTAGACTGCACACAGTAGAGGGACCCTGAGCCCAGCCCATGAAACCATTTTTTCCTCCTAGGTCTCTAGCTTATGATGGGAGAACCTTCCACAAAGGTCTCTGACATGCCCTGGAACATTTTCTGCATTGTCTTGGTGACCAACATTTGGGTCCTCATTACTTATGTAGATGTATGCAGCTGGCTTGAATTTATCCTAAGAAAATGGGATTTTATTTTCTATTGCATTGTCGGGCTGCAAATTTTCTGAACTTTTATGTTCTACCTCCTTTTTAAAACTGAATGTGTTTAACAGCACCCAAGTCACACCTTGAATACTTTGTTGCTTAGAATTTTTTACTGCCAGATACCTGGTATCATCTCTCTCAAGCTCAAAGTTCCAGAAATCTCTAAGGCAGAGGCAAAATGCCACCAGTATCTTTGCTAAAGCCTAACTAGAGTCAACTTTGCTCCAGTTCCCAACAAGTTCCTCGTCTCCATCTGAGGCCACCTCAGCCTGGATTTTATTGTTCACATCATTATCAGCATTTTGGCCAAAACCATTCAACAAATCTCTAGAGAGTTTCAAACTTTCACACTTTTTTTCTGTCTTCTTCTGAGCCCTCCAAACTGTTTCATCCTCAGCGTGTTTTCCAGTTCCAAATTCGCTTTTATGTTTTTGAGTATCTTATCAGTATCACTTCACTCAACTGATACCAATTTACTGTATTAGTTGCTTTTCATGCTGCTGATAAAGACATACCTGAGACTGGGCATTTACAAGAGAAAGAGGTTTAATAGACTCACACTTCCACGTTGCTGGGGAGGCCTCAAAATCATGGTAGAATGTGAAAGGCACATATCACATGGTGGCATACAAGAGAAGAGAGGCATGCAGGGAAACTCCCCTTTATCAAATCACCAGATCTCATGAGACTAATTCACTATCATGAGAATAGCATGGGAAAGACCCCCCCACCATGGTTCAATTATCTCCCACGGGGCCCCTCCCACAACACATGGTAATTATGGGAGCAACAATTCATGATAAGATTTGTGTGGGGACACAATCAAACCATATCAAGAATGTACAAGAAACTTAAACAAATCAAGAATCAAAAGATAAATAACCCCATTAATAAATGGGCAAATAACAAGAACAGACACTTCTGAAAAGAAGACTTACAGGTGGCCAGCAATATTTTAAAAGATTCTCATCATCACTAACCATCAGAAAAATGCAAACAGAAAAATGTTCTAATTTTTGTCACTATAGATTAATTTTTTCTGTTTTGAACTTATTTTTGCTATTTTTTAGGTTTATTTATGTAATTTCGTCTCAAGGTTTTGTCATCATATATATACATATGTACGTACTAATACACACATGAATATTTCATATCTGAATCAATCCATAACATCAGTAAATGACAGTTTATTAAGTAAATAAATCAGTTTATTATGTGAAATAATGACAATATGTATATTTGTTTTCCTGTTGATGAAATTTAAATTTGTTTCCAACATAAATATTATAAACAAACTGTTATAACTATTTTTGTACAAGTTTTTCTGTTTGTATTCTCACATATTGATAAAATACGTAGAAATATAAGTATGCATTATTTTATCATAAGACTGAGTTACATTTTCAGCTTTATGGGGCTAAAGTTGACAAATAAAATTGTATGTATTTAAGGTACACCAGTTGACGTACTGATATACATGGGAAAATGCTGGATGATAGATAAGTAAACAATGCTAAACAGCACTAATTATCAGGGAGAGGCAAATTAAAACTGCAATGATATTTCTTAAACCAGTCAGAATGGCTACTATTAAAGAGCCAAAAATAACAGGTATTGGTGAGGATTGAAGGCAAAAGGAATGCTCGGACACTTGTGGTGAGGATGTAGATTAGCACAGCCTCTATGGAAAACAGTATGGAGATTTTTCAAAGAAGTAAAAGTAGAACTACTTTGATTCGATAACCACAAATAACTACCTGAAGGAAAAATAAATCTTTATATCAGAATGATAAGCAGACTTTTGTTTTCCTGTGGAACTATTCATAATAGCACAGTCATCAAACTTAGGAATTAACCTATGCCTAACAACAGATAATTTTATGAAGAAAATGTTACATATATATACATTTAAATACTATCCAGCCATATTAAGGAATGCAATCATATCTTTTGCAGCCACATGGATGGAATTCATCATTATTTTAAATATAATAATTGAGAAACAGAACATCACACACCACATGTTCTCACTTATAAATGAGAGCTAACTCATATGTGCACAGGGACATAGAGAAAGGAATGATGGACATTGGAGACTCAGAAAGATGGGAGAGCAGAAGGTGGGAGAATGGTGAGAAATTACTTAATGAGTACAATGTACATTATTTGGATCATGGATACATTAAAGCCAAGACTACTATGCAATATATATATGTAACAAAATTGCAGTCACTCCCCACAAATTTATACATATAAAATAAAAACAAATACAATTAAAATATGATTAACAGTTGATCAACAATACTGAAAATTAAAATTTGTGATCAATAAATGAAAATAATGTTAGTTGAACTTCAAATTTTAAAACATTTTCTACTCAAGTGACTATCAAGAAAATTAAGGACAAGCTGCAAAGGAGAAAATATTTGCAAGTCATATATCTACCAATGTAATTATAATATGAACCAGCAAACCTTGAAGATGTACAGATGACACATCAGCATATGAATGTGATTTTCCATTAGAGAAGTGCAAATCAAGACCAAAAGGAGACACTACCATAGACTTTCTAGAAAGACAAAAAGTAAAGAAGAAATACTGACAATATCAGCGTCGGTGAAGAAGTCAGGCACCCTAGAGACTAATATATTGCTAGTGGGAATGCAAAATGAAACAGTTTCTGGGAAAATCGTTTACAGTTTCCTATAAAATTAAACTTGTCCTTAATCCATGACCTACAACTCTCACTCCTAAGTATGTCCTACAAAGGATTAAAATCATATGTTCACACACATGTATTCAGATGTTTAACATTGTGTGTGTGTGTGGTGTGTATATGTTAGAAACTAAAAACAACATGAACATCTTTGAAAATTTGACATAAAGCATTACAGGTGAACTCCAGACTTTCTTCTGAGTGACAGAAGGCCTGCCTGAAAGATCCCCAGAGACACAGTCGTGGATTTCACTGTCACCCTCGCATGTAATTGGTTTGGGCTGGGCTCTCTCTGTCTCTTCCCTGACCAGGACCAGATGTTGAGCTCCACTACTTGCAGTTGGAAGTTTATATTTTCAACAATGCCCTGAGGTCTAAGTTGCTCTACAGAAGGAACCAAACAAACATGGGCGCCTTTGAACAAACAGTGCCTGACCTTTGTACTGATCCCAGGAGAACTCTTCCCAGCTCTCTTTCTTCTTGGTTCTCTCCTGCAGGCCAGCAGCCCTGCAGTTTAGCCTGGGTCTCCCATGCATCCACCCATCTCCTTCCAAGTGCATTTTACCACAGCCTCCACTGTTTTTGAAGCAACTCTTGGGCTTTCTAATTCCCCACACTCTGTTGTAAATGAAGTCAGGTCCTTCAAGACCAGATTCGGGACTCTATTTTATGACCAAATTTCAGCCTCACCCCCGCTCCTGAGACAGAGCTCCAAGATAAGATTCTGCAGGTGGAGATTCGGATGTTTTTCTTCTTCAATGTAGGAGCTAAGCGCTCAGTGCAGGGTTGGGGAGAAACTTTCCACTTTATCAGCATGCAGCTCCTGCTGGGGTAGACCTTCTTCCATAGAAGCAGGGTTGGGAACCAGGGGGCCAATGTCTTCAGTGCTGCTGCACCCAGGGCAGAGCCTTCATCCATCAGTGAGGCTGTGTGGAAGAAGTGAGTCTCTGGTTCTCAGTAGCTCTTGTCCAGAACTGAGCCTCAGCAGCATGTTCTGTCGGCCCCAGTGTCCTGGCCCCTAGGGAGCAGCATCCTAAAATGGGAGCTAGCATATTTGAGAATAACAACACCTACACATTCAGAAGCCCTTTGGTTTTCTTTCCAGCTAATATAATTTCCTCTTTTTTGTGTAGCAACCTGTACACATGCATATTGATGCATAGAGACCTATGACACTTTTTTCTCGATAAGTAAAAAATTGTTGGTCACTGTGATCTTTTCTCCAAGTTCATCATTTCCCTGAAGGTGAGCACAGGTCCTTCTGCATGTGTTCAAACAAAAGGCCCAGAGACTACCTGGTAAGTGAGGTGCTCACCTGGTTCTGGATGTTTGGTCTGTCTCCTCCCCTCTGTTGCCCCACACAAGGTCAGCCCACTCTTTCCAGGTCCGAAGAAGAGAGCACAGGTTTGTCCTGATTATATGACTCCCCCAGCTTCTGATGACTGTCCTGTTGCCAGCGTCCATGGAGGCAGATTATTTATTATGTAATTCACTAAATGAATATCAAATAACAAAGTTGCAATGCCCCACAACCAAAGGTATGTTCATGTAATTCAGTGGAGGAGAGGGCCTTTCAGAGATAGAAGGATCGAGCTAGATTGGTCAATATATGAATGAGGACACTAGACTTGCTTGTCGTTGTCCTGCCCCGTGTCACAGGTGTGATCTGTCAGGGCAGGAGCAGAGTTCCTTGTGTGCTCTGATGAGAGGGGTCACGGAGGTTCTCTCTGGTTCCCAGGAAAGGTAATTGCAGTAATCTTGGTGATGAGACTATTCTCCAGTGCTGACCTATTATAGAGTTTGCATATGAAATTGTCACTGCAATGTTCAAGTCACAGAGTTGAACATTCCGTTTCAAAGAGCAGGTTTGAAACACTGATTTTGTAGTCTCTGGAACTGGATATTTGGAGCGTTTTGTGGCCTATGGTGAAAAAGGTTATATCTTCCCATAAAAACTAGACAGAACCATTCTCAGAAACCAGTTTGTGATGTGTGTACTCAACTAACAGAGTTGAACCTTTCTTTTGATAGAGCAGTTTTGGAACACTCTTTTTGTAGAATCTGAAAGTGGATCTTTGGATAGGTTTGAGGGTTTCGTTCGAAATGTAAATATCTTCATACAAAATCTAGACAGAAGCGTTCTCTGAAACTTCTTTGAAATGTTTGCATTCAAGTTACAGAGTTGAACTTTCGCTTTCATAGAGCAGGTTTGAAGCACTGATTTTGTGGTATGTGGAACTGGACATTTGGAGCGCTTTGAGGCCTATGTTGAAAAACGAAATATCTTCGCATAAAAACTAGACAGAAGCATTCTCATAAACTTGTTTGTGATCTGTGTACTCAACTAACAGAGGTGAACATTTCTTTTGATAGAGCAGTTTTGAAACATTCTTTTTGTAGAATCTGCATGTGGATATTTGGATAGCTTTGAGGACTTCGTTGGAAACGGGAATATCTTCATATAAAATCTAGACAGAAGCATTCTCTGAAACATCTCTGTGATGTTTGCATTGAAGTCACAGAGTTTAACATTCCCTTTCATAGAGCAGGTTTGAAACACTGATTTTGTAGTATCTGGAACTGGACATTTGGAGCACTTTGTGGCCTACGGTGAAAAAGGAAATATCTTCCCATAAAAATTAGGCAGAAGCATTCTCAGAAACTACTTTGTGATGTGTGTACTCAACTAACAGAATTGAACCTTTCTTTTGATAGAGCAGTTTTGCAACACTCTTTTTGTAGAATCTGCAAGTGGATATTTGGATAGCTTTGAGGATTTCGTTGGAAATGGGAATATCTTCATAGAAAATCTTCACAGAAGCATTCTCAGAAACATCTTTGGGATGTTTGCATTCAAGTCACAGAGTTGAACATTCCCCTTCACAGAGCAGGTATGAAACACTCTTTTTGTGGGATCTGGAAGTGGATATTTGGATCGGTTTGGGGCCTATGGTGAAAAAGGAAATATCTTCGTATAAAAAATTGACAGAAGCATTCTCAGAAACTAGTTTGTGATGTGTGAGCTCATCTAACAGAGTTGTACCTTTCTTTTGATAGAGCAGTTTTGAAACACTCTTTTTGTAGAATCTGCAACTGGATATTTGGATAGCTTTGTGGATTTCGTTGGAAACTGGAATCTCTTCATTTAAAATCAAGACAGAAGCATCATCAGAAACTTCTTTGTGATGTTTGCATTCAAGTCACAGAGTTGAACATTCCCTTTCATAGAGCAGGATTGAATCACTGATTTTGTAGTATGAGGAACTGGATATTTGGAGTGCTTTGTGGCCTATGGTGAAAAAGGATATAACTTCCCATAAAAACTAGACGAAACCATTCTCAGAAACCAGTTTGTGATGTGTGTACTCAACCAACAGAATTGAACTTTTCTTTTGATAGAGCAGTTTTGAAACACTCTTTTTGTAGAATCTGCAAGTGGATATTTGGATAGCTTTGAGGGTTTCATTGGAAATGTAAATATATTCATATGAAATGTAGACAGAAGCATTCTCAGAAACATCTTTGTGATGTTTGCATTCAAGTCTCAGAGTGGAACATTCCCTTTCATAGAGCAGGTTTGAAATGCTCTTTTTGTAGTATCTGGAAGTGAACATCTGGATCGCTTTGAGGCCTATGGTGAAAAAGGAAATATCTTCGCATAAAAACCAGACAGAAGCATTCTCATAAACTTGTTTGTGATGTGTGAAGTCAACTAACAGAGGTGAAACTTTCTTTTGATACAGCAGTTTTGAAATACTCTTTTTGTAGAATCTGCAAGTGGATATTTGGATAGCTTTGAGGATTCCATTGGAAACGGGAATATCTTCATATAAAATCTACAGAGAAGCATTCTCAGAAACAACTCTGTGATCTTTGCATTCAAGTCACAGAGTTGAACATTCCCTTCCATACAGCAGGTTTGAAACAATGATTTCGTAGTATGTGGAACTAGACATTTGGAGGGCTTTGTGGCCTATGGTGAAAACGGAAATATCTTCCCATAAAAACTAGGCAGAAGCATTCTCAGAAACCAGTCTGTGATGTTTGTACTCAACTAACAGAGTTGAACATTTCTTTTGATAGAGCAGTTTTGAAACACTCTTTTTGTAGAATCTGCAAGTGGATATTTGGATAGCTTTGAGGATTTCGTTGGAAATGGGAATATTTTCATATAAAATGTAGACAGAAGCATTCTCAGAAACATCTTTGGGATGTTTGCTTTCAAGTCACAGAGTTAAACATTCGCTTTCATAGAGCAGGTTTGAAACACTCTTTTTGTGGAATCTGGAGGTGCACATTTGGATCGCTTTGAGGCCTATGGTGAATA
This sequence comes from Gorilla gorilla gorilla, assembly GCF_029281585.2. Lineage (NCBI taxonomy): Eukaryota > Metazoa > Chordata > Mammalia > Primates > Hominidae > Gorilla > Gorilla gorilla. The sequence continues at coordinate 35,702,304 of NC_073241.2, read as the reverse complement.
AAGGAATATCTTCGCATAAAAAATAGAAGTATTCTCATAAACTAGTTTCTGATGTGTGAACTCAACTAACAGAGGTGAAACTTTCTTTTGGGACAGCAGTTTTGAAACACTCTTTTTGAAGAATCTGCAAGTGGATATCTGGATAGCTTGGGGATTTCATTGGAAACGGGAATATCTTCATATAAAATCTACATAGAAGCATTCTCAGAAACATCTCTGTGATATTTGCATGCAAGTCACAGATTTGAACATTCCGTTTCATAGAGGAGGTTTGAAGCACTGATTTTGTAGTATCTGGAACTTGTCATTTGGAGCGCTTTGTGGCCTATGTTGAAAAAGAAAATATCTTCCCATTAAAACTAGACAGAAGCATTCTTAGAAACTAGTTTGTGATGTATGTACTCAACTAACAGAGTTGAACCTTTCTTTTGATAGAATAGTTTTGAAACACTCTTTCTGTAGAATCTGCAAGTGGATATGTGGAAAGCTTTGAGGCTTTCCTTGGAAACGGGAATATCTTCATATAAAATCTAGACAGAAGCATACTCAGAACCATCTCTGTGATATTTGCATTCTAGCCACAGAGTTGAACATTCGCTTTCATAAAGCAGGTTTGAAACACTGATTTTATATTATGTGGAACTGGACATTTGGATTGCTTTGAGGCCTATGGTGAAAAAGGAAATATCTTCCCATAAAAACTACACAGAAGCATTCTCAGAAACTACTTTGTGATGTGTTTACTCAACTAACACAATTGAACCTTTCTTTTGACATAGCAGTTTTGAAACACTCTTTTTTTAGAATCTGCAAGTGGATATTTGGATAGCTTTGACGATTTCGTTGGAAATGGGAATATCTTCATATAAAATCTAGGCAGAAGCATTCTCAGAAACATCTCTGGGATGTTTGCATTCAAGTCACAGAGTTGAACATTCCCTTTCATAGAGCAGGTTTGAAACACTGATTTTGTAGTATCTGGAACTGGACATTTGGAGCGCATTGTGGTCTATGGAGAAAAAGAAAATATCTTCCCATAAAAACTAGAGAGAAGCATTCCCGGAAACTAGTTTGTGATGTGTGTCCTCAACTAACAGAGTTGAACATTTCTTTTGATAGAGCAGTTTTGAAACACTCTTTTTGTAGAATCTGCAAGTGGATATTTGGATAGCTTTGAGGATTTCATTGGAAACGGGAATATCTTCATATAAAATCTAGACACAAGCATTCTCAGAAACATCTTTGGGATGTTTGCATTCAAGTCACAGAGTTTAACATTCCCTTTCATAGGGTAGGTTTGAAACACTCTTTTTATAGTATCTTCAAGTGGACATTTGGATCGCTTTGAGGCTTATGTTGAAAAAGGATATATCTTCCCAGAAAAACTAGACAGAAGCACTCTCATAAGCTTGTTTGTGATGTGTGTACTCAACTAACAGATTTGAACCTTTCTTTTGATAGAGTAGTTTTGAAGCACTCTTTTTGTAGAACCTGCAAGTGCATATTTGGGTAGCTTTGAGGGTTTCGTTGGAAACGGGAATATCTTCATATAAAATCTAGACAGAAGCATTCTCAGAAACATCTCTGTGATGTTTGCATTTAAGACACAGAGTTGAACATTCCCTTTCTTAGAGCAGGTTTGAAACACTCTTTTTGTAGTATCTGGAATGGCACATTCGGAGCGTTTTGAGGCCTATGGTAAAAAAGGAAATATCTTCCCAGAAAAATTAAACAGAAGCATTCTCAGAAACTTGTTTAGGATGTGGGTACTCAACTAAGAGAGTTGAAACTTTCTTTTGATAGAGAAGTTTTGAAACACTCTTTTGGTAGAATCTGCAAGTGCATATTGGGATAGTTTTGAGGATTTCGTTGGAAACGGGAACATCTTCATATAAAAAGTAGACAAAAGCATTCTCAGAAACTTCTTTGTGATGTTTGCATTCAAGTCACAGAGTTGAACATTCCCTTTCATAGAGCGGGTTTGAAACACTCTTTTTGTAGTATCTGGAAGTGCACATTTGGAGCGCTTTGAGGTCTATGGTGAAAAAGGAAATATCTTCCCATAAAAACTAGACAGAAGAATTCTCAGAAACTTGTTTTTGGTGTGTGTACTCAACTAACAGAATTGAACCTTTCTTTTGATAGAGCACTTTTGAAACACTCTTTTTGTAGAATCTGCAAATGGATATTTGGATAGCTTTGAGGATTTCATCGGAAACGGGAATATCTTCATATAAAAAGCGGACAGAAGCATTCTCAGAAACTACTGTGTGATGTTCGCATTCAAGTCACAGAGTTGAACATTCCCTTTCATAGAGCAGGTTTGAAACACTGATCTTGTAGTACCTGGAAGTGGACATTTGGAGCGCTGTGAGGCCTATGGTGAAAAAGGAAATATCTTCCCATAAAAACTAGACAGAAGCATTCTCAGAAACTAGTTTGTGATGTGTGTACTCAACTAAGAGAGTTGAACCTTTCTTTTGATAGAGCAGTGTTGAAACACTCTTTTTGCAGAGTCTGCAGGTGGATATTTGGATAGCTTTGAGGATTTCATTGGAAACGGGAATATCTTCATATAAAATCTAGACAGAAGCATTCTCAGAAACTATTGTGTGATGTTCGCATTCAAGTCACAGAGTTGAACATTCCCTTTCATAGAGCAGGTTTGAAACACTGATCTTGTAGTATCTGGAACTGGACATTTGGAGCGCTTTTTGGCCTATGGAGAAAAAGGAAATATCTTCCCATAAAAACTAGACAGAAGCATTCACAGAAACTAGTTTGTGATGTGTGTACTCAACTAACAGAGTTGAACCTTTCTTTTGATAGAGCAGTTTTGAAGCACTCTTTTTGTAGAATCTGCAAGTGCATATTTGGATAGCTTTGAGGATTTCGTTGGAAACGGGAATATCTTCATGTAAAAAGTGGACAGAATCATTCTCAGAAACTTCTTTGTGATGTTTGCATTCAACTCACAGAGCTGAACATTCCCTTTCATAGATCAGGTTTGAAACAGTCTTTTTGTAGTACCTGGAAGTGGACATTTGGAGCGCTTTGAGGCCTATGGTGAAAAGGAAATATCTTCCCATAAAAACTACACAGAAGCATTCTCAGAAAAATGTTTAGGATGTGTGTACTCAACTAACAGAGTTGAAACTTTCTTTTGATAGAGCAGTTTTGAAACACTCTTGTTGTAGAATCTGCAAGTGGATATTTGGATAGCTTTGAGGATTTCATTGGACACGGGAATATCTTCATATGAAAAGTGGACAGAAGCATTCTCAGAAACTTCTTCGTGGTGTTTGCATTCAAGTCACAGAGTTGAACGTTCCCTTTCATAGAGCAGGTTTGAAACACTCGTTTTGAAGTATCTGGAAGTGGACATTTGGACCGCTTTGAGGTCTATGGTGAAAAAGGAAATATCTTCCCATAAAAACTAGACAGAAGCATTCTCATAAACTTGTTTATGATGTGTGTACTCAAGTAACAGAGTTGAACCTTTCTTTTGATAGAGCAGTTTTGAAACACTCTTTTTTTTATTATACTTTAAGTTTTTGGGTACATGTGCACATTGTACAGGTTAATTACATATGTATACATGTGCCATGCTGGTGCACTGCACCCCCTAACTCGTCATCTAGCATTAGGTATGTCTCCCAATGCTCTCCCTCCCCCTGCCCCCCACCCCACAACAGTCCCCAGTGTGTGATGTTCCCCTCCCTGTGTCCATGTGATCTCATTGTTCAATTCCCACCTATGAGTGAGAATATGCGGTGTTTGGTTTTTTGTTCTTGCGATAGTTTACTGAGAATGAGGGTTTCCAATTTCATCCATGTCCCTACAAAGGACATGAACTCATCATTTTTTATGGCTGCATAGTATTCCATGGTGTATATGTGCCATATTTTCTTAATCCAGTCTATCATTGTTGGACATTTGGGTTGGTTCCAGGTCTTTGCTATGGTGAATGCTGCTGCAATAAACATACGTGTGCATGTGTCTTTATAGCAGCATGATGTATAGTCCTTTGGGTATATACCCAGTAATGGGATGGCTGGGTCAAATGGTATTTCCAGTTCTAGATCCCTGAGGAATCGCCACACTGACTTCTACAATGGTTGAATTAGTTTACAGTCCCACCAACAGTGTAAAAATTTTCCTATTTCTCCACATCCTCTCCAGCACCTGTTGTTTCCTGACTTTTTAATGATTGCCAATCTAACTGTTGTGAGATGATATCTCATTGTCATTTTGATTTGCATTTCTCTGATGGCCAGTGATGATGAGCATTTTTTCATGTGTTTTTTGGCTGCTTAAATGTCTTCTTTTGAGAAGTGTCTGTTCATGTCCTTCGCCTACTTTTTGATGGGTTTGTTTTTTTCTTGTAAATTTGTTTGAGTTCATTGTAGATTCTGGATATTAGCCCTTTGTCAGATGGGTAGGTTGCGAAAATTTTCTCCCATTTTGTAGGTTGCCTGTTCACTCTGATGGTAGTTTCTTTTGCTGTGCAGAAGCTCTTTAGTTTAATTAGATCCCATTTGTCAACTTTGTCTTTTGTTGCCATTGCTTTTGGTGTTTTGGACATGAAGTCCTTGCCCATGCCTATGTCCTGAATGGTAATGCCTAGGTTTTTTTCTAGGGTTTTTATGGTTTTAGGTCTAACGTTTAAGTCTATAATCCATCTTGAATTGGTTTTTGAATAAGGTGTAAGGAAGGGATCCAGTTTCAGCTTTCTACATATGGCTAGCCAGTTTTCCCAGCACCGCTTATTAAATAGGGAATCCTTTCCCCATTGCTTGTTTTTCTCAGGTTTGTCAAAGATCAGATAGTTGTAGATATGTGGCGTTATTTCTGAGGGCTCTGTTCTGTTCCATTGATCTATATCTCTGTTTTGATACCAGTACCATGCTGTTTTGGTTACTGTAGCCTTGTAGTATAGTTTGAAGTCAGGTAGTGTGATGCCTCCAGCTTTGTTCTTTTGGCTTAGAACTGACTTGGTGATGCGGGCTCTTTTTTGGTTCTATATGAATTTTAAAGTAGTTTTTCCCAATTCTGTGAAGAAAGGCATTGGTAGCTTGATGGGGATGGCATTGAATATGTAAGTTACCTTGGGCAGTATGGTCATTTTCACGATATTGATTCTTCCTACCCATGAGCATGGAATGTTCTTCCATTTGTTTGTATCCTCTTTTATTTCCTTGAGCAGTGGTTTGTAGTTCTCCTTGAAGAGGTCCTTCACATCCCTTGTAAGTTGGATTCCTAGGTATTTTATTCTCTTTGAAGCAATTGTGAATGGGAGTTCACTCATGATTTGGCTCTCTGTTTGTCTGTTGCTGGTGTATAAGAATGCTTGTGATTTTTGCACATTGATTTTGTATCCTGAGACTTTGCTGAAGTTGCTTATCAGCTTAAGGAGATTTTGGGCTGAGACAATGGGGTTTTCTAGATATACAATCATGTCGTCTGCAAACAGGGACAATTTGACTTCCTCTTTTCCTGATTGAATACCCTTTATTTCCTTCTCCTGCCTAATTGCCCTGGCCAAAACTTCCAACACTATGTTGAATAGGAGTGGTGAGAGAGGGCATCCCTGTCTTGTGCCAGTTTTCAAAGGGAATGCTTCTAGTTTTTGCCCATTCAGTATGATATTGGCTGTGGGTTTGTCATAGATAGCTCTTATTATTTTGAAATACACCCCATCAATACCTAATTTATTGAGAGTTTTTAGCATGAAGGGTTGTTGAATTTTGTCAAAGGCTTTTTCTGCATCTATTGAGATAATCATGTGGTTTTTGTCTTTGGCTCTGTTTATATGCTGGATTACATTTATTGATTTGCATATATTGAACCAGCCTTGCATCCCAGGGATGAAGCCCACTTGATCATGGTGGATAAGCTTTTTGATGTGCTGCTGGATTCGGTTTGCCAGTATTTTATTGAGGATTTTTGCATCAATGTTCATCAAGATATTGGTCTAAAATTCTCTTTTTTTTGTTGTCTCTCTGCCTGGCTTTGGAATCAGAATGATGCTGACCTCATAAAATGAGTTAGGGAGGATTCCCTCTTTTTCTATTGATTGGAATAGTTTCAGAGGGAATGGTACCAGTTCCTCCTTGTACCTCTGGTAGAATTCAGCTGTGAATCCATCTGGTCCTGGACTCTTTTTGGTTGGTAAGCTATTGATTATTGCCGCAATTTCAGCTCCTATTATTGGTCTATTCAGAGATTCAACTTCTTCCTGGTTTAGTCTTGTGAGAGTGTATGTGTCCAGGAATTTATCCATTTCTTCTAGATTTTCTAGTTTATTTGCGTAGAGGTGTTTGTAGTATTCTCTGATGGTAGCTTGTATTTCTGTGGGATCGGTGGTGATATCCCCTTTATCATTTTTTATTGCATCTATTAGATTCTTCTCTCTTTTTTTTTTATTAGTCTTGCTAGTGGTCTATCAATTTTGTTGATCCTTTCAAAAAACCAGCTCCTGGATTCATTAATTTTTTGAAGGGTTTTTTGTGTCTCTATTTCCTTCAGTTCTGCTCTGATTTTAGTTATTTCTTGCCTTCTGCTAGCTTTTGAATGTGTTTGCTCTTGCTTTTCTAGTTCTTTTAATTGTGATGTTAGGATGTCAATTTTGGATCTTTCCTGCTTTCTCTTGTGGGCATTTATTGCTGTAAATTTCCCTCTACACACTGCTTTGAATGCGTCCCAGAGATTCTGGTATGTTTTGTCTTTGTTCTCATTGGTTTCAAAGAACATCTTTATCTCTGCCTTCATTTCGTTATGTACCCAGTAGTCATTCAGGAGCAGGTTGTTCAGTTTCCATGTAGTTGAGTGGTTTTGAGTGAGATTCTTAATCCTGAGTCCTAGTTTGAATGCAAACATCACAGAGATATTTCTGAGAATGCTTCTGTGTAGATTTTATAGGAAGATATTCCCGTTTCCAACGAAATCCTGAAAGCTATCCAAATATCCACTTGCAGATTCTACAAAAAGAGTGTTTCTAGTTCTAGAAATCAAACTAGAGACACTCTTTTTGTGGAATCTGCAAGTGGATATTTGGATAGCTTTGAAGATTTCGTTGGAAACGGGAATATCTTCATATAAAATCTAGACAGAAGCATTCTCAGAAACATCTCTGTGATGTTTGCATTCAAGTCACAGAGTTGAACATTCCCTTTCATAGAACAGGTTTGAAACACTCTTTTTGTAGTATCTGGAAGTGCACATTTGGAGCGCATTGAGGTGTATGGTGAAAAAGGAAATATGTTCCCATAAAAACGAGACAGAAGCATTCTCAGAAACTTGTTTAGGATGTGTGTACTCAACTAACAGAGTTGAAGCTTTCCTTTGATAGAGCAGAAGACTAAATTGAAGTTTAAAATAATTGTAACAATTGCATCTTATATATCAGGTGAGATTTCATAGTTTGGTTCAAGTAGTTTTCAAGTGACAAATTTTCAAGGTTTTTAGTTTTCAAGAGTTGTGCAACTTCATCAACCAGAAATCAAGCAAAAGGCTAGATAAGTAGCAGCAGGTGCAGGATTCTTGATATTGAAACTTTTAGGACTTTTCTCCTTAGGGATTCCAATGTTGTACATTTTATTTCCAGTATAACCCCTATGCATAGGATAAAGTAGTTTCACATGTTTAATTTTTCTAATTAGTTATTTGGGTCTCAAAATGTCCAGTTTATCAAAAAATCTTGTGCTGTGTACTGGGGACCATCTACTATAGCCTGATCATTGAATTTTTCAAGAACTTAAAGGGTTCCCTAAGTCCAAGGAAGACAATCAGTGTCTACAAGTCAGGAGGAGCAGGGGAAAGGGCATTCTAATCATTGCTTTGTTTTCATTGATTCTGTTGCTGCTTTCTTGCCATTGAAAGTACTCTTGCAGTCTGGTAATGATTATCCTTTGCCACCAGGATGCCCTTTCTATTTGAGATCCCTCAATCTTCATGTTGATCCATAAAAAGGCTTCAAAGTTACAACTACTGTTTTTAGTTCCCAGACTAACAAAAATAATCTAGCTTTTTGTCTTGACTACCAACCACTCTGGACTTTATTTTTTTTGAGATGGAGTCTCGCCCTGTCACCCAGGCTAGAGTGCAGTGGCGCAATCTTGGCTCACACAACCTCCACCTCCCAGATTCAAGCAATTCTCCTATCTCAGCCTCCCAAGTATCTGGCACTATAGCCACACACCACCACGCCTGGCTAATTTTTGTATTTTCAGTAGAGATGGGGTTTCACCATGTTGGTCATGCTGCTCTTGAACTCCTGACTTCAGGTGATCCACCTGCCTTGGCCTCCCAAAGTGCTAGGATTACAGGCATGAGCCACCATGCCTGGCCCACTCTGGATTTAAGGACAGTTCTTCCTTCAATCAGCAGCCAAAGAGTCCTGATTCCTGATTCTAATTAAGAAGTTTAACTTGGTATTCTATTTTTGATGGAAGGATGGCTGAAAGAAGGGAGACTCAAACAACAGATGAAGGCAAAATACTCTGTACTGAATTTTCAATGTAATCTTAAATTCTATGTTTAATTGAGATGACCCATATTCTTTTTTTTTGATATGGAGTCTCGCTCTGTTGCCCAGGCTAAAGTGCAGTGGCATGATCTCGGCTCACTGCAACATCCGCCTCCTGGGTTCACACCATTCTCCTGCCTCAGCCTCCCAAGTAGCAGGGACTACAGGCACCTGCCATCACATTTGGCTAATTTTTTTCTATTTTTAGTGGAGACGGAGATGACCCCAATTCTTAACTGCCTCATAAATACTGTTAATATATTGAAAGTTTTGCCCTAGGCTTTTATTAAAGTCAACTATATAGAAAAAGTTTCTCCTATCTTGAAATGTATTATTAAAGACATCATCCCCAATAATATTCCATATTCTCTGTTTAGGAAGCCCAATTGTTTTCAAATTCAAGAATTCAGAGAAATCTACTTGTTACAATAGAGTAGAATGGATAATGGGCACCACATCCTGAAGTGTATTTTAATAAAAATTCATGTAAGATGGTTCAAAATTTCATTAACTACTTTATATAAAAAAAATGCCTGGGAGAATTCTGTTTCTAGCAGAGTGGCAGACTGATGCCTTGAACAACCCTCTTATTACAAAACTGAATACTCCACATGAAAACAAATCTTTTCAAATGCATTGTTAAGCTGTGAAGAGAATAACGAAAGTTCTAAGAAACCAAAATCTAAATGAAAACACAAGTCCAGGCAGGCACTGAAAACCTAAAAAAAAAAAAAACTGAAGACGCCAATTGTTGGCAAGCATGTGGAACAGCAGGAAGTCTTTAAGCTGCTGCTGGTGGTGGAGGCCAAGCCACTGTGCTCCCAGAACACAACACAGAAGCCTCCACACTGAAGCAGAGCACAGGTGCCCTGGAGTCTCAACCCCATCCAGGAATCCTCCAGCAGAAGTGTGTGTGCCCCTGCATACCTGCAAGTCCCATATCCAGACCTAGTGTTCAGGGCCGTGGGATAACAGCCAAAAATAGGAAATCTTTTTACTCATCAATGGAAAAATGGTGACACAGTCATATAATGGAACTCAACAATGACAATAAATCAATGTCTGCCATAGACAAGAACATGGATGTGTTCTGTAATACTGAACCAAAGAAGCCAGGCTAAATAGAATGTGCTGTATTTCATAGAAGTCAAAACCAGGCAGAACTAATCTACATCAGGAACTGGGAAAGTAGCTATTTTGTGGGTTGGCACAGCAGTGCCTGGGAGAAGCCACAGGTCAAGGCTACTGCTTGGTCCAGGGCGTGGCAGCCTGGTGTGCTACAGTTCATCTAGATGCACACTTATGATTCGGGCACTCTTCTGTAGGTACATTAACATTTCAATAAAAAGCTTATTAAAACATTAAAACTTTCAGAAAAATCCACATTGCTTCAGTAGAAATTAGCACATAAACGTTTAAAAAATACATGTATATGGTGGGGGAAAAAATAGTTCAAAAGAGTATCCAGTGAAAAGTTTAAGAGGGAGTGATGCCAGCAAGGGGCTGATCAATAGCCCCTGACAAAGACAGCCAAAGCAGCAAACAGTTATATTTTGATGAAAGTCACTAAAGGAGAGCCCCAGAGTGCATCAAGGAGTAGCAGAAATCCAGTAGAGCCCGGAAAACAGGACAGCCACATAAAGGAGGGAAGGAAACATCTGGCCCCACCACCCATTCCCCCAGAGGGATCAGCCTGAAGCAGAGGGGATGTCTCCCTGCAGGGATAAGGAAGCAAGAGGGGCCCAGTAGCCCCAGCACTCCCCTCAGAGAAGGAACTGACATTGTGCCCCACCCCCATGGACCAGCTGCTGCTGCAACATGCCCTCCTGGACCTGGACCACTTCAGGAGCATATCCCACACAGGGTGAGCAGCCACCGCACCCTTCTTCCATCCTCAGGCTTTGTTGCTCTATATCACACCCACCTAGTGGCCCACCACCCCCGAGCCGCTGTTACACTGTCTTAGGCCATTTAGTGTGGCTGTAACACAATACTTGAGACTCGGGCTAACTTATTTTATAAAAAAAGGTTTATTTGGCTCACCCTGCTTGTGTCTGAAAAGTCCGAGATCGGGCAGCACAACTGGTGAGGGTCTTATGCTGCTTCATCTCATGGGGAAAGTGGAAGGCGAAACAGGTGTATGCAAGAGGCTCACATGGCAAGAGAGGAAACACAAGAGTCTAAGAAGCTGAACTCACTCTGATAACTATCCACTCCTCGTAACTAATCCAGTCCCATGAAAAGGCATTAATCTATTCATAAAGGATCTGCCCTGTGACCCAAATAACTCCCACTAGGCCCCACCTCCCACACCACCACATTTGGAATCAAATTTCAAATGGATGAAATTTCAAATGGCTCATGGGAACAAATGATGTCCACATCACAGCATACACCCCACCTGTGGGGCCACGCTGCTGTGCCCCTCCCCTCCCAGCTGCCATTGCACCCTGCCCCTTGGAGCCTGAGCAGACTTGGTGCCCTCCTTTCCAGGGAGTCAGTGCCTTGGCCAGTCTGAGCAGTCACACCCCCCACTGCACGAGAGCTGAAGCACTGCCCTGCTTCACAGGGAATCAGTGACTTGGCTGAACTGAGCAGCCACACCTGCCAGGGATGAGCCAACATGGCACCCCTATATCCCAGGAAAACGGCATTGGCTGAACTGGGGTACCTTGCCCTTCAGGACAAACAACTGTAGAACCCTGCTTCCTTGGAACTGGACTAGCCCTGGAGAATCTGAGTTGCCCAGGCACCTGCCTCCCCAGGGAGAGAAGTAGTTGCTGCACTGGTCCCTGCCCCCGAGGGCCCAAGCCACAGTAGTGCTCCACCATTCTGGGGTCCTTGCTGATGCTGCGCCTGGCCTTACAGAGACTGAGATGCTGCTGTGTCCCACCACTGCAGGGTCCAGAGTCACTATCATGTCACTCCCATGTCCAGAGTCACTCCCATCCCCTGGGAGTTTACTTCTTAAACTCTTCGCAAAACAGAGTGAGAGGAAGTAATTCCAAACACATTTTACCAGGCCAGTATCACCTTAATACCTAAGCCAAACCAAAACACACACACACACACACACACACACACACAAACCAAACAAACAAAAACTACAATTCAACTTCTCCAATAAATTAAATAGTGATGCAAACATCCTAAAAAAATTTTAGCAAATAGAATTCAAGAACACATCAAAAACATTATACATCGTGTTTAAGTGGGATTTATCCCTGGCATGCAAGGCTGGTTTAAAATATGTAAATCAATCAATGTGATATATCACATTAACAAAATGAAAGATAAAATGACATGGTCACCTCAATTGATGCAGTAAAAGCATTTAACAAAGTTTAGCAACCTTTCTTGATAAAACCTCTTAAAAGTTTATGTATAGAAGGAAAGTGCCTCAACATAATAAAGACCATTTATGAAAAACCCACAGTCTAATCATAGTTAGTGGGGAACAACTAAAGCTTTTCCACTAAGATTGAGTACAAGATACGGATGGCCAGCCTCATCACTTTTATTCAATAGAGTACTTGCAAGAGCAATCAGATGAGAAAAAAAGGCAACTAAATTAAAGAAGTAAAATTATCTCTATTTACAGATGACAAGATCCTTTACGTAAAAAACTCCAAAGATTCCACAAAAAACTGTGAGAACCACTAAATCAATTCAGTTAAGCTGCAAGGTATAAACTCAACATATAAAAATCAGTTGCATTTCTGTATACAAATAACCTAGCTGATGAAGCAATCAAGAAAATAATCTCATTTACGATAGCTTCAAAGAAAAACAAAAACTTAGGAATAAATTTAACCAAGAAGGTGAGAGGTGTGTACACTTAAAAACCATAAAACATTGATGAAAGAAATTTAGACATTAACAAATGAAAAGACATCCTATGTTTATGGATCAGAAGAATTAATATTGTTAAAATGTTCACACTATCCAAAGCAAATATACAGATTTAACACAATCCTCATCAAAGTTCTGACGACATTCTTCACAGAACAGAATAAAACAATCCTGGCCAGGCACAGTGGCTCATGCCTGTAATTCCAGCACTTTGGGAGACCACAGCAGGCGGATCACGAGGTCAGGAGTTGGAGACCAGCCCGGCCAACATAGTGAAACCCTGTCTCTACTAAAACTACAAAAATTGGCCAGGCATAGTGGCATGTGCCTGTAGTCCCAGGTACCTGGGAGGCTGAGGCAGAAGAATTGCTTGAATCCAGGAGGCAGAGGTTTTAGTGAGCCGAGATTATGCCACTGCACTCCAGCTTGGGTGACAGAGTGAGACTTCGCCTCAAAAAAAAAAAAAAAAAAAAGAAAAGAAAAGAAAAAACAATCCTGAAACTCATATGGAACCACAAAAAACCCCAAACAGCCAACAGATAACTGTGAAAGAAAAAGTTGGAGGCATCACACCTCTTGATTTAAAATTGTATTACAAAGCTATAGTAATCAAAACAGTATGGTGCTGGCATAAAAACAAAAAAATAGACCAATGGAACAGAACAGAGACCTTTGAAATAAATCCAAACATATACTGTCAACTAATTTTTGACAAGGGCAAACAAGACAACACAATGGTAAAAAAGATAGTTTCTTCAATAATAGGATTTTCACATGCAAAAGAATAAAACTGGACCTTGATCACACACCATACACAAAAATCAACTCAAAACAGATACAAGACCAAAGACCCAAATAAGACCTGAAACCATAAAACTCCTAGAAGAAAGCAGAGGGGGAAAGCCTCTTGACATTGGCCTTAGCAATAATTTTTTGGATATCGCACCACAAGCCAGGCTACAAATGTAAACATAAACAAGGAGGACCGCATCAAACTAAAAAGCTTCTGCACAGCAAAGGAACAACCAACAAAATGAAAGGGGAACCTACAGACTGGAAGAAATATTTGCAAACCACATATCTGATAAAGTGTTAATATCCAAAAATCAGTAAAGAACTCTTACAACTTAATAGCAGAAAAACAACCCAGTTGAAAAATGGGCCAAATAGGAAATGACCAATAGGAAATGGGGAGATGTACATTAAAATAATACAAAGTAGCAGACATGCAGGATGAACAAGTTAGAGATCTAGTGTACATCATGAGGGCTATAGTTAATAAAAATATAATGTCTTTGGGATTTTTGTTAAATAAGTAGATTTTAGCTGTTCCTGTCACACAAACAAAAATCTAACTATGTGAGACGGTAGCTATGTTAATTTTCTTCACTATAGTAACCAGTTTACTATCTATATGTATCCTTTAAGATCATGTTGTCAACCTCAAATACATAAAATAAAATTTATTTTAAAAAAGAAAAGTTTGTCTTCAATCCAGAAAGACCCACTATTACCATTTTTTGGTGTTCCATTCCAAAATATCCCACAAATATACAATTGTTCAATCAAATTTAACGTTAGACTTTATACTTGAACATTCAAAGTACGTAAGAAATTATAGAAAAGTGTCTGTGTGACTCCCTGCCTGTAGAGCACAGGCTTCATCTCCACTAACACACACACGACCAGTACCTTATACAGAGAGTCCTTGTTTGTCTTTAGTCTGACACCATGGGCGAGCTCGAGGTGGCCCGTGGTCCACAATCCTGACCAGGTGTCTTTCTCACCCACTGGTTTCAACAAAGATGTTACTGGGTTATAGAAGGCTGGGATGGAAACAGGATACCAAGTTCGCATGAAGACAATATCTGAAAAGAGGTAATTTACGTTAACATTTTCAAAAGAAGATTCATATCCATATTGCGAAGAAACAAAGAACAAAACCTTCACTCCAAACTTCTCTACCTGGCTGCAAATTATTTGAAGGGAAAGCTCGCTAAGGAAACTATTCTCATAGATCTCAGAACTGTTACTGGGTGTGGCCAGGGGACTGCAGACACCAGGCGAATGGGCACACCGCATAAGACTGGGAGATCTAAGGCTGGAGCTGCTCAACTCTCTGGAGACCTGACTCCAGCCTCTCGTCACACTGGCTAGAAGTCAAGCATGAATGGTAACACCCTGCCCTGAACACTACTGAAGACACTCACCGCTCATCCGCAGCTTATCCTCAAAGCTAGCCTGGAAAGCTCCTTCTGGAGCTCAGAGTGCTCTCTTGATCTGCCCCCTTATCCCACTGACAGTTCGAATCACAGCATCTTCAAATTTGGCCACTTCCAAGGCAGAATTAAACATTCCCTACAGGTATAGCAAGATGAAAACACACACACACACACAAAATCATATACTTTATGCTTTACTTCTTACTTCAAACATACATCCTTGATTAAAGAACAAAAACAACTCACTGAAGGGTGATAAAATAATCAAAATGTATTTGCCCCTGAAAGTGGAATTACTACCTCAAAAAGAATACAACTCTTTCATTTTCCCCAAAATAATCATGTGAGTTCATGGGCATGCTCATCACCGCTGTCTGTGTGGAAGAGAAGATCAAAGAGGGATTTACTGGACTGAATTGGCCTAGGAAGCCTTTGCTGGCATCTCTCAGACTGGACTGCAGCCCAGATCCTTTTACTCAGATGCATGCACTTAGAACATGAAAACATAAGATAAACGCCGGTGGTATTATTACCTTATATTGTAAGAACATTTTATGACTTCCTAACTCTGTGTTTTCAATAGAAACATCCCTACTAATGAAATTGTCAATAAATACTGCTCAAACCACTCTCCCCAAACACTGTAAAACAGTACATCCGTTTATCTGTACCCTTGCCAAATTATCTGCATATACTTTGTCGATTTTTCTACTCAGTTAGACAAACTTGTGATTTTTTTCCCTTTCTTAACACCAATTTAAAAAGTAGGAAACAAAAACCTAGTGGATAAAATGACATATTTTCAATATGAGTTCTGTGGCAGTCTCACATGGAAGTCAGGAGGAACAGCCTCAATTCCTAAATAGCTGTTTACCACTGCTTTTTTGAGCATATTTAAGTAACACAGAATATAAAGGAGCAAACAAAATATGAAGTTTATAAAAGATTTCAAACACTTTTCTAAAAACATGAGGCCCACATTTTAGAGGTATTTCATTCCTTTTCTCAAACAATATGGACATTTATAAATATGAGAATATATAGATATAGACACCTTAATAAATGAAGTGTTCTTGAAAATTTCATATGGAAAACCAGTTAGCTTTAATTTCTTCACAATTTTTATGGATTTATCCAGATCAAGGACAACTCCTGTGGCAGCTATCCGAAAATCAGGCTAACAGGAGCCCCAAAATTTGAAAATAGGAATAATATTAGCAAGAGAAAAACTTCAATTCTATGTGACACAATAAATTACCAAAGTGAATTTTACTTACAATTAGCTAAGAAAAACAAGAGAGACCATCTGAACTTGCAACCCAGTGGTTTGACAAAAGCAATCCAAAACCTTAAAGTTGGTAAGCCAAACTAACAAGGGTGACTTAAGGCCAGGCACAGTGGCTCATATCTGTAATCCCAGCACTTTGGGAGGCCAAGGCAGGTGGATCACCTGAGGTCAGAAGTTTGAAACCAGTCTGGCCAACATGGTGAAATTCCGTCTCTACTAAAAATACAAAAATTAGCTCGGCATGATGGTGCACACCTGTAATCCCAGCTACTTGGGAGGCTGAGGCAGGAGAACCACTTAAACCCAGGAGGCAGAGGTTGCAGCGAGCCAAGATCGTGCCACTGCACTCCAGCCTGGACGACAGAGTGCGACTCTGTCTCAAAAAAAAAAAAAAAAGAAAAAGAAAAAAAGAAAAAAAAGGCTACTTGAGTACTTTCCTGAGAGTGATTTCAGAGGAATGTAATTTTACTATAATGATTTATTTGGAACGAAATGGAAAAGAAAAATACAGTTGCAATGTTTAGGAAATTAAAATTTGGACCTCCAGGGAAGATTCCATCTGCTCATTATTCTGCTTTCTTCTCTGTTTAATGGGACCAGTAAACCCTGCCCTGCCTGACTGACTGGTCAAATGAAAATGGAGTGAACAGACTGCTACCCCAGCACAGCTGCAGGGAGTCTTGTGTCTGGGTGGTCTCTGATGGCTCCTCATAACCTCATATAGTGCTTAGCACATGGTGAGCACTGCTTAAATACTTGCTCAGATAAATAAATGCAAAAGATGCACAAAAATAGGAAATGTACCGTTATAATTCTTCCACCTCCCCTCCTCTAATCCCACACCCTACTGAAAAGGATGTATGAAGATTAAAAGCAAAGGGAAATTTACTTTATAATAATAAAAATGAGTAATTTTCAACTTAAAGTCTCATGTACATAATAACCCACATTCAGGATATATTTCTCAAACCCATCTGTAAAAGAAATCGTCCAAGATAGTTACCATTATGCCACTGACAGACTGTATTGCCAAGAAACCAGTTCCCTGTGGAGTGATAGGGTCTTAAAGGAAAAGGAAAAAAAGAAATATAGCAAACCAGAAATTTTAGATTCTAGTTTAACATACTGGATATGGACATTTACATTTGGATATAGATTAACATATATACTCCAAACCACCTCCCCGCTCCCAGAAAACAGAAACATCTTAGGAGTGGAATTTTATGAAAGGAAAAGCACAAAGCTAAAATAACGCAGCCTGTAAAGTTTAATCTCGGCAATAGGCAAGTTATTGTAATCATATTTTACCCCAAAGGGCTGCTCCACAATGCATGTGCTGTGGGGTATACTTTAGAAGCCTTTGTCTTCCATTGTGGTCTTCAGTATAATAGAGCAGGATGGTCTGAAACCTCCTCCACCCTACAGAAAATATAATTGGATCTTGGGACTTGAGGATTTTCTTATACCAGCGATGTTTCTTCAGACGCATCTGAGGGGGATGAGAGGGTAAGATGATTGATAGAGGGGAAATCCACAGAGCCTCAGGCACCAAATATGCAGCAAAGGGACCCACCTGCACGTGTCCAACATTTCCCTCGCTGTTGCCCAAGCCACCCAGAATAATGGGGTAATGGGGGTAAAAGTTCTGCACAAATTCACAGGGAACATTTTCAATCTCAATGCGGACGTACATCCCAGGTCGAAAACCATCATACTGAACTCTGGCTTCATCATCTTGATCTTCAAATTCTACGTGATTCACCTGTACATGACGGGGTGGGGGGGAAAACCTGTATGCTGTTATTTGTAATAAACATAGGATTAACATGAACAAATAAGCAATTTCTAAGTAAAGGAACTGTGGACAGAATTATGTAGGCTTTATCCTATTAAAAATACTACACATTTGCCGGGTACAGTGGCTCATGCCTGTAATCCCAGCACTTTGGGAGGCTGAGGCGGGCAGATCACATGAGGTCAGGAGTTTGAAACCAGCCTTGCCAACATGGTGAAACCCCGTCTCTACTAAAAATACCAAAATCAGCTGGGCATGGTGGTGCATGCCTGTAGTCCCAACTACTCAGGAGGCAGAGGTGAGAGAATTGCTTGAACCTGGGAGACGGAGGTTGCAGTGAGTCAAGATCGTGCCACTGCACTCCAGCCTGGGCAATAGAGCGAGATTTCATCTCAAAAAACAAAACAAAACAAAAAAAACCCTACACATTTTACCTCTACAGTCTGTTCAGAATATGTCCCAATCATTTTCTTCTCTCCTGCTCCAAGGGACAGCAAATGTAGATAACTGTGGAGCCCTGCATGCTCGAACATTGGAAACATCCCCAGTCCACACTTTCTTTCCTCCCTTTCCAAATAATTCTTTCACACTTTTCCCTTGTCTTCAAACACCCACCACCACCCTCACCTTCACTCAGCTGATGGCTGTTTCCTGATTCACTCCAAAACCAAAAGAACCTCTACGGTCAACCCTCTACCAGGGTTTCCTCCCATATCCAGCCTTAACAGAGCTCTGACCTGGCCCATAGAGGAGCTATGTGTGGCTATTTAAATGAAAATTAATTACAATTACATAATATTTAAAATGCAGTTCCTCAATCACACTAGTCACACTGGAAGTGGTCCATATCAACTTGCAGCCAGTGTTACAAATATTGGGAAGCACAGACGTGCATCTCCATGATCACAGAAAGTTCTACGGGCAGCTCAGGCACAGATGATTTGTCCATGCCTCTACTCAGGGCCACACATCACTTGCTCACTAGACACCATCCACTCTTCCTGGACTTTATTCCAACAGCTCTTCCCTCTGTTCTCTCTCTTATCTCAAAACCTTTTGATTCCACTTCTTTCACCAAAAACTGCTTCATTTCTCTGCTTCTCTCTGCAGCAAAACCCCACAAAAGTTTTCCACAGTTGCAGCCTCCAGTTCCTCTGCTCCCATTCTCCTACATCCATGAAAATTGGTGCTTGCCAAGATCGCTGAAGGCCTCCACGCTGAAGGACTCCTCCAGTGGTCAACTCTGCCTTTACTGTAGTTAACACTGCAGTGGGATCTGAACAGTGTTTGGCCTCCGTGTACAATTGGACTCCTGCGTGCCTGCATGCTCACACTGCTTCTCCCTCTCCCTCCTAGGCACTGCTCAGGCCTCACGGCCGCAATCGCCCCATCTCACCCATGCCAGTCTTGCTCCTCCCAGTCACTCTGCACTCACTCCCTGGCCACCTCACAGAGTTAAGTGGCATCTACATGCTGAGGGCTGTACATCTAAGTCCCTGGCCAGACCTGTCTCTCCAGACTTGGCACTCCACTTGTCTGCATGATACCCAGCCGAACCAAACATCATCTTCCCAAAACTGCATCTGCAGACAGTTTCCTATCTAACCTGCAACAACCCATCCTTCCAGGAACTTCCAGTCGCCATCTTCATTTCCTCTCACACACCCCACATTCAGTCCACCAGGAAATCCTACTGACCCAGCTTCCAAATAAACTCTATCCGGGTTTGACTCTTTGTCTCATCTCCACTGCCAGCCCTCTGGTTTGTGCCACTGGACTGATCTCTACCAGACTGATGTCTTGGCAGAGTGATCTGATTACCTGAATGTCTCTCCTCTGCTCAAAACCCTCCAAGGACTCCCATTTCAGAGTGAAACATTCAGTCTTTTCCAATGGCCCACAAGGCTCTAGGTAATTTTAAATTGTAAATGGTGTGAAGCAAAAACTTCAGAGTTAGCCTAGTCATGCCTTTCAAAGGTCAACACAGACTAGCAACCACTAAGCTAATGCCTAATCAGGAAACAGTCCTTTGACTAGATGAAGATCTAGGATGAAACTCCATTTCAGAAATCATATACCTAATCTGTTCTAGCTTACACAGGCACTCCTGGCCTCACTAAGAAGATGCAACTCAGATGCTCACCATCAACTGTACACACGTTTCTGTGTCTGTCTCCTTCAGAGTGACATCACCGCCTCCAGCAACCTGCTCAGCACCCCCAGGCAGGAGGGCCACACCATCTCCCTTTATCTCCACATCTGACCTTATACTCCACATGTCCTTCTGAACTCTGACCAGGATGAGTTTTCAGAGCACTTCCCCTGAGAGCTCTGGTGTGTCCATAAGCCACACGGGCCACTGATCACCTGCCATTCAAATCAGGGAGCAGCGATCGGAATAGGCAGCATTGGCTTGCGCTGAAATGAACACACTGTCTCAGATCACTACATTGTAAAAGTCTCAAAAGTAGAGACCATGTCTCAGTCATTTCGGTTTCCTAATTCTTGTTACAAAATAGGTACGGATCTTTTTCTGGTGATCTGACTGTAGAAACAATGAGCTCACTGCATGAATAAACACACTCACATGCATCTACCCAAGAGTCCAAATGAAAGGCACAGAAGCAGGATAGGAAGCAGGGACCCAAAGAAAGTCAGGGATTCCTGCACTATGTGATAGTCTTGACAAGGGGCTGAGAGGAACTGAGGTTTCTCACCTGTGCTTCTTTCTGCATTTCTCCTTTAAGATCATCAAAATATGTGCTTTCTCCTTCATCATATTCCGCATCAAACATCTCCTTCAATTTTCTCTTCTTATCCAAATGCTTTTTCTTGGCACTTTCTTCTTCGTTGGGGTCAATTTCTTCCTTGTTTCTCTATATCTTCATTCTTAAATTTCCAGAAGAAAAAATTTTGTGTATGTTTATGAAGGTCTTTTCTTTAAACATTACATTTTTTAAAGTTCTATTTAAACAAAAATCTTAGCAAAAATCTGTTATCATTATCAATAAAACAAAACAAAACACAACATAGCCTTTGTCTCTGAATAACATGGTACTGCTACAGGAAATTATTATATCTGCATTACAATTAGCTGCTATTCCTTAAGCTGGCTGGGAACACAAACTAGAATAAAAATAACAGACATGTCCCTCACCCAGATGCTCCCAGACCCTGTTCTAAAGAAATATTAGGGAGAACAGGGACTTCATTCTTTTTTTTTTTTTTTTTTTTTTTTAATTTTTTTTTTTTATTTACTTTAAGTTTTAGGGTACATGTGCACATTGTGCAGGTTAGTTACATATGTATACATGTGCCATTCTGGTGTGCTGCACCCACTAACTCATCATCTAGCATTAGGTATATCTCCCAATGCTATCCCTCCCACCTCCCCCCACCCCACAACAGTCCCCAGAGTGTGATATTCCCCTTCCTGTGTCCATGTGATCTCATTGACTAGAAATACCATTTGACCCAGCCATCCCATTACTGGGTATATACCCAAAGGACTATAAATCATGCTGCTATAAAGACACATGCACACGTATGTTTATTGCGGCATTATTCACAATAGCAAAGACTTGGAACCAACCCAAATGTCCAACAAGGATAGACTGGATTAAGAAAATGTGGCACATATACACCATGGAATACTATGCAGCCATAAAAAATGATGAGTTCATGTCCTTTGTAGGGACATGGATGAAACTGGAAACCATCATTCTCAGTAAACTATCACAAGAACAAAAAACCAAACACCGCATATTCTCACTCATAGGTGGGAATTGGACTTCATTCTTTTAAATGACACTTAAATTTAAAAAGAGGAGAATGATGGCAATGGTTGAATGTAAGTCTGAGAAGCTAAGACTTCTGTGAGTGAAAAATCACAGTGGTCTTGGCAAATGACTATGGCAAGAAACGGTAGTAACTGTCGTCCAAAACTTAACAAGTAAACAAGAAAGCTTCTGTTTGGTCCCCACATCCCCACCCTTTAGGAAGGAATCTATCCATCCAGTCTGCAATCTTCACACATCACAAGTAAGATTTGCATTTCTCAATGTGGGCCTCTCTCAGAACACAATGACCAAGAACAGCCAGCTACGACAAAGTCATACCTGAGTGTCGGGGCCCGATTTTCCCTTGTGCACGTCCCCTGTTTCCAAGTCTTCAAAGTCACCGTAGAGCTCCTCTGGGAAAAGAACACCCAAAGGCTGCTCTGTGAGCCAGGCATGCATGTGCTGCTGGCCCCACCCATGACAGGCCCACAGTGCGCTCCGCGTTCCAAGCCTCATTCTTACTGTTCCCGTCACTAGACACACAGGCAAAACTTTGCACTAGGGAATGCTTCATAAAACAGTTAGTATTTCATCATCTGTTTAGGTAAACTAAATTGACCCAATCCACATTTCCACACTTCATGTCAAAAATCCCAATCTCAATTTTTCCAGTATAGATAATGGACACTCTTTCGTTTTTGTTTTTTTTTTTGTTTTTTGTTTTTTTGGAGATGGAGTCTCACTCTGTCACTCAAGTTGGAGTGCAGTGGCACGATCTCAGCTCACTGTAACCTCTGCCTCCCAGGTTCAAGCAATTCTACTGCCTCAGTCTCCCAAGTAGCTGGGATTATAGGCACCCGCCACCAGGCCCGGCTAATTTTTGTATTTTTAGTAGAGATGGGATTTCACCATATTGGCCAGGCTGGTCTCGAACTCCTGACCTCGTGATCTGCCCTCCTCAGCCTCCCAAAGTGCTGGGATTACAGGTATGAGACACTGCAACTGGCCAATGGACAATCTTTATGAAAGACACAGAGTTCTATCTGTGTCCCCCAAATGAATAATTCAAAGAGTGAATGGAAAAGTCCCACGCTGATAACCAGCACATGTGAAAAGGAGTCTCAATGTAAGTTCAACACAATGCAATCATGTAACACACCTAGGGGAAATTTTAGATCATATAAAACATAGCATTTAGATTAAGAGTAGAGCCCCAAACCACACCAAACCCATGGGAAGAGCTTATTCACCCATTCATTCCTTCATTTGTTTTTGGAGCTCAGGGTTCAATTATAGTTCCCACTCTTAAAAGAAATAGACAAGTAAGGCTGGGTGCAGTGGCTCACACCTGTAAACCCAGCACTTTGGGGGCCCGGGAGGCAGAGGTTGCAGTGAGCCATAATTGCGTCACTGAACTCCAGCCTGGGTGACAAAGTGAGACCCTGTCTCAAAAAAAGGAAAACAAAAGAAAGAGGCAAGTTAAAACTCATTTGGGAGAGCAATGTTTAGAAGGCTATTAAAACATTTTCACATAAGGGCCAAAGAACCAGGTGGATGTTATAAAAGATAGGAAGCTCCTGTTTGTAATAAAAGCAAAAAAGGATAAAATAGGAATAAACCTAACAAGAAGTGCACCAGAACTTTATTTATTTAAAAAAGAAGAAAAGCTTTAATATGCTACCAAAGGACAAAAGGAATAGCATCACTACCAACACTCGTAAGTGCTCTCCACACCAGGCACTGTGTTAAGTACTTTCCTTGCCTTAACCACATTCTTTAAACCAAGGAAGTAGATGTTGTAAATATTAAATACTGAATAATGGTATGTCCTCATTTGAAAAGGAAGACTAGACATCACAAATACGCCAATTCTCCCTTTAGCACAGTTACAACCCGAAACCACCACTAAGGATTTCTGGTCTAGAGAAGATAACACATTATACCCTCCTAAGAAGTGTAACCCAAACTCTAGAAATAATAGACAGGAGATGATCAATGGAGAATTCTGAAAGGTGGACAGAAAAAGGCTGCCGAGGGACTCTAGGACTAGGGAATGCATAGTGGCCAGGTGTCTCCCTGGACCTCATCCAATAGGACGGTGACCCAGGCCCAGAGTTTCCCAACTCCCAACGTAGCAATAAAAGGCAATCCAGGCAGACTCAGTCCCCGCAGATCAAAGGAGATCTTCCCCACAACAAGAAAACCAGCTCCATACACCAAGACAACCACCATTCCCCACCCACCTAGCTGCAGCAGGTGGCCCAGCCTGGGGAAGCTCCCCTGTTCCCTCAGGTGGGCAACAGCAGGGACTGGTGGGAGAATCCCAGTGATACATATTAGCCAAACAGACCAAAATAACACCATGAAGGCTCTGAAATTAAATTGCCATTGGAATCACAGCCCACAAAGTAGACCAAGACCTACAGACTAAACCTAAACAGGAGGACTGCCTGCAAAAATAAAAAAATTACATAGGCAGATGTTGGAACCACCTGACTCATCACCTATAACAGTCAGTATAAAAATGCTTCAACAAGCAACTACAAATCCTATGGCAACAATCAAAGAACTGAAAATATCAGCAAAGAAACTGAAGAAGAATCAAATGGAAATTACAGAAATATAAAATACAGTAACAGAAATTTAAAAAAAATCTAACTGGATGGGCTCTATTGAGTAAAAGTGGAGACAACAGAGGAGAGAATCAGAGAAGCTGAAACCTGATCAACAGAATTCACCCAGTCTAAACAATAGAGAGAAAATAACCTGAAAACAAATGAACAGAGCTGCATGGACCTGTGGGATGATAACAAAAGACCCCGCATTTATGTTATCTGAGTCCCACAGGAGACCAGAGCTGCAAAAGCATGCAAATAACTAATTCCTGAGGCTTCCCACATTTGGTGAAAGATATAAACTTACAGATTCAAGAAGCTGAGCAAACCTCAAAGTATACCAAAAGAAAGCAACACTGATTAAACTTTCAAAACGAAAAACAAAGAGCAAAAATGGCAGAATGCCTGTAGGGACACGCCAACTCAAATGCCATGGAGGCCAGAAGGAAGTGGCACAACATTTTCAAGTGCTTAAAAAAACCAACCAAACAAAAAGCTGTTGGCTGCAAATTCTATATCCCATGAAACTAACCTTCAGAAATGAAGAGAGAAATAAAGACATTCTCAGAGGAAGAGAATATAGGAATTTGTCACTGGTCAATTTAGAAATGCTAAAAAGTGGCTACAGAAATATGTTCTGTCATTTCCACAATACAAAAAATTAAAACAAAAAATCAAAATAAAAAATGGCTACAGAAAGTTCTTATGCAGAAGGGATGAATATGGGACTATGGGAGGAGGGACAAAGGAAAGACCAGAAATGTGGATACATACACGAGACAATCCACAGTTCTTAAAATCACATTTGATGACTGAAACAAAAACTATACCACCACGTACTACTCAAGCCAGTGATTTATACAAGTGGAAAAGGTAAAGAGACATAAATGCAAGGCAGGTTTCCACACTTTGAAGTGGTAAATACTGGTACCAGTAGACTACTATATTACAATACACATATTGTAACATCCAGAGCAAACACTTTAAGACTATACAAAGAGATACACGCAACTACATTATACAGAAATAGATCAAGATGGAGGGAAAGAAAAAGGAAACAAAAAAGCAAATAATAAAAACATCAGACATAAGCAATTATGTAACAATAAGCACCTTAAATGTAAATGGTCTAAATAAACCAAAAGACAGATTGATGGAGAGCCTATAGTAAACACATGGTCCAACTAAATACTGTTCATAAGAAACTTCAAACTCACTTAAGGACCTAAGTAGGTTGAAAGTAAAAGAATGGAGAAAGATATCCTGTGAAATCATTAATTTTTTAAGGCAGCAGGAGCGAATATATTAATATCTCATGAAGGAGACTTCAAGCAAAATAATTTCCCAGAGCTGGAGAGGGTCTTCACTGAATTTTAAGATCTAAAATTTCCTATGCTGCCTTGACATCTTTGAGCCTCACAGGGCCCCAAAGGCCTAGCCGTGGGTTTTCCTGTTTCTACCAGACACCCCCTACCCCACCACCCAACAGGAAAGGCTCCCCACCTGGCTAGTTCTTTTATCAGCCAGAACAGTTGCACCTCAGCCTAACAAGTTTCACTTCACCTGTCTACCAGCCCATGAATTTATTCAAACAAGCCAATTGCACTCCCCCTCGGGAACCATTGGTCATTGTGTGCTCTCGTTACTACCAAGCCTGCCTGCTTCCTCAGCCCCCCAGCCCTCACTCCACTACAGAGTGCAGTGCCCATGTGACCCTGTGTGGCATGCAGTGTCCTCCTCTGAGCTGTGGGTATATGTGACTAAAACACTGCTGTCAATCTCATCCATCCATGCCAGGGGTCGTGTTCAGCCATCTCCTACACTTTAGGGCAGGGACCCCTCCTTCACCAATGGGGTGAAAAGGAAGTGACCATAACAACTGCTTAATGACAAAAGGATTAACCCACCAAGAAGACATCTACTTCAACATCCTCCTCTTAGCAACTGTTAAAACTAGGCAGAGGCTGGGCACAGTGGCTCATGCCTGTAATCCCAGAACTCTGGGAGGCAAAGACAAAGGATAGCTTGAGGCCAGGAGTTCGAGCCTGGGCAACATAGCAAGTCCTCATCTCTCCGAAAAATTTTAAATTTAGCCAGGTGTGCCGGCACACACCTATAGTACCAGCTACTCAGGAGGTTAAGCCAGGGGAAGTACTTGACCCTAGGAAGTAAAGGCTGCAGTGAGTCATGTTCGTGCCACCGCACTCCAGTGTAAGTGACAGAGTGAAACTAGGCAGAAAAGGAGCAAGGATTTACAAAAGATCTGAACAGTCAACCAGCAAAATTTGACATCTGTATAACACCCCACTCCCCAACAGCAAAACACACACATTTTTAAAGCCAATAGAAATCCACCAAGATGAAGTACACTTGGGGCAATAAAAGAAATCACAGCAAATCTTGCTGTGCGCCCCTCTGCGCCGGCGCCGGCACCGTGCCCCTCTCTGCGCCTTCTTTTCTCACCATGGGGAAGCCTTTGGGGGCCTCTTGAAGGACCCCCAGATGCTTCTACTCACAGCCCCCAAAGCAGGGGAGCCTCCACTCCTCTGTCTGCAGCCTCCCCTGTCGCTTCTTGCTACCCAGGGTTCAGTGGCCTGGGGGCTGACGGAGGTGGTCGCCTCTGCCAAGGCCCCTCCCGGCACCTCCCTGGCTCATCCAGCCCACCTTCCTCCCACGCTGGCTCACGCAAAGTGCTCTGGTCACCAGGAGCCCTTCCTGACAAGCCCCGGCCCCTACTTGGCCTTCGCCCACCTGGCCTCCCCTGGAGCCCTGACCTGGGTGCCGGGCCTGCTGGGTCCAGAGCCCACCCCGCCCTGAACAACCCCGAGTCTCAGCCACCCTCAGCTCTTACCCTTTCACAGCTGGGGAGTGGAGCCTGGGCCTGTGCCTCTCCGCGCCTGCGCCGCCGCTGTGCGCCTCTCCGCCGCTCTCCGCCTCTCCGCCGCTCTCCGCCTCTCCGCCGCGCCGCCGCTGTCTGCCTCTCCGCCGCTGTCCGCCTCTCCGCCGCGCCGCCGCTGTCCGCCTCTCCGCCGCGCCGCCGCTGGCCGCCTCTCCGCCGCGCCGCCGCTGGCCGCTGTCCGCCTCTCCGCCGCGCCGCCGCTGTCCGCCTCTCCGCCGCACCGTCGCTGTCCGCCTCTCCGCCGCTGACCGGCTCTCCGCCGCGCCGCCGCACCGCCGCTGGCCGCCTCTCCGCCGCGCCGCCGCTGGCCACCTCTCCGCCTCTGGCCGCCTCTCCGCCACGCCGGCACCAGCGCTGTGTGCCTTTGCAAGGGCGGAGCTGCGTTCTCCTCGGCACAGACCCGGAGAGCATTGCGAGGGCGGAGCTGCGTTCTGCTCTGCACAGACCTTGGGGCACTGCCTCGCTTTGGGACAACTCGGGGACGCATCGACGGTGAATAAAATCCTTCCTGTTTGCAGCTATGTTTGTGGTTGGTGGCAGCGATGGACACTGCAGCCAGCCAGAGTGTAGAAAGGCATCGGGGTAAGTGCGCTATCCAGGCTGCACTGCTGGTGGCCTGGGACGGGTTGGGAGCTCTATCTCAGGCGTCACTGCCCGTCTTGGGTGGCTGGTTGGGTGTGCTATCGGGCTGTGCTGCCTGCACGGCGGGGGGGGGGGGCGGTTTGGGGGCTCAAACCGGGGCTGCACTGCCTTTGGCGGGGAGCCGGTTGGGGACACTATCCCAGACTGTATTGCTGGCAACAGTGAGGTGGGTTAAGTGTGCTATCTGGGGCTGCACTGTGTGGCTGTGGGGGGGTGGCGGTTTTGGGTTGAGGGCGCTATGGGGTGCTGTAATGCCCATGGTGCGGGGAGGCGGGGCAGTTAGGGTATATTGGGTGTGCTATTGGGGGGGGCGACACTGCTGGTGGTAGGGGGCAGGGTGGGTTGGGGGCCATATCAGGGGCTGCACTGATTGATTGCTTTAACTAGGATTTCTGGTACTATGTTAAACAACAGTGGTGACAGGGGGCATCCTTATCATGTTCCAGATCTTAGAGGAAAAGCTTTCCATTTTTCCCCATTCCATATGATTCTAGCTGTGGGTGTCTTTCCTGTAGCTTTTATTATGTTGCGGTATGTTTCTTCTGTGCCCGTTTCTTTGAGGATTTATAGCATGAAGGGATGTTGAATTTCATCAAATGCTTTTTCGGTTTCAGTTGACATGATCATACTGTTTTTGTTGTTTATTTGGTTGATATGATGTATCACATTGTATGTTGAGTGACTCTTGCATTCCAGGGATACATCCCACTTGATCATGATGAATTATCTTTTTAATGTATTACTGAATTTGATTCACTGGTATTTTGTTGAGGATTTTTGCATCAATATTAGAGATCCTGGCCTGTACTTTTCTTCTTTGATGCTTTTATCTGATTTTCGTATCACAGTAATAATGGTCTCATAGAATAAGTTTGGAAGTATTCCCTCCCATTTTTCAAAATAGTTTGAGCAGGATTTGTACTAGGTCTTTAAATTGTTTGGTGTGAAGCCATCAGCAGTGAAGACATCAGTTCCTGGGCTTTTCTTTACTGGGAGACTTTTTCTGATGGCTTCAATCTCATTACTTGTTACCAATCTGTTCTGGTCTTGGATGTTTTCATTGTTTAACCTAAGTAGGTTGTATGCATCTAGGAATTTGCCAATTTCTACTAGGCTTTCCAATTTATTGGCATATAATAGCCAGTTATGATCCTTTGAATTTCTGAAGTATTAGTTGTAATGTCTCCTTTTTTTAATCTGTTGATTTTATTTATTTGAATCTTGTCTCTTTTCCTAGCCTGGTTAAAAGTTTGTCAATTTTGTTTAGCTTTCCAGAAAACCAAGTTTTCGTTTAATCTTGTGTGTTTTTTATTTCAATTTTGTTTCTGCTATGATCTTATTTATTTTCTTATTTTCGGTTTAGTTTGTTCTTACTTTACTAGTTCTTTAAGATGTATTGTTTATTTGAAGTTTTTCTTTTGTTTGGATGGTAGGCACTTATAGCTGCAAATCTCTGCCTTTGTACTGCTTTCTGCGTAAGAAGTTTTGGTATACTGTGTTTTCATTACACTTTGTTTCATGAAATTTTTGAATTTCTGTCTTAGTATCTTCATTGACCCGCTAGTCATTTATTCAGGAGGGTAGTGTTTAACTTCCATGTGATTGTATCATTTCCAAAATTACTTTTCTTATTGATACCTAGTTTTATTCCTTTGTAGTGAAAAAAGATGGCCACGGAGACAGACAGCAGCGTGGTCAGAGTGGTAGGAGCCGGCCATCAGCGAGAGCTGCTCCATGCCTGGCTGCTGGGAGCTAGAGCCTGCGACCCACTGGCTTGCCTCACTGTAGTTGGTGGTGGCAGTGACAGGGACTGCAGCATGACCAGAGTGGTAGGACAGGGGCTATCCAGGGCTGCACCTTTCGCAGTGTGGGGTGGGTTGGGGGCGCTATCCAGGGTGTCATTGCCTGCATTAGGGGTACTGGTTGGTAGCACTGCACAGGGCTGCACTGCCCACGGCAGGGAGGGTGGGTTATGGGTGCTTTCTGGGGCTGCAATGCCCATAGAGGAGGACAGGTTAGGGCATATCGGGTATACGCTACTGGCGGCATTTGGGGATGGAAGTGAGGGGCGCTATTGAGGGCAGGACTAGCCGTGGAGCAGGGGCGAGTTCAGTGCTATCAGGGGCTGCACTGCTGGTAGCAGTCAACAGAGTTGGCATCCAAGGAAGGAGTGGTTCTCCTCTCCCTGACTCCACACTCCAGAGGGCGAACCACTCTTGGTCATACCGGAGTGCGGCAGGGCACGCAGCGTTTGCATGGAAATCCTGAGCATGGCAGAGCCCCCACACCCACTGTGGTTCCTAGGCCTGTGCACTCTGGGTCTGTGCCTCAGAGGCTGCCCGGCACCCCCGGGGACACCACGGGAGACAGGGCCCTGTGTGTGGAGGCGTCCAGAACAGGAATTGGCACCTGGGTGCGGAGGGCTGGCTGGGTCTGAATTTTTCTGCTTCTCCTGTTCCCCGAGGAGTGCAGCCCCGGTGGGCCCAATGGTTCCTGTGGAGTGGGGAGCTGGGTGCTGTGGTGTCTCCAGCACCCACCCCAGACCCCAGTTCCCGGCCAGCTTGGGCCAAAAGGAGAGGCTGGACTTTGGAGGGTGGGTGTGAGTGCCTTTGCTGAAACTGGCCCCTGCCACCCAGTGGCCGGCATGACGAGTTGAGGCTCTAACACTTCCACTTCTCACAACTTCCTCTAGGCTTTTCTGGCTTTGCCCACCCAGCTGCTCCGTGCCAGGAGGAGGAGGAGACACCTAGAGCCTGCAACACCACGGCTCGCCTCGCTGCGGGTGGGTGGCAGTGACGGAGACTGCAGTGCGCCAGAACGGTAGGAGAGCGGCCGCGGTAGGAGGGCAGGCGGCTGCAGGCAGGGTTGGGAGTCAGGCTTACAGCGATGGATGGGCTGCAGCAGTGGCCAGGTGGTAGGAGCCTTGTAGGGAGGGCTGGTGCATTGGCAATGGGCCTGGCTTTGCCCTGTGCCTGCGGTGGATCTGGCCCTGTACTGCTCTGCCTTGCCCTGTACCTGCCCTACTGTTACCTGGACTCTCGGCCCTGTCCTGCTCTGGTCCCATCCTGACCCTGTCTTGGCCCCGTGCTACCCTGTCCCTGCCCTGGTCTTGCCCTGGCACTGGCCCTGACCTGAACCTGCACTGGCCTGACCTTGGCTCTGGCCCTGGCTCTGGCCCTGCCCCTTGTCCTGACCCTGGTCCTGTCATGGCACTGGCCCTGCCAATGGTCGTAATCCTGCTCCTGTTCTGGCCCTGACCTGGCCTTGGAAATGTCCTGGCCCTGCTTTGGCCCATCCCTGCCCTGGCCCCACCATGGGCCTGCCTGTTCTGCCCTCTCCTGGCACTGACCTTGCCCTGCCATGGCCCAGTGGTGCCATTGCCCTGCCTTACCCTGCGCTGGTTGTGCCTTGGCCCCGCTTGGTGCTGGCTGCTCCCTGGACCTGCCCTAGACCTGCCCTGACGCTGCCTTGGCTTTTGCCCTGCCTTCACTATGGCCTGGCCCTGGCCCTAGCCCTGGTCCTGCCATATCCCTGGCCCTGCCCTTATCCAGGCCCTGCCCCTGCTGCTGCCCTGGCCCTGGCCTGGAACCTGGTCCTGTCAAGGACCTGCCCTGACTCTGCCATGGCCTTGGCCCTGCTCTGCCTTGTTCCTGGCCCTGACCCAGACCCAGACCCTTTCCTGGCTCTGCACTGGCCTTTCCCTGGCCCTGAGCTGGCAGTGGTCTGCCCCTGGTCTTGCCATCACCCTGCCCTGCTGTGCTCTGGATGTGTCATCACCCTGCCCTAGCCTTACTCTGCCTTTGACCCTGCCCTGGCCTTACCTTGGCCCTCACCCTAGTCTTCGCTAGGCCCAGCACAGACCTGGCTCTGACACTGGCCCTGGTCTTTGTCCTGCCATAGCCTTGGCCCTGAAGTGGACTTGGAGGTGTCCTGGCCCCAGTGTAACATGGCTCTGCATTGGTCTGTCTCTGCCCTGCCCCTACCATCGCCTTGCCCTGCTCTGCCCTCTCCCAGTACTGACCCGGCCATGCTATTTCCCTGCCCTGCCCTGCCTTGGCTGTGCACTGGCTGGGTTCTGGTCCTGGCCCTGGCCTTGCCCTGGACATGCTCTGATACTGCCTCAGCCTTGGCACTAGCCTGGCTCTTTCTTGGCATCAGCCCTGCTCTCTCTGTGGTCCGGCTTTTGTCCTGTCCTTCACTGGCCATACCATGCCCTGCCCTGCCCTGCCCTGACTCAGCCCTGACTCAGCCTTGGCCTTGGCATTGCCCCTGGTCCTGCCATATTTCTTGCCCTGTCCCTACCCTAGCCTTGGCCCTGACCCTTACCTTGCTCTGGCCCTGCCCTTGCCCTAATGCAGCCCCTGGCCCTGTCATGGCCCTGCCCTGGACCTGTTCTGGCCCTGGCACTTCCCTGCTTGAGACCTTGCCCTGGTTTTCCCCGGCCCTGACCCTGAAATGCGTGGCCCTAGCCTGGCCTTGCACTGCTCTGGCCCTTGCCCTGACTCTGGTCCTGTCACTGACCTAGCTCCAGCCCTGTTGCTGGTCTTACCATGGCCCAGACCCTGCCTTGGCCCTGCCCTGACACTGTCCTGGACCCTGGCTGTGCCAAGAACCTGCACTGTCCTTGCCCTTGTTTTGCTCCTGCCCCAAACCTGGTCCTGCCCAGGCCATTTCTGTGGCCCTGGCCCTGGCCCTGCCCAGGTCTTGGCACTGGCCTGGCCCTGCCCTGCCCTGTCCCTATGCTTTCCTGGCCCTGCCTTGCCGGCCCTGGCCCTGCCTTGGCCCTAGCCTGGCTTTGACCCTGCCCTGGCCCTACCTTGGCCTTCACCCTAGCCTTACCTGGGCACTGTGTTGGACCTGGCCATAGCACAGACCTGGTTGTGGTCCTGGCCCTGCCGTGGCTCTGGCCCAGACCCTAGCCCTGCCAGGTACCTGTCCTGGTGCAGCTCTGGGCCTGGCTTTGTCCCTAATACTTAGATGACCCTGGCCCTGCCCCTGCCCTTGCCTTTGCCCTGGCACTGGCCTTGGACATGTCTGTGGACCTAACCCTGGCCCTGCCCTGGAGCTGCCACTGTCTTGGCCCTGCCCTGGCCCTGGCCCTGCCCGGGCCCCAGCCATAGACCTGCCCTGGTTGGTCGTGCCCTACCTTAACCCTGTGCTACCCTGGGCCTGCTCCACCCTGCCCTGGCCCTGCCCTCCCTTTGGCCCTGCCCTGACCCCACCTTGGCCCTCACACTGGCCCTAGCACAGACCTGCTCCTATCTGTGGCCTTGGCCTGGCATTGACCCTTGCTCCTGACTCTGGTCTTGCCATGTCCCTGGCCCTGCCAATGACCCTGGCAGCCCTTACCCTGGCCCTGTCTTGTCCCTGGCCCTGAGCTGGCCCTGCCCTGACCCTGCCCTGAAGTGGATTTGCAGGTGTCTTGTCCATGGTTTAACCTGGTCTTACCATGGCCCTGTCCCTCCCCTGGCTCTGTCCTGTTCTTGTGCTGACCCTGACACAGACCTTGGCCCTGCCCCAGCCTTGTCCGAGACCTGGCCATGGCCCTGCGTCTGCCCTGGACCGGCACTGGCACTGGCATGGACCCTGGCCCTGGCCCTTTGCTACTTAAGGCCATACCCTGGCCCAGCCCTGGTCCTGACCCTGTCCTGGCCCTAATTTGGCCTGGCTGTACCCTGGCATGCTATTCTGGCCCTAGCCCTGACCCTGTCCCTGTCTCTGTCCTGGTCCTAGCCCCGTTGCTGGTCCTGCCATGGCCCTTGTTCTGACATTGCCCTTTTCTGGTTCTGGCCCTGGCCCTGTCCCAGCCCTGCTCTGGCCCTGGTCTGAACCCTGGCCCTGCAATAGACCTGCCTTGGTCCTGCCCAGATCCTGGCTCTGGCCCTACCTCTCTACCTCTGCCCTGGCCATACCCTTGCCCTGGCCTGGACCCCGGTCCTGGTCCTTGTCCTGCCCCAGCCGTGGCCCTGACCCTGCCCTGCCTGTGCCCTGTTCTATCCTGGGCTGGCCCTGCCATGGCCTGGTCTTGCCATTGCCCTGCCCTAGCCTGCCCTGCTTGTGCCCTAGATCTGCCTCGCTTGTGCCCTAGATCTGCCCCAGCCTTTGCCCCTGTCTTGGTTCTAGCCTTGACTCAGCCCTGGACCTTCCCTGACCTTGCCTCAGCCCTGGCACTACCCTGGCATTGCCTTGGCATTTGCCCTACTCTCTCTATGGCCTGGCTGTGGTCCTGCCCTGCTCTGCTCTTGTTCTGTCCTGGCACAGCCCTGGCCCTGGCCCTGGCCCTGCCGTATCACTGGCTCTGGTCCTGCCCTTATGCAGACCTGACCCTGCCACTGCCTTGGCTTTGGCCTGGACCTTGGCCATACAGTGACCCTGCCATGACCCTTTCCTGGTCCTGGCCTGGAACCTGGCCCTGCCAAGGACTCGCCCTGGCTCTGTCATGGCCCTGGCCCTTTCCTGGATTTGGATGTGTCCTGTCCCTTATTTGCCCCGGCCCTTCCCTGGCTCTGCCATACCCCTTCTCTGGGGTAGGGCCAGGGTCAGGACCAGACCAGGGCAAGTTCAGGACCAGAGTAGGGCCATGGTAAGGCCTGAAGATGGGAAGGGCCAGGGCAGCGGCTGGACCAGGGAAGGGTCAGGGCCAGGGATGTAGTAGGACTAGGGGCAGAGCCGGCACTAGGGCTGAGCCAGGGCAGAGCAGGAGAGGTTACTTTAGGCTATTACGTAAGATTTTTATTTTAGATTTTTAAGATAACTATAGTAGTAGTAATGTCTATACTATGTTGTTTGTAGTAGTAATAGTATTTGCAGTAATCACTAAATTTTAACTAATACTATCTTTGCTTCCAGTAGTGTTCTATGAGTATACTTTTATCAACATGTAAATATGTGAGGCATTGATTCTCATAATAATTCTATATGCTAGGTACTTAAAGCATCCCCATTTTCCAAATGTAGGAAACAGGCATAAAGAAGGTAAATACTTGGCCAGATTACTCCTGTAATCCCAGCACTTTGGGAGGCCAAGGCAGGCAGATGGCTTGAGCTCAGGAGTTTGGAATCAGCCTGGGCAACATTGTGAAACCCCATCTCTACTAAAAATGCACAAAAAGAACTAATTTAAGTTTCTTGTAGGATTCTGGTTATAAAACACTGGTCAAACACACAGGGCATGGATAGGGCAGGGCCAGGGACAAGGTCAGGCCAGGAAGGGGCCAGGGCCAAGGCAGGGCCAGAGCTGGACTTGGAGGTGTCCTGGTCTGATTTGCCCTGCCCCAACATTGGCTCAGCCCTGCTCTGGCATGTCCTGTCATGCCCTGTCCCTGGCCTGAGCATTGGCCCTGGCCGTGTCCTGCTTCTGGCCCTGCCCTGGAGTTGACCAGGCACTGCCATGGCCCAGTCCTGCATTGCCCTGCCCTCCTCTGCCCTGGTGCTACCATGGCCCTGCTTGGGCCCTAGCTCTGCCTCGACTCTGGACCTGCCATGACTCTGCTCAGCCCTGGATCTACCCTGACTCTGCCTTGGTGTTGCCCTCCCATCTCTATGGCCTGGCTCTGGCCATGCATTGCACAGACCATGCTCTGCCCTGCGTGCCCCAGCCTGGGCCCAGCCCTCATCCTACCATATTCCTGACCCCAGCCATACCCTTGTTCTGGCCATGACCCTGCCGTGGCCCTCCCCTGGCCCTTCCTTGGTCCTGCCCTGCCGTTCCATGCCCTGGCCTTGCCCTCACCCTGCATTGGCCCTGCACTGGTCCTGCCCTGCCCTGGCACTGCCTTGGCCCCGGCCCTGCCTTCTCCCTGGCCTTGCCTTTGCCCTGCCCTGGCCTGACCCCAGGCCTACTGAGTCCATGAAATGGCCCTGGACCTGCCTTGCCATCCTCTGTCCTGGCCCTGTATTGTCCCCACCATGCTCTGGTCCAGCACTTGCCCTAGCCCTGTTGCTAGTCCTGCCACTGCTATGGCCCTGCTCTGATTTTGGCCATGCCCTGTGCTACCCTAGCCCTGCCCTGCCTTGGCCTTGGCCCTACCCTGGCCTTTTCTACCCTGGCCTTGCCCTTCCCTGATCTTGCCCTGCCTTGGCCTTGCCCTGCCCTGGCCTTGGCTTTGCCTTATCCTGGTCCTGGTTCTGCCCTCACCCTGGCCTTGCTCTGGATCCTCTCTGGTTCTGCTTTCTCCCTGGCCCTGCCCTTGCTCTGGCCCTGTCCCTGGCCCAGCCTTGACCCTGACCCTGGCCCTGACAATCCCCAGGTCTGACACTGGCCATGCTTGGCCCTGGCCCCTCCTTTTGGCCCTGCCCTGGCCCTGCCTTAGCCCTGTGTTATCTTAGTCTTGCCCTGGCCCTGAACTCACCCTGGCCCTACCTTCACCCTACACTGGCCCCGCCCTACCCTGGACTTGCCCTGCCCTGGCCCTGCCTTTGGCCTGCTCTGCTTCTGGTTCTGCCCTGGCCTTGCCCTTGCCCTGGACCCTCCCTGGCCATGTTTTGTCCATGGTCCTTCTCTGGCCTTGCCCTTGCCCTGTCCCCTTTCTGGTCCTGCCATGTTTCTGGTCCTGCCCTGTCCATGTCCTGGACCTGACTCTGGCCCTGGACCTCCCTGTCCCTGCCCTGCCATACCCTGGCCCATTCCTTGCTCTACACTGACCCTGCCTTGCCTTGGCCCTGTGCTACCCTAGCCCTTCCCTGGCCTTCTGCAGACCCTGATCCTGCCATGGCCCTGGCCCTGCCATGTCCTTGCCCTGGCCCTGGTTCTTCCCTGCTTCTGGCCCTGGCCTTGGTCCTCTCATGTCCCTGGCTGTGACCCTGCCCCTGGTTTTTCTCTGGCCATGACCGTGCCCCAGTTCTGTCCTATCCCTGGCCCTGTCTCAGTTCTGTCCTAGCCCTGGCCTTTCACAGTACTTTATGCTTAGTAAGGGCTCCATGGTGTCTGTGAGTTGAATGTTGTGTTCATAGTATCTGCCAAAACAGAAAGAAAAACACAAAATATTTTGATAAGAAGTTAAAGCTTTGTATATAATATGCCTTGAATTGTAAGTGCCTGTTATTAGTTGTATTACTTATGGGTCATGGTTTTGTACACATAACTCCAAACCATTGATACTGTTAAAAGGATATATGAATATATGAAAGAATGTATAAACATAAGAATGTATCAGTATCTAATGACCTTTCCAAATTAATTTTTAATTTTAGCTCTATTAGATTTTTCTAAGTGTAACAAATGTTTATTCCTATGTAATTAAGGGCATATTTTCTGTACAGAATATTCATATTACCTAATTGAAAATTATATGATACAAAAATATAATACTATTTTTAGGCCAGGCATGGTGGCTCATACCTGTAATCCCAACATTTTGAGAGGCCAAGTTTGGAGAATCATTTGAGTCCAGGAGTTGACCAGCCTGGGCAACATAGTGAGACCTTGTCTTTATTAAATAAATAAATAAATAAATAAATAAATAAATAAATAAATAGGTTGGGCACTGTGGCTCATATCTGTCATCCCAGCATTTTGGGTTGCCAATGCAGGAGGATTGCTTGAGCCCAGGAGTTTGAGACCAGCCTGGGCAGAATAGCAAGACTCCATCTCTGCAAATAATAAAATATTAACCAGGTGTGGTGGTGCGCACCTGGGGTCCCAGCTACCTGGGAGGCTAAGGTGGCAGGTTTGCTCGAGGCTGCAGTGAACTGTGAATGCACCACTGCATTCCAGCCTAGGCCACAGAACAGGACCTTGTCTATAAATAAAGAAATAAGTAAAAATATAAATAAAAATAAGTAAAAATAAATATAAGTAAATATAAATATAAATACATATAAATATAAAAATGCATACATGAAAAGAAACAATTTTTAAATTTAACATCACTGAGGGCATCCTATCCATTTCATTTCATGATTCCATTACGTCATTTCACTTAGATGAAATGATAAGATGACGAGATGAGATGAAATGATGAGATGAAATGACGAAATGATGAGATGAGATGAGATGATGAGATGAAATTTTGAGATGAAATGGTGAGTAGAAATGATGAGATGAAATGATGAGATGAAATGACAAAATTGAAAAGAAATTGAAAGGAGATGAGATGAGATAAAATGAGATGAAATGATGAGATGATGGATGAAATGATGAGATGAAACGAGATGAAATGATGAGATGAGATGAAGTGAAATAATGAAATGATATGAAATAATGAAATTGAGATGAGATGAGATGAAATAATGAGATAAAATGATGAGATGAAATGAGATGAACGATGAGATGAAATGACGAGATGAAATGAGATGAAAAATGAGATGAAATGAAATAATGAAATGAGATGAAATGAAATAAGGAAAGGAAATTATGAAATTTAATGATGAAATTGAAATGAAATTGAAATGAGATGAGTTGAAATGATGAGACGTAATGATGAATGAAATGATGAGATGAGATGAAATGAGATGAAATAATGAGATGAAATGAGATAATGAGATGAGATGAAATCATGAGATGAAATGAAATGATGGAGGAAATCATGAGATGAAATGAGATGAAATGTAATGAGATGAAATGACATAATGAAATGAAATAATGAAATGAGATGAAACATAATGAAATGATGAAATAATGAAATGAAAATGAAATGGAAATGATGAGATGAGAAGAAATGATGAGATGCAATGATGAAATGATGAGATGAGATAAAATGAGATGAAATGATGAGATGAAATGATGAGATGAAATGATGAGATGAAATATGAGATGAAATGACATAATGAATGAAATGAAATGGAATAATGAAACGGAAATAATAAGATGAGATGCAATGAGTTGAAATGAGATGAAATGATGAGATGAAATGATGAGATGAGATGTGATGAAATGATGACATAAAATGAGATGAAATGAGATGTAATGATGGAATGAGATGAGATGAAATGAGATGAAATGATGAGATGAGATAAAATGATGATAGGAAATAATGAGATGAATGATGAGATGAAATGATGAGATGAATGATGAAATGATGAGATGAGATGATGAAATGAAATGGTGAGATGAACTGATGAGATGAAATGAAATGAAATAATGAAATGAAATTGAAATAAAATTGAAATGAGATGAGATGATGAAATAAAGTGATGAAATGAGATGTGATGAGATGAAATGATGAGATGAAATGATGATACGACATGACATGAAATAATGAAATGAAATTGAAATGAGATGAGAAGATACGAGATGAGATGAAATGATGAGATGAAATGATGAAATGATGAGATAAGATGAAAAGAGTTGGCCGGGCGCGGTGGCTCACGCCTGTAATCCCAGCACTTTGGGAGGCCGAGGCGGGCGGATCACGAGGTCAGGAGATCGAGACCATCCTGGCTAACACAGTGAAACCCCGTCTCTACTAAAAAATACAAAAAATTAGCCGGGCGTGGTGGCGGGCGCCTGTAGTCCCAGCTACGCGGGAGGCTGAGGCAGGAGAATGGCGTGAACCCGGGAGGCGGAGCTTGCAGTGAGCCAAGATCACGCCACTGCACTCCAGCCTGGGCGACAGAGCGAGACTCCGTCTCAAAAAAAAAAAAAAAAAGAAAAGAGTTGATGAGATGACGAGATGAAATGAGATGAAATGAAATGATGAGATGAAATGAGGTGAAATGAAATTAGACGAAATGTAATGAGATGAAATGAAATGACATAATGAAATGAAAAAATGAAATGAAATAATGAAATGAGGTGAAATTAAATATGATGAAATTAAATATGATGAAATTAAATGATGAAATGAAATAATGAAATGGAAGTGAAATGGAAATGATGAGATGAAATGACGAGATGAATGATGAGATGAAATGATGAGATGTAATGATGAGATGAAATGATGAGATGAGATGTAATGATGAGAGGAAATGATGAGATATAATGAGATGAATGAGATGAAATGAAATAATGAAAGGAAATTGAATTGAGATATGAGATGAAATGAGATAAAATGAGAGGAAATAAATGATGAGATGAAATGATGAGATGAGGTGAGATGAGATGAAATGAGATGAAACCAGATGAAATGATGAAATGAGATTAGATGAGAAGAAATGATTTGATGAAATGAGATGAGATAAAATGATGAAATGAAATGAAGTGAAATGAAATGAAATAATGAAATGAAATTGAAATGAGATGAGATGAAATGAGATGAAATGAGAAGAAATGAGATGAAATGATGAAATGATGAGATGATGAGATGAAAAATGAGATGAAATGAAATAATGAAATGATGAATTGATGATATTGAAATGAAATTGAAAGATGAGATGAAATGATGAGACGAAATGAAATGTT
Source organism: Gorilla gorilla gorilla (assembly GCF_029281585.2). Lineage (NCBI taxonomy): Eukaryota > Metazoa > Chordata > Mammalia > Primates > Hominidae > Gorilla > Gorilla gorilla. The sequence continues at coordinate 35,662,345 of NC_073241.2, read as the reverse complement.
GAAATGAAATGAAGAGATGTGACATGAAATGATGAGCTGAAATGATGAGATGAAATGAAATGAAATGAGATTAAATGATGAGATGAAAAATGATGAGATGAGATGAGACGAATTGAGATGAGATGAGATGAGATGAAATAATGAAATTAGGTGAAATAATGAAATGAGATGAAATAATGAAATAAAATTGAAATGAGATGAGAAGAAATGAGATGAAATGTTGAAAAGAAAGGAGGAAATGATGAGATGAGATGAAATGATGAGATGAAATGAAATGAGATGATGAGATGAAAAATGATATGAAAAATGATATCAAAAACGACATGAAATGAAATATGATATGAAATGACATAATGAAATAAATGAAATTAGATGAAATGAAATGAAATAGTGAAATGAAATGATGAAATGAAATAATGAAAATGAAATGGAAATGAGATGAGATGAGATTTGATGAAGTGATGAGATGAAATGATGAGATGATATGATGAGATGAGATGGGATAAGATGAAATGATGAGATGAAATGAAATGATGAGGTGAAGTGATGCACTGTCACGTGTGTGTCTTTTTCCCAACCAACAAAAATTATAATTCATTAATTTTAATTTAATTATTTAAGAATATTCTTAAGAGTTGAAGGAAAAATAATATCTGTACATTATCGGTTACAATTAAGTATAAATAAAACATAAATGTATTAAAACTTAGAAACAATATGTTTCGGAATCGAATATACCATGCTTCTGTGATGACAGTTATTTCATGCTGGTTGTCACAGTTTTACATGAAAAAGTAATGAAAAAATGTTTTTAACTGTTTCTGAAAATAAGTTTCCAAAACAGTTTTACATTCAAACTATGAAAAAGATGTCTTTGTGTTCCTTAATCTGATGAGATTTTCACAGTCTGCACATGATAATTAGATTTTTATTGTGTTGATAAATTGTATATCAAATAAAAAAGTTATTACCTCTTAGGATTTTTAGGTGATATAGGCAGAAAGGAAGGCAAGCTTTTATAACTTTGTCTAAATGAACTTTCTAAATGTCTGAGTATTAAAAGATAGCATGTCTATAAATCACAATGTATATATTACTGTATGACCTAGGACCAATCAAAACCGTTACCTCTGATAACATTATATTGTGCCCAGTATAAAATAGATATAATAATACCTCAAACTTAAATCCAGGCATTGTCATTGAATATCTTAAGAATATGCAGCAAAGGTGCTTTTAAAAATACAAGCTAGTGATTGTACTAAATTTATAAATCACATATGATAGTGGGTCATTTTAAGAATATTATTTCAATCTATAAACGTGGATGTCTTTCCTTTTTTATGTTTTCTTTAATTTCTTTAATTAATATTTGTCATTTTTGTTGTCGAAATCTTTTACTCCCTTGGTTAAATTTATTTCTAAGTACATTTTTGTAGCTATTGTAAAAGGAATTGCTTTCTTAATTTCTTGTTTCAGCTAGTTTACTATCAATATATAGAAATGCTACTGATTTTTCTATGTTGATTTATATCCTGCAACTGTATTAATTTCCTGTATCACCCTAAGAAGCTTTTGGTAGAGTCTTATTTTTTTCCGTGTATAAGATCACATTGTCTTTAAACAGGGACAATTTGACTGTCTCCTTTCCAATTCAGATGTCCTTTATTTCTTCCTCTCACCTAATTGTCCTGGCTAAGACTTTCACTATGTGAAATATGATTGGTGAGAATAGGCATCCTTTTCTTGTTCCAGTAAAATCTTTTTCTTGTTCACAGTAAAATCTTTCACCTTTTCCACACTCAGTATGATCTTAGCTGTAGATTTGTCCTTTATGTCCTTTGTGTTAAGGCATATATTTTCTATACTAAATTGTTGAGAAGTTTTTTGTCATGTAAGAATATTTAATTTTGCCAAACGCTTTTATTGTGTTTATTAATTTAATCATATGGTTTTCAGTATATATCCAAAGGAAAGAAAATCAGTATATCAAAGAGTTACCTGCACCCCCATGTTTATTACAGCAATATTCACAATAGCCAAGATATGGAATCAACAAAAGTGTCCATCAGCAGATGAATGGATAAAGAAATGTGACATACATATATAATGGAATATTATTTAGTCATAATAAAGAACAAAATCCTGTTATTTGTGGCAACAAGAATGCAAGTGGGGGGCATTATGTTAGGTGAAATAAGCCTGGCATAGAAATATAAACACCACATAACTACGTATTCTCACTTACGTATAGAAGCTAAAATTTTTAAGCTCGTAGAAGTAGATAGTAGGGTTTTGGTTACCATATCCTGGAAAGAGTAGGGGAAAGAAGAGTATAAGAAAAATGTGGTTAATACATACAAAATTACAGCTGGAGAGAAGGAAGAAGTTCTAGTTCTCTACAGCACTGTTGGGTGACTGTAGTTCATGGGAATTTATTGTGTGTTTTCAAATAACTAAAAGATTTTGAATATTCTCACTGCAAAGAAATAATACATGATTTAGGTGATGGATATGATAATGACTCTGACTTGATCTTTACGCATTGCATAGATATATCAAAATATCACTATGTATCCCATAACATGTACATTTATTATATGTCAGTTAAAGTAAATTTAAAAGAGAAAAAATGAGGTAAAGGTAAATGTACAGAATTTAATTACTTTTTCTTCTATAAAACCCGAGTCAGTACCAAGAAGAGTCAATTTATTAGTTTTCTAAAATAAAAAAAATCAAAATCACCAAAAAAGTGCAATATCCAAGAAAACATTGAAAATGAAACACAACATTTAGTAAGAATAGAAAACTTGGGCACTGTATCACCCTGTTCCTAAATACCGATTTACTGATGGCCATTTAAATAGAATTTTACTCTATCTAATTCATTTATACTCCCAGAGTTTGAAATTACATTTTACCTACAATAAATGAGATAACACTTGTAAATTATATGGCACTCTGCCTAACACACGTTAATAGCTCAATACATGTTAGCAATAAACTTTTAGTATAGTAGTCAAAGTATTAATTTCTCACATTGCAATTTCCTTCAAAGACATAAATACAACCTTTCTAATGACTCCTTGTTCATCAAGATACCTCTTCCAATTATTCTATTTGTTTCATTCAGTATATTATCTGTGTATACCGATATTACACTCTTTTCTTTTTTTGAGATGGAATGTCATTCTGTTACTGATGCTGGAGTGAGGTGGCATGATCTCGGTTCACTGCAACCTCCACCTCCCAGGTTCAAGCGATTCTCCTGTCTCAGCCCCCCAAGTAGCTAGGACTACAGATGCACACCACCATGCCTGGCTAATTTTTGTATTTTTAGTACAGTCAGAGTTTCACCCTGTTGTCCAGGCTGGACTCGAACTCCTGACCTCAGGTGATCCACCCACCATGGCCTCCCAAAGTGCTGGGATTACAGGCATAAGCCACCGCACCCAGCATGATATTGCACTCTTGGATTTTGAATACTGAATATCTTTTTGAAAGATTACACCTCTTTACCTCTTCGTGCTTCAGAAATTATTTTCCTTCAAGTGTTCTAAGAGTCTAATGAAGAATGAAGTCGTGTTTTATCACTTTTGTCCTTAAAGATTTCAGACATGCTGAAACTGATTGAAGTATCATTTGCTACCAGATAGATTAGTTATCTCTAGTTGTAGGAGTGGGTACATCTTTAATGGTATATTTTGGGTTATTGTCTTATTTTTGATGTAGTATTCTATCAATAATTTATTAAACCTGGCATGCTTGGGTGAGCATGGATTTTTCAACTTTGGTGTTATATTGTGTTTGCTTTTAAAAACTGCTTTTGAGGCCAGGTATGGTGGCTCTTGCCCATACCCAGCACTTTGGGAGGCCAAGGTGGGCGGATTACCTCAGGTCAGGAGTTCAAGACCAGCCTGGTCAACATGGCAAAACCATGTCTCTACTAAAAACACAAAATTAGCCAGGCATGGTGGTGCATGCTTGTAGTCCTAACCACTCGAGAGGCTGAGGCAAGAGAATCACCTGAACCTGGGAGGCAAAAGTTGCTAGGTTGCTGTGAGCCAAATTCGCACCATTGCACTCCAGCCTGGGTGAAAAGAGCAAAACTCTGTCTCAAAAAAAAAAAAAAAAAAAAAAAAAACAGACCAAAAACTGCTTTTGAATGGAGTTGTACATACAATTTTGATGAAAAAAATTATCAATTGCTTAAGTTCATAATAGAAAAACCAATAATACTCCAGGCACAAGTTAGTACTAAAAAAATTATGTTGAATATGCTCTAATACAACATGCTTTTTCCCTTCATGAACAATTTGTGTTTTACTGAGAAGAGTCATTGTTTATGGTAGACATTAGACTACAGATGAATATGCACTTTAAACACTCTTAGTTGCTTTCTTAATTTTATATCTGCTGCTTTATGCTTCTGTTTATTTTCATTCTTTCCAATGTCCACATTCTAGTAAATTTGAATATTTTAATCCAAGTTTATATACTATTTAATATTGCTTGTATAGTTTGGTATTGTTAAGACTCAAAAAGGTTTACAGAAAGAAGAAAAAGATCAACATGTTATTAATCATTTAAAGATCATTTTGAAATCTTTGACCTTTATATTTTAATGAATAAAATATTAGTAGTTATTAGTATAAAATAATTTATGTCTTTTGGACTTAGCATCCAGTATTTCTTTTTTAATAAAGAAAATAATTATTCTCTTGCAATATACTATGTTTACCTGGGTTTTGAAAAGTGATGTTTCCTAATATGAGAAAGCCATTTACATTTTTAAATCTACAAAGGCAAATGGAATGGTACTAAATTATTTACATAATAATGTTTAGATGGTGGCCCTTATAACATTCTTTCTATACTTCCTACAGAGTTGGGGATAGGCAATCCTAGAATACTTCTGGGAGCTAATCCTTTAGCTTGATGAATGAAACAAGACTTTTAAATAAAATTAAACTTTCAAATTATCCAGGTAATGGGCCTGTCTTTTAATTCAATGGATATGGAGCATAATGAATTATTCCCTGTTCATTGGGTAATAAGTTCTCATTCTTAATTTATAATACTCAAAATGTCCTTTAATTTTTAATTTTTGATAGTCATATCATTATCCCTAGGTATTTTAGCTTCTATCTTAAATTCTAAAATAATTTTGAAACAGGAGAAAGTATTCTTTATTACTATATGTATTAAACATCATGGTTTTCAAGTTTAACTGCAAATGTATCTTTTCATTGCTTCTTGGTGACACCCTTCACCCTATCCATATTGTCACTACCAAGTGGTGATTACTTTTCAGGTTCACATACTTATTCTTTAGAAAAATCTTCTCTGTGCCTTATAAAGAATATGATTGTTGGCATTCAAAAGCCAGCGAAATATACATTATTAGCCTGTTGCCTAACTCATTTCTTTAAGAAACTACACTAATTACCCACATACTTATGTTTTTATTTCCTCATTATTTCTGGAGAAAACAAATACTGCTAACATGATATTTGTAAGAAAGAAAAAGTCTTTTCTTGAAAAGTGCTGTCATTGTAGTACTAACTTATAGTATCAACTTCTTTATCAACTCCTTATACACTTTTTATTCTGAGAGAAATAAAAAAGCTAAAAGTGAAATGACTTTTTTAACTCTCCATATTATAAGCACCCATCTTGGCAATTTAGGGTCTTTATAGTTAGGGTAAGTTGTGTCATACCGAGGTTAGAAAATAAAAAGTATTTTGTCTCTTTGGGCCTTTCCTTATTCAGTAATACTGTCAGTTTGGGTTTTTTTTTGTAGGTCAACTTATTGAACTCAGTATTCTGAAATAATGTGTTTACTATCTTTTGATAAGCATTTAGAATATTAGATTTATTGTTACTCTTCTGCCTTCATTGGGCTGGAAGAATAATTGTTTCACTCCACAAAAGCCAAGTTGCAGAGAAAAACACATAGACATTCAACTGCAAAGCAGAGAAACTTGACTATTTTCTGCAATTTTAAAGTGTATATTGAATAAAACCATCTTTTTATTTTCTTTTTTGCTCACTGGCAAATATTAACAACATCAAGTGCATTATTATAATGTTATCTAGTTAAAATCTCAAAAAGTTTTCATAATTACCATTTAAAAATATAGAAATAAGTGACCTAATGTTAATTTTTATTGTCTGAGACCATGTCTGTTATTTCACTCTTTAAAATCAGTTAGTAATGCAGAACCTAGCACTTAGTAGATACTCAAAAATTATTTGCTGAATAAAAAAAGGTTAAACATGTAATATACACAAAATGTACTGGAAAAAATGCACCAACAATTTTGTTATACCAGTTTAATGTAAATATTGCCTTTAAAAGATAATATAGTTTTCAGGTGTCTACAGTGATTTTGTAATATTTGTGCACATATAAAATAATATTTCCAAAAATGTAACCCAGTGGGGAAATATACTTTCTAACTTCTAGATTTATAATTTAGGGTTTAAATTATAAAATCATTAAATAAGACACAAGTGAAATATAGTCAAATATCCCCTTGGAAAAAAATTAAGTGGCCTCTAAAGTGAGGTATTCATATATGTAATTTTACAATCCTCTAGTGATAGAATTAATTAAATATGCCACCAAATTGATTAATTCCTACAGTGTTAAAAGAGAAGCACTAACAATGCCAGTGACCATGTAACATGGATTTAAGCTACAAGTCATAGAAATGTGATGAGAAGCCTCAGCACTGTAAAACCGAGGGTGGAGGAAAGCTTTTCCTCTCTCAAATGAGCTTTGTGAGGTGTACTTCTTGAAGGATAGGAAGTTGAAGTGTTCAGGACTTTTATGTCTATTATACTTTGGCTTAGTTTACATGATTCTTAGTTTATTAGCCTAGACATGGCCAAGAAAAGTTAAGCCTCAATAATTAGTTATAAATATGAAATATCCCCAATTTTTAAGATAAAAACAACTTATAAATGTATTTGTCTGTAAAAATTGTGTATATTTTTACAGGACATCTATTTCTTTTTTTATTTTTTATATGTATTTTTTATACTTTAAATTCTAGGGTACACATGAACAATGTGCAGGTTTGTTGCATATGTATACATGTACCATGTTGGTGTGCTGCGCCCATTAACTCATCATTTATATTAGGCATATCTCCTAATGTTATTTCTCCCTCCTCCCCCCACCCCACAACAGGCCCTAGTGTGTGATGTTCCCCTTCCTGTGTCCAAGTGTTCTCATTGTTCAATTCCCACCTATGAGTGAGAACATGCGGTGTTTGGTTTTTTGTCCTTGCGATAGTTTGCTGAGAATGATGGTTTCCAGCTTCATCCATGTCCCTAGAAAGGACATGAACTCATCATTTTTTATGGACGCATAGTATTCCATGGTGTATATGTGCTACATTTTCTTAATCCAGTCTATCATTTTTGAACATTTGGGTTGGTTCCAAGTCTTTGCTACTGTGAATAGTGCCGCAGTAAACATACGTGTGCATGTGTCTTTATAGCAGCATGATTTATAATCCTTTGGGTATATACCCAGTAGTGGGATGGCTGGGTCAAATGGTATTTCTAGTTCTAGATCCCTGAGGAATGGCCACACTGACTTCCACAATGGTTGAACTAGTTTACAGTCCCACCAACAGTGTAAAAGTGTTCCTATTTCTCCACATCCTCTCCATCACCTGTTGTTTTCTGACTTTTTAATGATCACCATTCTAACTGGTGTGAGATGGTATCTCATTGTGGTTTTGATTTGCATTTCTCTGATGGGTCCATTTTTTTAAAACAAAGGGAGGGGAGTCTCTCATTTACATTAGTTTTTTTCATAGCCTTTTGGACTTCGCAATTTCTGTGTTTTGGAACCTATTTCTTACAGTTTTTCTATGCTAAACTCTGTCCTGGTCAGTTCCAGAGTGTATGAAGAACCAAATCATGTAATTGTATGTGACCTGGCTGTAGTGGAACAAATTTGACTCTTAAGTATGCAGGCTCTAATTTTCCTGTCTGGTTTTGGTAAGTATTCCTTACATAGGTTTTTTCTTTGAAAATCTGGGATTGAGGGGTTGATGAATGAAAATTAATCCTTTCACTTTGTTGTATATAGGTTTGCAATATTTAGGTCAGAGTGGAGTTTTAAGGTCATGAAAGGGGCTGATGACTTACAAATAATGGGCTCTGATTGGGCAACTACTCATCTGAGTTCCTTCCATTTGACCTAATTAAGCTTGTGAAATTTACACTAAGCCATGAGCTCATCTTTAAAAAGTTTTATTAAAAGATTTTCAGCTCTTCCAAATGGGACTTATTAGTGGAATGTGTTTTAAAGGATCATATCAGATGAATGAAAGGTATTTGATCCTTTCTTTCCTTAATAATAAACTGATGGTTTGGAAAAATAGGCTACAGTCTAACCACAGTGCTATTATTAGGCTTTCTTGTTAAACATAGGTCTAAGCCTAAGTATGTCAATACAACAAATACTTACTGTTTCATTTCCAGTAATAAAAAAAAAAGTCTTTCTGGCATAAGGATGATTTTAATCTGGTTATTTTGAAACATTTTTGTAAAATAAATTTACATCTATAAAGAACATTTTTATTGGTAAGGAGGGGTATGTCTCTGTGCACTGGAAGAGAGGGAGGACTAAATCACTGGGAAGTCTTATGATAAAGAAGCCATTGGCTTAAATCAGCAAAGCAAGCCATCCCTTGGTTTAAGGTGTTTTTCCTGGCCATCCTGTCTTGACTAGAACTTTACCTACACCTTCCTTTTTGGTTTAGGCAAATTATAGTATCTAAACCTGAAGTCTCAGCTCTGTGTCTTTGAGATATAAATGTTCTACCACGTGTTCTCTGGAACCTGATAACTATCTATCTCTTTAAAATGCAAGTCTAGGGAGATGACTCATCAGAAAAAGAAGAAAAAAGAGGTATTTGGAAATTGTGCAAATTAAAGCAGCCCCTGATGCCAAAGTCTACACATTCCTGAGTGAGTCAGTTCTGGCCAGTTCTAGCTGGGTCAAGAGAGCTCTGCTGGGCAGGCCTGAAGAGCAGCTGGATGGCAGACACCTGAGGAGCCAGGTGCCTGAAACTTCCTCCACCTGCTTGAGGAGCACCAAAGCCCAGGTGCTGGCTGGACAACCCCTTCTGGCTGCCTAAGCCAGTGGCAGAGGAAGGAAAAAAGGTCAGAGGCAGAGTGTTGAACCCTGCCTCCCAGGTGGGTGGAAGATGCCTGTTGCCAAACTAGGGCCCAGCTTGCCGGGTGAGGTGGGTGAACTGGTGATCCCCCGAGAGAGCAGACGTCAGAGCTACATGGTCCCAGACTTCACTTCGGCCAGTGAAGGAGAGAGAGGGTTAATGTTAACTGCAGGAGGCCCACTCTAGCCTTAAATTCTGTAATTCAAACCCTTCCCTTGGAGACAAAACAAACATAACAAGGAATTCTGAGGTCAGGGGACAAGAATCACAAGTTCCCTAGTGGGAGACTGAGGAGGCAGTGTCCTTTCTGCCCTTGGTCTACTGGCTAAGAACCTTCCTCAGCCTGACCTTTCCACATTGCACTTTCAGCTCTGTTTGTAATTTTCCTCCTTTAGTGCTGAGGGAATCCCAGTGTTCGATCCTGAAATCTATACGTTCCTAATGGGTGGTTAAAAAAAACCTCAGCAAGAGAAGCAGAAAATGTTTCCTCTTCCTGAAAAACTGTTGAAAGGCAGGCAACATTCTGAGTGGGACATGGTCCTTGCAAAAGTATTTATGTTTTTTTTTTTATTATTTTGAGATGAAGTTTTGCTCTTGTTGCCCCGGCTGGAGTGCAGTGGTGTGATCTCTGCTCACTGCAAGCTCTGCCTCCTGGGTTCAAGAAATTCTCCTACCTCAGCCTCCCGAGTAGCTGGAATTACAGGCACCTGCCACCATACCTGGCTAATTTTTTGTATTTTTAGTACAGATGGAGTTTTGCCATGTTGGCAATGTTGGCCATGTTGGTCTCAAGCTCCTGACCTCAAGTGAGCCACCCGCTTCTGCCTCCCAAAGTACTGGGATTACAGGTGTGAGTCACTATGCCTGGCCAAGATTCTGTTTTGATAGAACACTTGTGTCTCTCTCACCTTGTATTTAGAAAGGTTAGAAAGTAAAGGATAATGTATATAGAAAGCTTTTTGAAGACTCTTAAGAAGTTCATAAATATGGGGCACTATGACTATGCATATGAAAATATTTCTTATCAGTTGGCAGTTACCACCTCTTATAGTGGCATGGAACCTCTTGAGTTAAACCAAGGCTCAGTGAGATTTGGTGATTTAGGTAGTGTCATTTTATGAACAAGGGGGACCCTACTCAGGTCTTTTATTTTATTATACTTCTCTTTGACATTCACTCCAGTTAAAGAACTCTTTCAAAAGACCTCATGCCTGGTCTCACGGAGATTCAAAGGTGTTTGAGCCCTTCCTTATTATGCCCTTGGAAGATGCTTTGAGGACCCCAGTGATGAATCCCAAGAACTCTGTCTCCATTATCCCTGGTATAGGGCACCTCATCACTCTGGTGTTATCCCTGAAGGGCCTTCATAATAATGTGCTTAAAGAGTCCCCTGTTATGTCCTTCAGGGTGGAGCTTGACTTGCCCAAATTGCTATGTACATGTTAAAGAGAGGCTGGAACTGATGTTGGTCATTTCTCACTGGATCAGTCAACAAGATTTGAGTACTTTCTGTGTGCTCTGCATCATTCTGAGTACTCTGGGGTACAGAATAAGGCATGGCTCCTGCCTTCAAGGAGTATGGAATTTAATAGAAGATGACAACATACATGATTGTAAATCTATCTACATGAGAGTGTCTAATTGTGAGATTCCTAATAAATGGCAAGATATGTTCTGAAAATCTGAAACATAAATGAGGTTGAAGAAATTGTGAAAAGTTTAGCAGAGGAGGAATAATTCGTCAGGTTCTTTAAACACAAGTAAAGGGGAAAGGAAGGACCATTTTTAAGTTTAGATATTCCAAGCGTTAGTGGTGAGGTTGATTATGGTATGTCTTCTCGTTGATGAGGGAGGAGACTGGTGAATAGTGGAAAATAAAGTTAAATAGCTAGGGTGGGGCCAAATTCTGGGTTTTAATAAAAGCCAGGCATAGAAATTTAGATTGGGGTGGTAGAAAAAGGAAGGCTTTAAAAGTTTTTGAGCCGATGAATGACATCATACAAGTTCTATATAAAGAGCAGTGATTTCAGGATGGAAGAGAACGGCATCAGGAAGACCCACTTGAATGCTGGTAAGTAATGTTACTAACAGTGCCATTAGTAACATTAATGTTAATAGGGCCTGGACTGATATGCTGATGGAAGTGAGAATGAAGAATAAGGTGGGATGAAAGAGATTTTGACAAGAGTTTTTTAATGAACGTGAAATGGGAAAGGGCGAGATTAACTAAGCCTGTTTGCCATGGACAGCAATGGGGTTGCTAGAAGATTAGCTGTGCAGAAAAATTGTGCATTTACCTTTGGGCATAATAAAATGCAATTGACTCTCCATATTCATGGGTTCTGCATCCACTGATTCAAACAACTGTGGAACAAAATTGTCAGAAAAAACAATACAATGATAAAAAATGATACAAATAAAAAACAACATGGTATACCAACTATTTACATAGCATTTACATCGTATTAATTGTTATTAAGTAATTGAGATGATTTAAAGTATATAGGAGGATGTGTGTAGGTTATATGCAAATACTACACTATTTTGTACCAGTAACTTGAGCATCCATGGATTTTGGTATACAAGGGGGATCCTGGAACCAATTCCCCATGCATATCAAAGGATGACTGTATGAGTTATCTGTAAAATGGTTTGGTTGAAATGTTTAGAAAACGGCCAGAAATACAAGACTGGCTGTTGGATGAAAAAAACATAGGACTAAGAAATTCAGGTATGCTAGTCTTTTTGAGTATTGCTTAAAGCCATGGGAAAAGAGCTCTCTGTGAGTTCCAAGACAGATGCAAGGACTGGCATTCATGCACAGCTTCTAACAGATAAATCTGAAGAGTTCTTAGTATGCATGTTGACTGAAATTACTTTAGATGTAATTTTTCTCCTGGTGATAAAAGGCATGTAAGGCTATTTTAGGAAATTGAAAAATGCAAAAGGGTATAAAGAAAAAGAAAAGATAATCATTAATAGTATGTTAGTAAACAAGATTTGACTAAAGATATGACTTTCCTCCCGCTTGTTTTCTTATGCATATAAAGGGATAGGAAATATGTATGTATGTATGTGTGTGTATAGGATCATGCACTATATATAGCTTGCTTCTTTTTCCATTATGATAATTTTCCCATGTCATGAATTACGGCTTGCAAGTGCTTATTCTTAAAGGGCTGCATTATTTTTCATTATTTGGATTTATTATTTAATTGGAGCTCTATTATTGAACATTTAGATTGCTTCCAAAATTTTTTGCTCTTGTTAATATATTGTAATAAACTTCTGTGAAACACATACTCTTCACCTGCTACTTACATATGACTTCTGTAAGCAGAGACCTCTGTATCCCCAGGACCTAGAAGGTTACCTGGACATAGTAGTTGCTTAATTAAAAAAAATTATTGATTGAATGAAAGAAGACTATTAAATGTTCAGTTCTTCTCTTTTTTTATTCTGATTCCCTGCGTATCCAGGGGCCTCTTATTTGGCTGCATGTATGAGTTTGGCTGTAATGAAAGTATTGGCCGTATATGACCGTAAACAGGCATTCCTATTTCTGTCACAGTTATATTTGTCATTCTGTATTAATACATCTATATCCTGATTTCTATTGAAGCATGGTTAATTTTGTTTGCTTCTAAGCAATGTAGCTACCCTACTGATGCTGATAAAAATAAATTTCTGAACCTATAAGACTGAGGATTGGGCCTAGGTTGTGGTAAATCGGCAAGATAATGGATGCTACCCTGTCAAGAGCCCTCTGAAGAGAAAAGTCTGCCACCCTTCACCAGGTAGAAACTTCTGGCAGTGCCACATTTTCCAGTTTGACGCCCTGTGATACCCTGAAAAGACAGATGTTTGACTCTTTTCAAATAATATTTTAACATATTTTAAGACGCAAAGGCATTGTGTCGGACTTTTTTCTTAAGAATATATTTCATTACCACTCAGAAGTTAGCTTCCAAAAGAAATAAGTGTGTGCAAAGGTTTATGATAGTGGTGTAGAGAAGTTTTAAAAATAAATGTGCATCTTTTATGGTAATAAAAGCACATTGTGAAGAATTTTTTAGGTCCAGTTCACAGATTCCTTGTGCCTGGGGAAAACTTTATTAGAAAATTAGATAATTTCTAATTTGATTAGGGGAAGTCTAATGGGAAAACTTTTTAACTGAGCGGTCCAATTTGAAACATGAATATCTGTGCTGGAAGCTTCTATTGAACTTTACTTAAGTCACATCTAAGACCCTCTGCCTGTCAGCCCACCATTACCCTAACTGTGGTAGAAATTCTTTATATGACACCTAGATCTTTTTTTGTTGCACTTTTAAGCTGTGTAGGAAACACACTGCCCACATGTTCATACAACACAGAGTGATTATCCACTTAGTTCCTAAAAAGTTGTATTTGGTTATGGGGTTTGATCCCACTTGTCCAGGGTTTAGGTCATCTACTGAAGATTAGGATATCTGGGTACCTCTTACTGGAGAATCCATTCCTGTTTTCATTTCATTCCTGGGGGCAATATTCAATCTGGTGTGGCCCTCTGTATTATAAAATATTACCCAGATTGTGTTTATCTGAAATACAAATCCAAGGAGAAGCGTGGTGTTAATTGCCATGTAAAAAAGATTCCAGAGTCAAGAGCTTGAGAAGTTCTGTTCCTTCCTTCATAGGTTCAGTTGTTTAACCCAGCATTTTTCAAACATATTTTACTCTTAGAACCTGCTTTTCCTCAGACATATTTAAGAAAAAAGCATTTTGTAGAACACATTCGGACAAATGATACTTTATATCATTGCTTTGTTTTTTTAAATTTTAGTTTGACTCAATTTTACAGTTTCAGGATTTTGTTTCTGTTTCAGGTTTTAAGCTTTTCTTTTATAAATAGTTACTTTCCTAGTCTGAAATCTATACATTGTTTCAGTAACGAATTCATTATGTAAATTTGCCCATCATTCATCTAAAGGGAATAAACATTAAATTGTTTTTTTAAATTTTGACTTGTGTCACATATGAGAATATAAAGTATATCTGTACAATAAAGGAAAATGAAACATCAAAGTATCTACCTCAGGTTAAGAAGCAGAACTTGGCTGGGCATGGTGGCTCACACCTGTAATCCGAGCACTTTGGGAGGCAGAAGTGGGAAGATCACTTGAAGCCAGGATTTGGAGACCAGCTTGTTCAATAAAGGAAGACCTCATCTCTAACAACAACCACAACAGCAAAAAATTAGCCAGGCACGGTGACACATGCTTATAGTCCCAGCTACTGGTGCAGCCTCGAACTCCTGGTCTCAAGCCATCTTCCCACCTCAGCCTCATGTTGTAGTGAACTTTGTTATGCAGTGTCTCCTATTCTACATGTGCAGGAGTATTTTTACAGTATGTACCTGGAGTGGAATTGCTTGGTCATAGGGCATGTGTGTGTTCAGCTCTATTGAGTGGCATCATACTGTTCTCCAAACAATTGTACCAATCTACACCCTCACCAGCAGTGAATAGTCTTCCCATTGTTCTTCCTCAATGAAACTAGATATTCACAGCCTTTTAGGTTTTTCCTAGAGTATGAAGTGGTATCTCTTTGGGGTTTTAATGTTTATTTCCCTGATTAGAATTGTAGTTGAGCATCTTTTATTATGTTTATGGGCCATTTATGTTTTCTCTTCTGTGAAATTCCTATTGGAGTTTTTTGCTCATTTTAAATGTTGTTGTTTGTGTTTTTCTTATATAGGAATTCTTCACGCAATCAAGATGCACGTATGTTGTTCAGAATAGTACCTGAGACATAGAAACAACTTTGTAAGAATAGCTATCATTACATTACCATTGTATTTAATCCTTTGTTTTTATGTGTTACAATTATCTTCTGCTAATTTGTGGCTTATTTTTCATTCTGTGATGCTAATTTTTTAACCTAGTATTCTATTATTTTAAAAATACACAATCTTGAGTAGCCTACATGTTCATAACCATGACGTATTCATGTTGCATATGTTCTGTGTCATAACCCAGAACTTTCTTTTTTTTTTTTTTGAGATGGAGTTTTGCTTTTGTCACCCAGGCTGCAGTGCAATGGCGTGATCTTGGCTCACTGCAACCTCTGCCTCCTGGGTTCAAGAGATTCTCCTGCCTCAGCCTCCCGAGTAGCTGGGATTACAGGCACCTGCCACCATGCCCAGCTAATTTTTGTATTTTTAGTAATGACGTTGTTTTGCCATGTTGGCCAGGCTGGTCTCGAAATCCTGACCTCAGGTTATCCGCCTACCTTGGCCTCCCAAAGTGTTGAGATTACAGGCATGAGCAGCTGCACCCGGCCAACTTTCAATCTTAAGTACCATTTTTTGCTGCTGTTTCTTTTTTTGAACCCCAGGAAAAAATTAACTCATTTAATCCCCTATTCAAACTGCTACAATTTTATTTTCAGTGTTGTCGCCTGGTTGTAGATGCATTTGTCTCTCCAAATGCACTGTGATTATTTCGAAGACAAAACATTTTTGGCATTGTGATATATATGTATACACATATATATATATGTATGTGTATATATGTATATAATATATATGTATGTATATATGTATATAATATATATTGTATAAATATTAATTTATGTTTTATATATCATATAAAAATTATATATATAAATTATATATATATATATGTAAATGCCACTTATCCCTAATATAGGGACTCGATTAGTTTCTGCTAGTGTGGAGACAAGTCATATCATGGCTAGGGGCCATGATGGTAGGAGCTGTCAGAGGATTTCTTGCATTGTGATGAGTGCATATAAGTTAAATGAGCCACTTATCAGTAGATTTGATAGCAGGATAATAGTTATATCACTGATACCTAGGCAGTACATGATGCTCGGTGAAGAATAGATTAATCCTCATGCTCTTCATCTTCCTCCTAATCTCTTTACCTGTGCTGCCCTCCAGCTTTCAAAGTGCTCTGAGTCATCACTTACACAGTGTTCCTTAGCTGCCCCTTCAGTGGGCCAGTGTTTCTGTGCCCCAGTGTTCCTGAGAGTTAGAACACAGAAAACAGAGCAGGCTCTTGCCCACATCACAGAACATCTTTCTCTCCCTGTGGATCCCACATATTTGTTCATTAGAGCTCAGGAATTGCCAGAGACTGGCTTTTCTGGCAATGGACACTAGATTCTTCAGAAGAATATTGGTTGAAATCTTCCTGCTGTGACAGTTCCCTGCATGCAGGGCAAGTGTGTGCTTCTTCCCAGCAAAGGCAGAGGCAGGGTCTACAGAAACTGTGCCCGCAGCCTATAGTGATGGGGTCTATGAGGTAATTCAGGCAGATGAGGCAGGTGAGTTCTTTCTGGAAGGCTTGTGGGAAGTCTAAGTCCATTTTTCTGAGGGAAGAAAACCAGAAGAATTTATTCTTATGCCATAGAGAGACAAAGATCTACACAAAGTTTGAATCAGGTTTTGAGTAGGATCTGCTCACAGGTTTAAATCTATAGCAGGATACGATTTTATTTTGCACATAACAAAAATGAAAAACTGAGGCATAGAATTCAAGCTTTGCAGAAAAATGTGTTGGCTCCCTAACCAACACACACACACACACCTACTTTCCCAAATTCTTTCCTCCTGTATGAAAAAAACTTATGTCTGGACACAGTGGCTCATGCTTGTAATCCAGCACTTTCGGAGGCTGAGGCAGCAGGATTGCTTGATCCAAGGAGTCCAAGAGCAGCCTGGGCAACATGATGAGACCCTGTCTCTACAAAAAGAAAAGGAGGAAAAAATTAGTTGAGCATGCCAATAGTCCCAGCTACTTGGGAGGCTGAAGTGAGAGGATTGCTTGAGCCCAGGGGGTCAAGGCGGCAGTGAGCCATAATCCAGCCACTACACTCTAGCCTGAATGACAGAGCAAGACTCTGTCTCAAAAATGAACAAAGAAAGAAAGAGAGAGAGAGGGAGGGAAGGAGGAAGGAAGGAAGGAAGAAAAGGAAGGAAGGAAGTTTACAGTTTTTTGAGGTGTTAGTGTTCCCTAAATTGTATGGTCATCAGAGGTTTACCCTCCTATAGCTTCAAGGGTTGAGTCCTGACTGGTAGGAAAATCAATCACACTTTTACTTGCCAGTGATTCATTTAGGGAAGACAGCTAACTAAGCTCTTCCACTTTGATTATTTCATTTAATTGTAACAACCACCTTATTATGACTTCTTCAAAATTACCCTGCCAGTAAGTGTTGGAGGACTCCCCAGAAGCAGAAACCACCATGCTTCCTGTATAGCCTACGGAACCATGAGCCAACTAAAGGTGTTTCTCAGGTATTTCTTTATATCTTTGGCCAAAATTAAAGAGTTAGGCTTTACTCTCCAAGATACTGCAACAGACAAAAACAAGCCACCACTGTTTTCTAATGTTGTTTTCTTGTTAATTCAATCAACAAGTATTTTCTGGTAAGTTTAGTGTTCCAGAGACTGTTAACCTGGTGATGCACCGGTTAATAAAACATCCTTAAGAGAAATAAAAGTTTAAAAATAAACCAGATGATAAAATGCAGTAGTGTACACAATGCCACTTATCCGCATGTCTTCTGTGTGTCACCCATGATCCAGAAAATGTCTTTAGTATAAGTTATTGATAAAGATGCCTGAAAAGTTTACGTATAGAAGACATAGTCACAAAATTATTTTTTTCCTTTGATATCCCTTGTTACTTCAAACAGAATTTACCACTCCAATTCGATTTCTGAATACATGGGAGTTAATAGAATACTCCTAATCCATTTGTAGGATCTACACTAGGTAAAAAAATTACAGACATCTGAAAACTATTTTGTGAGTCCTTATAATCCATATCAACAATCATGGAATATATTAAGTAATAGACCAAAAATTAATCATCATATTAACCAAAAACACATAACAAGACAAGATAACTAAATATTTTCATTTGGAAATTGGGAAATTTAGTCAATTTTAAAACTCAGCAAATGAGATCATTTCACAGAAGCAACCTAGGTTTGCTGGTAAATTAAAATTATGACATTTTGTTTTGGTTTGGGAGGGTAGTTCCTCTTCTGTAAATTGTGTACTCACATAAGAAATATATCTATGTTCTCACGGACACTTGCTGTAGAGGTAATAATATGAAGTTAGCTCAGGGATCAGGGCCTCACAGTTCAGTGCTGGTAACTTTTTTTTTTTTTTTTTTTTTTTGCCCTGCACCTTGAGTAAAAGTTTCCTGAGGCCTCCCCGGAAGCAGAAACCACCATGCTTCCTGTATAGCCTATGGAACCGTGAGCCAACTAAAGGTATTTCTCATGTATTTCTTTATAGCAGTGCAAGAACGTACTAATACAGCTAAGCAGAGGCCATCAGGACCAGCAACAGTCTGAGCTGGATGAGAGACAAAGCTAAACTTTGAGCAGCAGCAGGATCTGCCAGGGATTGCAGAAAGGAAGGATGGACTCCTAAATTCCAGGATGTCTCCTTTAAGTCTGTAAGAAGCTCAGCCACCATCTCCTTACCTGACTCCTCTGGGAAAGAGTTTCCCTAGGTTAAGCCATACAGGGATAGGGTAGGAGATGCCATTTGGATCTAGGAGCAGAGGGCAGAGACTCAGCAGGAAGAGTGTCTCCTTGAGAAGGAGACACAGTGGAGCAGGTGTGTAGGTTCACAGGGCCAGCTATGGGTAGAGTCGGGTGTACATTTTTAGAAGCCACAATTCCCAAAAATCTCCTGACTATAACATCAGTGCACAGAGCCAGTCAAATGGAGGAGGAGTGGGTCCAGGCAATTCAGGAAGAAGGAAAGTAACAAATGAGTGGTTGCAGGAGGACACTTTTTCTGTCGAGGTCACTAAACAAAACATTTTCTCCTCCCCTTAATTTCAGAAACAATGGAGGGTAAAAGTGTTGCCTGGGCCCTGGGGTCAAAGGCAGTAGATAACTTCTCTGTCGTGTTCTCCAGAAGGGCCCATTCCAGCCTCACAGGCCGAGAAGTCTGTTCGGTTCCCAAGTACTAGAGATGCTGTTATAAGGGACTCCCGAATTTCCTTCCTGAACCAGAGGCTGCCCAGCCTTTTCTTCCTGTTTTATTTTTTCCCAGGAAGAAACTTGCCTGTACAATTACAAGGTTCTACGGTTCTAAATTCCAATCTAGTCTTCCACATCATTTTGAAGGTATAATATTACTTGTCAAAGTGGGATGATAGAAGATATGTGTGGACATAAGTTGTTGACAAGGAAAAATACTAAAATAAGAAATTAAGAGAGAAAAAATATATGTATGTACAGTGGTTAGCTAGAAATATGGCTTTTAAATATTTGGCATGTGGTATGTGGGCCTGAATGTGTACTATTGCACTAGCTTCCCAAATATCAAAGGATGTCTTTTAAAAGAAAAACCTCTTGCTAAAAGGTTAACAGTTAAAATAACCACAGTGGCACAGGTACCATTCATTAAGTGAAACCATTCATCTTCCCAGAATAGTACCTGTTCCCAAGCCAGCTTCTTTGAAAATCACTTTTCTCTCCTTCACTATTTAGTTTACAGATTGTATAGTAACAATACAGAAACCACAATAGTAGCAAAAAAAATAAAGACTATTTTTAAATGAAAACTCATCCTAACTCTACCAAAACATGAAAATTAAACCTGAATGCCTCCCATTCCTGACATATTTTTCACTTAAATATTCAGCTCTGGGATTGCATTGTGTTTGGATTGAGTGGAAATTATTGCCTGGACTTGAAATCTTCCATAATGTGTGTGTGTGCATGTGTGCGTGTGTGCGTGTGTGCGTGTGTGTGTGTGTATGTACGTATGTGTGGTGAATATATTTCTTTTTGTTCAGAGCAAAGATTTTTTCAATATGTATATTTATTTTAGGCAGATTATGCTAGTAATTTTCTACAAATGTGCTTTTTAAAAAATAACCTTTAATTAAAAAAAATTATTCTTACTCAGTGGCCCACAATTGTTAAAAACGCTACTAATGGAGCTGGGTATGGTGACACACACATGTCATCCCAGCTACTTGGGAGACTGAGGCAGGGGTATTGCTTAAACTTGGGAATGTGAAACCAGCCTGGGCAACATAGTGAGATCCCAATCTCAAAAATCAATCAATCATTAAAAAATAAAATAAAATAAAACACTACTAATAGCTTTTTAAAAAATAGTTCTTAACCAATTTTCCTAGCACCTTCCTTTCCTCAGTGAAGTATAGAAATATGTGGTCAGGCACTGTGGCTCACACCTATAATCCCAATAATTTGGGAAGCCAAGGCATGAGGATCAGTTGATTCCAGGAGCTCAAGACTAGCCAGGGTGACATAATGAGACTTGGTCTCTAACAAAATTTTTTTTCTTTAATTACCAGGGCATGAATGTGCCTGCCTGTAGCCCAGCTACTTGGAAGGCTGAGGTAGGAGAATCACTTGAGCCTAGGAGGTGAAGGCTGCAGTGAGCCATGGTTGCACCACTGCACTCCATACCTGGGTGACAGAGTGAGACACAGTAACAAAAACAAACAACAACAAAAAGTATTTGTTTTAGAAAAAACATTTGGTGAGGTTTGGGCTTAAAAATATATTATTCTAAAATATTCATAAATATTCTCTAGTAATGATAAGATTAAAGTGACAAAGACAAACTTTTTTCCTGTGCAGTTCCATCTCTCACCTTCCCGTAATTTGTCTGTCCCATCCAGCTTCCAAAGGAAATTATTTACAAAATAATGTCTGCATCCTGGGTCTATATATCTATTGTCTATGAGGAGAGCATTTCAGATCTGAGCCATCTTCAAGTCTTATACTTTGTGTATAGCTCTCATGTTTTTGCAGGTTATGTAAGTTTGTATACCCTTTCTTTTATTAATCTGTGTATGGTCAGTTCATTTCGGGTAATCTTCAGAGGGTGAAAGGCGAAGCTTTTCACTTCACTCCTACTGTGACAACTAACTACCTTCTTACTTATTCAATGTTTTAGTCTATATCAACACTTTTATATACATTTACTTTTAAACAAAATTTTGCATCATTACACTTAAAATTTTATTTACCTTTTAAAAAGGAAATTAAAAAATTAAAAATTATAAAATTTTACATAATAAAAATAAAATAAATGATTTATATAAAAATTAATCTGACCTGTGAAAAACACTGTCCAGAGGCCAGGCGCAGTGGCTAACGCTTGTAATCCCAGCACTTTGGGAGGCCGAGGTGGGTGGATCACGTGGTCAGGCGATCTAGACCACGATGAAACCCCTCTCTACCAAAAATACAAAAAATTAGCTGGGCGTAATAGCGGGCGCCTGTAGTCCCAGCCACTCAGAGAGGCTGAGGCAGGAGAATGGCGTGAACCCGGGAGGCGGAGCTTGCAGTGAGCCGAGATCGTGCCACCGCAATCCAGCCTGGGTGACAGAGCCAGACTCTGTCAAAAAAAAAAAAAAAAAAAGAAAAAGAAAAACACTATTGAGAGAATAAAAAGACAAATCACAGACTGGGAGTAAAAATTTAGAAAAGCTATATCTGGTGAAGATACATTTGTTATCCAAAATATACAAAGAACTCTCAGGACTCAATAATAGGAAAACAAATAGTCTAACACAAATGTAGAGATCTGAACAGACATTTCACCATAGAATACAGATGGATGATACGTAAGCACATTGAAAGATGTTCAGCATCATTCATCATTAGGGAAATGTAAATTAAAACCACAATGAGATACTGCTACATGCCTATTAAAATAGCTAAAATTTAAAAGACTGACCATACTAAACATTGGTGAGAACACAAAGGAACAGGAATGCTCATACGCTGCTGCTGGAAATACAGCCACTTTGTCAGTTTCTTTATACGTTAAACTGGCTGGGAGCGGTGGCTCACGCCTGTAATCCCAGCACTTTGGGAGGCCAAGGCAGGCGGATCACAAGGTCGGGAAATCGAGACCATCCTAGCTAACACGGTGAAACCCCGTATCTACTAAAAATACAAAAAATTAGCCGGCTGTGGTGGCGAGCGCCTGTAATCCCAGCTACTCCGGAGGCTGAGGCAGGAGAATGGCGTGAACCTGGGAGGCGGAGCTTGCATTGAGCCAGGATGCACCACTGCACTCCAGCCTGGGCGACAGAGCGAGACACCGTCTCAAAAAAAAAAAAAAAATAGTTAAACATATTACACGACCTAGTCATTCAAATCCTGCTTATTTGCCCAAGACAAGTGAAAGTGTATGTCCAAACGACTGGACAAACATTCGTAGCAACTTTATTTGAAATAGCAAAAACAACCGGAAGCAAACCAAATGTCCATCAAGAGGTGAATAGATACACTAACTGTAGAATATCCATACAACAAAACTACTTTTTAAAAACTACGGGGCAAAAAACAAAAAACCAAAGATAGAATCTAACTTCTTGGTAAATACATTCACTATAAGGGTTTTTATAACAGAGAAGTCATTCTTTATTAACACTCTTTTGACTATGAAAATATTTTGACATCAAAAATCTGCAAAATATGAAGAAACAAAGGACACACAGCTTTTTCTATTTTCTATTTTTATTTTCTTTTTATTTTTTTGAGAAGGAGTCTCTTTCTGTCACCCAGGCTGGAGTGCAGTGGCGCGATCTTAGCTCACTGCAAGCTGCGCCTCCTGGTTCACGCCATTCTCCTGCCTCAGTCTCCCGAGTACTTGGGACTACAGGCGCCCGCTACCAAGCCCGGCTAATTTTTTGTATTTTTAGTAGAGACGGGGTTTCACCGTTAGCCAGGATGGTCTCAATCTCCTGACCTCGTGATCTGCCCGCCGAGGCCTCTCAAAGTGCTGGGATTACAGGCGTGAGCCACCGCCCCCGGCCCCAGGACACACAGCTTTAAAATTTCTCCTTGATCTCACCCAGTGCCAACCACCTAAAACCTCTCATTTTCCCCCAGACATTTCTTCTGCCTCCAGGATGGAAGTAGAGAATCTTGGCCTTGGGCCACGCACTGGGGACCATGCTGCGCTGCCGTGGTCAGTGACGGACTCAGGTTCTCACCAGGATCCCCAAAATAGGCCCCTGAAAAAAATGTTACCATCAGTTTGCGCTCCCTGATTCTTGTGTCTGCTGGAAGGAGGAAATCAAGCCAGGAACATTGTCAGGATAGAGATGAAAATGGGGCTCACTTTTCTGTCTCTTGTGATGTCAGACAAGCCTTTCAGCTCTGTCTCCTCAGCCCTCGTGGAATTGTTTGGTGTGGACACACCAAGATTCTGAACTGGGTCCCCTTTCCCTCTGCCCTTCTCTGGGGCCGGATTCTGAGCTCTCCATTCCAATTTTTCCCCCAATTTGCCCTTGCATTTATTTATCTGGATTACTGTCTACCTGTCCCAAAGAATAAATGCTTTATCACAGTGGGGACTTTGTTTAAAAAAAAATAATAGCAGCTATATTTTTAGGATCCATGACACTGACCAGCATATCGGTGGTATCTGATAAAAAATGTTTGTTGACTGAATGAATAAATATATTATTCACAATTCACATTATCCTGAACTGGCTAGAAAATTAAATACCTGATATCAGTATTGGCAACATTATGAAGTAAATATAATTCTGATACAGTGCTCGTGAAATTCTAATATGAAATGCTCATTTTAGAAAACATTTTCTTGTAGATTTGAAAATGTTTCATCTCCATGAACTAGTTGTATATCTGCAAGTTGTGTATCTTTGGGTTAGGCAGAATAATTGCCCCCCACCAAAGACAGCCACATCCCAGTCTTCAGATAAGGTCTTCAAAGGGACTTGGCAGATGTGATTACCATTAAGGGCATTGAAATGGGGAAATTACCTTGAATTACCTTGGTGAGCCAATCTAATCTCATAATTCCTTGAGAGCAGAGAATATTTTCTGGATGCTGAGATTCAGACAGATGGCAGTATGAGAAAGATGTGGCCTGCTATTACTGGCTTTTAAAACAGTGGTAGGGGGCCACAAGCCAAGGAAAGCCAGTGACCTTTAGAAGCTGGGAATGACCCAAAGTTTACAACCAGGAAGAAACTGAGGATCTACAACCACAAGGAACTGAATTCTGCCAACAACCCAGATGCTCTTTTAGAGCCTTCAGAAAGAAATGCAGCCTGCCAACATCTTGATGTTATTTCAGTGAGAGCCATGCCAGATTTTCAACCAAAACAATTCTAAGACAATAAGTTTGTGTGTGTTTATTAAAACTGACTCAAATCTTACAAAAATGTGTTCTTTTAAGCCACTGAATTTGTGGTAAATTGTTACAGCAGGAACAGAAAACTGATACAACCCTAGAGAAAGTCTTGTACATGTGCCCTATAAACACACAGCAGAATTTTTTTAACTTTTTATTGAGTTAAAAAATATATATATATAATTTACCATCTGTACATTTTTAGAGGACAGTTTAGTGGTGATAAATACATTTATATTTTCTTCTCTTAATCTCCTCTTCCCCCTCCCCTTGCTGGCCTCTAGCAACCACCAATTTACTTTCTATCTTCATGAGATCCACTTTTTTACTGCCCACATATGAGTGACAACATGTGGTATTTGCCTTTCTGCGCTTGGCTCATTCCACTTAACATAATGGCCTATGTTCATTACGTTAAGCCAAATGGCCAGCGCCACCTATGTTGCTGCGAATGACAGAATTTCATTCTTCTTTGTATCTGAGTAGTATTCCATTATGTATATATATATGACTTTTAAAATCTATTCATTTGTCGATGAGCACTTACAATGATTCCATATTTTGTCTATTATGAATAGTGCTGCAGTACACATCGGCATGTAGGTATGTCTTGATATATTAATTTCCTTTATTTTGGATATATATCCAGTAAAGAAATTGCTGGACCACATGGTAGTTCTATTTTTACTTTTTTGAGGAACCTCCATACTGTTCTCCATAGTGGCTTTATTAATGTAGATTCCCACCAAGAGTGTACTAGTATTTCCCTTTCTCCACATCTTTGCCAGCATCTGTTATTGCCTGTCTTTTTGAAACAAGTCATTTCAACCCAGGTGAGATGATATTGCACTGTGATTTTGATTTGCATTTCTTTGACGATTAGTGATATTGAACAGTTTTTCATCTTCCTATTGGCCATTTGTATGTCTTCTTTTGAGAAAATATCTGTTCAGATCTTTTGCCCATTTTTAAATTGTATTTATTTATATATTTTTAACTATTTTTTTTTAGAAGCAAGGTCTTGCTTTGTCACCCAAGCTAAAGGGCAGTAGCATAATCATAGCTCACTGTAACCTCAAACTCCTGGGATTAAGAAATCCTCCTGAACAGGCGCGGTGGCTCACGCCTGTATTCCCAGCACTTTGGGAGGCTGAGGCAGGTGGATCACGAAGTCAGGAGATCGAGACCATCCTGGCTAACACGGTGAAACCCCGTCTCTACTAAAAATACAAAAAATTAGCCAGGCTTGGTGCCAGGCGCCTGTACTCCCAGCTACTCAGGAGGCTGAGGCAGGAGAATGGCGTGAACCCCGGGGTAGCAGAGCCTGCAGTGAGCCGAGATCGCGCCACTGCACTCCAACCTGGGCGACAGCGAGACTCCATCTCAAAAAAAAAAAAGAAAAGAAATCCTCCTACCTCAGCCTCTTCAGTAGCCCATTTTTCAATCAGATTTTTTGTTTGCTTATTATTGAGTTGCTTGAGCTCCTTATATATTCTACTTGTTAATCCTTTATCAGATACATAGTTTGAAAATATTTTGTCCCATTCTGTGGTTGGCTCTTCACTTTATTGATTGTTTCCTTTGCTTGAGGCTTTTTAGTTTGATATAATCCCATTGTCTATTTTTGCCTTTGTTGTCTGTGCTTCCGAGGTCTTACGCAAAAAAATCTTTGCCCAGACTAATGTCCTGGAGCATTTCTCCTATGCTTTCTTTTATTCTTTCTTTTTTTTTTTTTTCACGCCATTCTCCTGCCTCAGCCTCCCGAGTAGCTGGGACTACAGGCGCCCACCATCATGCCCCGCTAATTTTGTTGTTGTTGTTGTATTTTTAGTAGAGACGGAGTTTCACCGTGTTAGCCAGGGTGGTCTCGATCTCCTGACCTTGTGATCCGCCCGCCTTGGCCTCCCAAAGTGCTGAGATTACAGACGTGAGCCACCGCGCCCAGCCTTTCGTATGCTTTTTTTTTTTTTTTTTACTAGCTTCATAGTTTCAGGTCTCAGATTCAAGTCTTTAATCAATTATTATTTGATATGATTTTTGTGTATGGTGAGATGGGTTTAATTTTATCCTTCTGCATATAGTTATTCAGTTTTCCCAGGATCATTTATTGAAAAGACTGTTGTTTTCCCAGTGTATGTTCTTGATGCCTTTGTCAGAGATGAGTTGTTTGTAAATGTGTAGATTTGTCTGCGATCTCTATTCTGTTCCACTGTCCTATGTGTCTGTTTTTATGCCAGTAGAAATATATTGGCAATAATTAGTACAGAAAAGCTGAAACAATGAAATGACAAAAGTGAATTATACTGATATAATTCATTATGCTCACTAAATGCAATAGCATACATCTAGGAAAACAATGTAGTGCACACGGTATTAAAATACAACACAATTCAATATACACAGTGCTCACAGTGGCCATCGTTAGAGTGTTGAAGAAGGGGATGTGGTCAGCAAAAGTTGTACAGGTGACTTCAAAAGTAATCATAAGTACTTATGATTACTTTTGGCTTAATTTCTTAAACCAAGACTGGAGACACAGGTGTTCATTATGTGCTTATTATATACATAAAATAAATATTTTATAAATATATTGTTTCTGTTCAGTATTTAATAAAGCAAATCAATAGAAAAGGTTAAAAAGCAATGCACACATATTTCAAATATTTTTTGCTCCAAATTATATAAACATTGCATAGTTATTGCCCTGGGCCTGGCAAGGTGACTCACACCTCTCATCCTAGCACTTTAGGAGACTGAGGCAGGAGGATAGCTTCAGCCCCAGAGGTCAAGGCTGCAGTGAGCCTTAATTGCACTACTGCACTCCAGCCTAGGTGACAGAGCAAGATGCTGTCTGAAGATAAAAATAAAAATAAGTTAATAAATAAATATATGTTTATATATTAACTGATTTTATTAACTATATATATATATAGTTGTTGTCTTGGTCTATAGGCAATCTTACAGTGCTTAAGACTTTGATACTGAGAACAGATCTCCTAGGTATATGCTGTGTTTCTGGGGTGACATGATGCTCTCCTCTGGCCTCCGTGAGCCTAATTCTATCTTACATTTACCCCACTCTTCAACAACAACTTGGGGAGGTGTCCCTAAACATTCCCAGGTGAACCCAAACCTGTGGCTCTCAACACATTTCTAGGTAAAGCAAGCTCCTGACATATCTGTGGATATCCTCTCATTGGAAGAAGGGGGAAGAGACCATCTCAAATTAATTCATTTAACATAGCTTTTCAGCATTAATTTTATTTTGATAAAGAGACACACAGTAAATAAAATTTCTAAAGAACTATAAACTTTCAAGCATTCTCACGCTAAATCTAGCCCTGCTCACATGCCAGGGAAATATAAAGGTAATCTGTTTCTCAACCTGACCAGGATGCTACAGTAATTAAAAATAAACTCAATCCCTTGATCCCTACCAAAGGGTCATTTCATATGGATCAAAGTTCTGGAAAAATTATTTGTCTGGAAATAGACTAATTCTCCAAAATGTAATTGAAATAACAGCCTCTGGAAAGGGCCAAATACGACTCTTAATGATACAACAGCTAAATATAGGTCTGATGCTCATTCCGTGTGGACAACAATAGCAGCCATTCCCACAAATGGCTGATTTGTGGGAAGTAAACACTACTTTTGCAGAATCTTACATGATTTCAGTAGAAGGGCAAGGACATTTCAGTTGGGAACAGATTTCTCCATGGTAACGTGATCACTATGTACCCAACAATGGCTCTTTCTTCCTAGCGTCAATGCAGATGTTATGTTCACCTTAACTGTTATCATTGCTGTTTCTAACCACATCAAAGTGTATCCTTTATATATCTGAAGTAAATTCATACTAGTGGTGTAACATCTCCAGCCATTTAAGTGTAAAAACCGAAAACGTATGATGTGTTTATGTACTGTTTTATACTCCTAACGCATGAAGAGAAGATCCTTTTATTCATTGCCTATACTTTTATTTCTAAACTTTCTGTAACACTTTATCTTATATCCAGCATAGAATTGAGATTTGCTTTTTGATTTAATCTGACAATTTTTTTCCTCTAATAAGAGTTAAGTCCACTTACTTTTAATGAGAAATTGTGTTTGGTTATATTTCGATTACAGTATATTATGCTATGATTTAAATGCACATATCTGTCTTTTGCTGTCTTGTTTGTTTTTATTGCTTTTGTTTTGATGTTGTGATATTTGGAAGAGTGAAACTTTTATTCTGATGGTTACCTTATGTAATTTCATAAAATCATCTCTTTCTTTAGACAGTAGCTAATGTCTCTAAACTAAGAACAATGGTATTAGCTGTATTCTCTTTCTTGTCCTCCCTATGTGATTTTTTCATCCCACAATTTGATTTAATCATATTAACTTTGTTTCCCCTGGTGCCATTAAGTATGCTTACATTTCTATAAACAATATCCTTTGACTCCCAGGCATTACAGATGAGCAGTCAGTAAAATCATTCTGAGGAATACTTTCTCTTTCCTTTTCTTCCATTTTTCTTAGTTGTATCATTTCTATATTGCCAGAGCACCTACAGTTGCATTTCTTTCTGTCAGCTTTATCCAGCATTTGTTTTTGTCTTTTATTTGAAGTTAAATATATTCCTTGCTCACTACAACACTGGGGTAAGGAAGGTTTCTGTTGTCATTGTTGTGCTTGTACAGTTGTTTATTTAAAAACATTGGCGAAAACAAAAACTGTATGTAGATGGGATGGAGATAAGACAGAAAATGAGAGAGACTGATGATGAGTGTGGCTATTCTACACTGGGAGGCATGCTACACTGAGCAGTGTCTCCAAGGCTGCAGGAAAGGATGGTTGATTGTGAGCAGGTGGACTTTCCACTGGAGGAGAGAAGTCCTGCGCTCAACAACCTGTGCAGAACCAGAAACGAGTAATGGTTCAAATCAACTTACAGACCTGGAGGTAGAAATTTAAGAAAACTCGTTTAGCACCTAGGTTCCTAGAAAATATTAGCTACTATTTGCTGAGCGTCTGTCAGTCTGTCTGTAGCATGGAAGATCTGAGTACAGGGGAAACTGGATTAGTAACAGTGGGTCAGAAAATTATATAATATTCAACCAAAATTCCTGCTTTACATACACAGCACCTGGTATTTCCAGAACTAGAAGGTAAAGAAATTATTTGTGCTTGAACTTGCAGAAAACTGCCTTTTCCCTTCTTCTCTTGCATCTTAACCTGGAGCTTCCCTTTTCTTGAGCCTCAGTGTGCTTCTCAACTCAACTTATAATTGACTTCCTGCAGTTTCTCCTTAGGACAGGGCTTTGTTTTGGGGGTGGTCAATTTGTAGGGTTCATAGGAAACAGACCACTCACAGCACCTGCTTTATGCCATCCTCACTCTCAGCTATGAGTTGAGGCCCAGGAAGCCTTCTGCCAGCCTCAGCTGCTGTTCTCAGATTAATCTGCTGAGTTCTTTTTGCCTAGTAAGAATCTCTGAATTTAGGAACATAGATGTTAGCACTTGTATTTCTAGGTTTTCCAGTTCCCAGGGCCATTAAACATTTTTTTTCCTTTCCTTTCCTTCTTTCAAAAAAATTGATGATTCTCCTGGGTCCCTGTGGTTTAACCTCACAAAAGGTCCATGATGACACCCTGTTACATTGTTTTGTCGTAGTTAATACCTTGTTATTCCAGTTGCTCAGTCCGTTTTTGTGAGAGATTCAGGGATATTAATAAAACTGTGCTGCTACTGCTACTGACATCTTGCATAAAAGCCCTATTAATTAAAATGTTTATTTTGCATGTGATTTGAACTTGTAATTTTTATTCAAAGTTTTTCAACAGAGATCCAGAAAAGACCCTCCTTGTATTTTTAGTTTTGTGCATTGCAACACTTTTTAGTGAAAAAAAAAACATGAGAACAACACAAGTGATTTTTAAAGAATAAACCTACAATCCATTAATTACAAAATGAAATACTATGCAGGTGTTAAGAATGAGGGAATCAATAAGAACTTGTGTGGGGTAACTATAAACTTTTAAAAAATAAATTTAATGCTCATGTGACCATATTATCGTTAAAAAAATACAAGCATACTTGCACACACCTTCAAGCAAAATGGGTACACGCATTTAAAAATATTTAAATTAAGTAAATGGCCCAATAATTTAACTTTGTACAATTCTATGTTCTCTGATTATTTTATATGCTAGAAACAGGCATTACTGTTTTTTTTATTTCATTTGAAATAATTGTAGTCACATGAGGTTTAAGTTATAATACAGAGAGGTCACATATGCCTATTTTCTAATTGGATACCTTATTTATTACTATTGAGTTTTAAGAATTTTTTACATATGCTAGATGTAAGTTCTTTATCAGATGTATGATATGCAAATTATTTCTCCCACTCTGTAATTCATTTTTTCAACCTCTTTACAGGGTCTTTCTAACTAAAAAAAAAAAAAATGTGTTTATTTATTTTAATGAAGTCCAGTTTTATCACTTTTTCCATTTGTAGATTTTGTTTTTGATATCAAGCCTAAAAATTATTTGCCTAGCCCAAGGTCTCAAGAGTTTTCTTCTATTTTAAAAAGTTTAATGAATTTATTTATTAATTAATTATTTTTGAGACGAGGTTTCACCCAAGCTGTAGTGCAGTGGTGCCATCATTGCTCACTGCAGCCACTAACTGCTGGATTGAAGTGATCCTTCCACCTCAGCCACTTGAGTAGTAGCTGGGATTACAGGCACGAGCTACCATACACAACTTTAAGTTTTATAATATTACATTTTACATTTAAGCCTGTGATTTATGTGAGCTAAATTTTGTATAAAGTATAAATTTAGGTCAGTCTTAGTTTTTGTACCTGTGAATGTCCAATTGCTCTAGCACCATTTGTTGAAAAAAAATCCTTCCTTTAAACTGATTTTGCATCCTTGTTAAAAAAAAATCAGTTGAATATAGTGTGGTCTGCCACCTTTTAATAAGATAAAAACATTGGCACTAACCAGATATCGAAGTTTAGAAATTTTTTTAAAGCTAAACTTCTGAAAATTGAATAAAAACACCTCCACATGTCAAATTAATCAATTTGTATAGGACTAATTCATTTAAATATATTAAAATACAAAATAATTCATACCACTAAAGTGATAATACAAGACTATAAATTTAAAGGCTAATTATTAAGTCAAATTGCTGCATTCTACGTGTTAGCGTGAGTTCAAAAGATCCATTGTATTACTGAACAGGCAAAAGTTTTAATTTCAGAGGATGAAAGTGATATATTACTGCCACCTTGTGGATATTCTGTTATTATAGGCTATTATAAAAAGCAATGAGGATATGTAATCTGTCCTAACAAGAAGCATTTCTTTTTTGTCGTTTTTATTATTGTTATTATTACATTTTAAGTTCTGAGATACATGTACAGAACGTGGAGGTTTGTTACATAGGTATACATATGCCATGGTGGTTTACTGCACCCATCAACCCATCATCTACATTAGGTATTTCTCCTAATGCTATCACTCCCCAAGCCTCCCACCCCCCTGACAGGCCCCGGTATGTGATGTTCCCCTCCCTGTGTCCATGTGTTCTCATTGTTCAACTCAAAAGAAAAACAGAAGCATTTTCTGCTTTCCCAATTTCTTAAATACAACGCAACTTTATGTTTAATTTAACTAACTTAATATTTGGAGACAAGGTCTAGCTCTGTTGCCCAGGCTGGACTGGAGTGGCGTGAATATGGTTCAGTGAAACCACCTCCCTGGCTCAAGTGATCCTCCTTCCTCAGCCTCTCGAGTAGCTAGGACCACAGGCACGCACCACCATGGCCTGCTAATTTCTTTTTTATTTTTTGTAGAGATGCGGTCTCACTTTGTTGTCCACGCTGGTCTCAAACTCCTGGGCTCAAAGGATCCTCTTGCCATGGCCTCCCACAGCGCTGGGATTTATAGGTGTGTGCCATGGCACCGGGCCTAAGCAACTGTAGAGAAGCCTTTTTTTCTTTCATAAAAACAGTTGTAGATATTTTCCTTATGGAATTTATTTGTGGTGAAATATTTTAATAGTTTAATTTGTTAAATAATTTGTCTCAGATAATAATTGATTAATATTAAAATTACAAAACAAGTAGTGTCTTTTTCTATGAAAAATGAAAGTTGATTCTGACATTTATGTAAACATTTTAAATATTCAAAGTATATAAATGTGAAGTCCTATCAAGAGTAATTAGACAAGAGAAAGAAATAAAGGGCATTCAAATCGGAAAGGAGGACATCAAATTGTTCCTATTTGCAGATGACATGATCTTATATATAGGAAAACCTGAAGACTCTACCAGAAAACTTTTAGAACAAACAAATTCAGTGAAGTTGCAAAACACAAAACTAATACACAAAGATTGGTTGCATTTATATATATGAACAACAAACTCGCTGAAAAAGAAATTAAGAAGGCAAACCCATTTACAATAGTTAGCAAAAAAAAAAAAAAAAACCCAGACATAAATGTAACCAAGGAGGTAAAATGAAAACTACAAAACACTAATGAAAGAAATTGAAGAGGACACAAACAAATGAAAAGACATTCACACTCATGGATCAGAAATATGAATGTTGTTAAAGTGACAGTACTACTCGGGGAGGCGGGGGTGCAAAAAGCCACAGCGGGCAAAAAGCCGCGGCAGCAGGGAGCGAAAAGCCTCGGCGAGCAAAAAGCCGCAGCGGCGGGGGTGCAAAAAGGCGCGGCGGGCAAAAACCCGCAGCTGCAAAAAGCCAAGGCGGCAGGGGTGCAAAAAGCCACAGCGGCGTGGGGGGCAAAAAGCCGGGTCGGGCAAAAAGCCACGGCGGCAGGGATGAAAAAGCCGCGTCAGGCATAAACCCGAGGCGGCGGGGGGGTGCAAAAAACCGCGGTGGGGAAAAAGCCGCGGCGGCGGGGAATAAGCCACGGCAGGCAAAAAGCCGCGGCGGCGGGGGGGCAAAAAGCCGGGTCGAGCAAAAAGCCGCGGCGGGCAGAAAGCCGCGGCGGTGGGTGGGTGCAAAAACCCGCGGTGGCGGGGGGTCAAAAAGCCGCGGCGGCAGGGGTGGTAAAAGCCGTGGCGGGCAAATAACCGCGGCACGGGGGGGCGGGGTTGCAAAAAGCCGCGTCGGCGGGGGGGGCAAAAAGCCGCAGCCGGCAAAAAGTCGCGGCGGCGGGGGGGCAAAAAGCCGCGGTGGGTGAAAAGCCGCGGCAGCTGGGGGCGAAAAGCCGCGGCGGGTAAAAAGCCGCGGCGGTGGGGGTGCAAAAAGCCGCGGCGGGTAAAAAGCCGCGGCGGCGGTGGAGCAAAAAGCCGGGTCGGGCGAAAAGCCCCGGCGGGCAGAAAGCTGCGGCAGGCAAAAACCCGTGGCGGCGGCGGGGGGGGGGGAGGGCCGCAAAACACCGCAGGGGGGAAAAAGCCACGGCGGCATGGGGCAAAAAGCCGCGGCGATGGGGGGCAAAACGCTGCGGCGGGCAAAAACCCGCGGCGGCGGGGGGCAAAAACCCGTGGCGCGCATAAACCCGCGGCGGTGGTGGGGCAAAAAGCCACGGCGGCAGGGGCAAAAAGCCGCGGCGGCGGGGGTGCAAAAAGCCGCGGCGGCGGGGGTGCAAAAAGCTGCGACGGGCAAATAACCGCGGCACCGGGGGGGAGTGGCAAATAACCACGGCACGGGGGGCGGCAAAAAGCCGCGTCGGCGAGGGGGGCAAAAAGCCGCGGGGGCCAAAAACCGCGGCGGTGAGGTGGGCAAAAAGCCGGGTCAGGCAAAAAGCCGCGGCGGCAGGGGGCAAAAAGTCGCGGCGGGCATAAACGCGAGGCTGCGAGGAGGCAAAAAACCTCCATGGGGAAAGAGCTGCCGTGGAGGCGGGGGCAAAAAGCCGCGGCGGCGGGGGGGCAAAACGCTGAGGCGCGCAAAAAGCCGCTGCGGCGGAGGACAAAGAGCCGCGGCGATGTGGGGCAAAACGCCGCAGCAGGCAAAAACCTGCGGCGGCGGGAGGCATAAACCCGCGGCGGCGGGGGGGCAAAAAGCCGCGACCTGCAAAAAGCGGTGGCGGGGGGGGGGGGCAAAAAGCCGTGGCGGGCAGAAAGGCGCGGCGGCGGGGGGCGAAAAGCCGCGGCGGGCAAAAAGCCGCGGCCGGCATAAACCCGAGTTGCGGGGAGGCAAAATACCGCGATGGGGCAAAAGCCGCGGCGGCGGGGGGGCAAAAGCCGCGGCGGCGGGGGGGCAAAAAGCCGCGGCGGCGGGGGGGGCAAAAAGCCGCGGCGGCAGGGGCAAAAAACCGCGGTGGCGGGGGGGCAAAAAGCCGGGTCGGGCAAAAAGTCCCGGCGGTGGGGAGCAAAAAGCCGCGGCGGGCAGAAACCCGAGGCGGCGGGGGAGCAAAAAACCGCAGTGGGGAAAAAGCCGCAGCGGGGAAAAGGCCGGGGTGGCAGGAGGCAAAAAGCCGTGGCGGCAGGGGGGCAAAAAGCTGAGGCACGCAAAAAGCCCGGTGGTGGGGGGCGAAAAGCAGCGGCGATGGGGCGCGAAACGCCGCGGCGGGCAGAAACCTGCGGCGGCGGGGAGGCAAAAAGCCGCCGCGGGCAAAAAGCCACGTCGGCGGGGGGGGGCAAAAAGCTGAGATGGGCAAAAAGCCGCAGCGTCAAAAAGCCGCGGCGGGCAAAAAGCTGCGGTAGCGGGGGTGGGCAAAAAGCCGCGGTAGCGGGGGGGGGGGCAAAAAGTCGCGGTAGCGGGGGGGGGCAAAAAGCCGCGGTAGCGGGGGGGGGCAAAAAGCCGCGGTAGCGGGGGCGGCATAAAGCCGTGGCGGGCAAAAAGCTGCGGCAGCGGGGGGCGAAAAGCCGTGGCGGGTAAAAAGCCGCGGCTTTTGGCCGGGGTGCAAAAAGCCGCGGTGGCAAAAAGCCACGGCGACGGGGGTGCGAAAAGGCGAGGCGGTGTGGGGGCAAAAAGCCGGGTCAGGCAGAAAGCCGCGGAGGCAGAAAGCTGCGGCGGGCAAAAACCCGAGGCGGCGGGGGGAGGGGCGCAAAAAACCGCAGTGGGGAAAAAGCCGCGGCGGCAGGGGGCAAAAAGCCGTGGCGATGGGGGGCAAAACGCCGCAGCGGGCAAAAACCTGCGGCGCGCATAAACCCGCAGCGGCCGGGCGGCAACAAACCGAGGCGGGGAAAAAGCCTCGGTGGCAGGGGGACAAAAAGCCGCGGCGGCGCGGGTGCACAAAGCGGCGACGGGCAAATAACCGCGGCACCGGAGGGGGCGCAAAAAGCCGCGGCGATGGGGGGGCAATAAGCCACGGCGGCGGGTGGCAAGAAGCCGCGGCGGCGGCGGGGGTGCAAAAAGCCGCGGCGGCTGGGGTGCAAAAAGCCGCGGCGGCGGGGGGGCAAAAAGCCGTGGCGGTGGGGGGCGCAAAAAGCCGCGGCGGGCAAAAAGCCGCGGCAGCAGGGAGCGAAAAGCCTCGGCGGGCAAAAAGCCGCGGCAGGCAAAAAGCCGCGGCGGCGGGCGTGCAAAAAGGCGCGGCGGGCAAAAAGCCAAGGCCGCAGGGGTGCAAAAAGCCACGGCGGCGTGGGGGGCAAAAAACCGGGTCGGGCAAAAAGCCGCGGCGGCAGGGATGAAAAAACCGCGTCGGGCATAAACCCGAGGCAGCGGGGGGGGGGGGGGGCAAAAAACTGCGGTGGGGAAAAAGCCGCGGCGGCGGGGAATAAGCCACGGCGGGCAAAGAGCTGCGGAGGCGGGGGGGGCAAAAAGCGGAGGCGCGCAAAAAGCCGCGGCGGGCAAATAACCGTGGCACCGGGGGTGGGGGGGTGCAAAAAGCCGCGACGACAAAAAGCCGCGGCGGCAAAAAGCCACGGCGGCGGGGGTGAAAAAGCCATGGCGGCAAAAAGCCACGGCAGCGGGGGTGAAAAAGCCGCGGCGGTGGGGGGGCAAAAAGCCGGGTCGAGCAAAAAGCCGCGGCGGGCAGAAAGCCGCAGCGGTGAGGGGGGGGCAAAAAGCCGTGGCCGGCAAAAAGCCGCGGCGGTGGGGGTGTTAAAAGCCATGGCGGGCAAATAACCGCGGCACCGGGGGGAGCGGGGTTGCAAAAAGCCGCGGCGGCCAAAAAGCCGCGGCGACACAGGGCAAAATAGTGGAGATGGGGTAGAAGGCCGGCACAGCTTGGCTTTGCTGGAGTGTGATGTGATAGGAAATGTGCAGCCAAAGACAAAAAAAGATGTAAGTAGGCTTGACTCATTGCAGCTAAGAACCCAGATGTTATCTTGAGGGTTTTAACTAATAAGCAGTTTAAATCAGAATGGTACATTCTGATTTGTTTTTTGTATGTTCACATTTGGCAGGCATAGATACCGTTTGAAGAGACAAAAGTGAGTAGATACAGGTAACAAACTTAAATATGTGCCGAGTCTAGGAACAGGAGACTAGAGGGATAAGGACCTTTCAAAATAAAATGCAAGATTTGAAAACTGATTGGCTGGGGGATGAGGAAAAGGCAGGTCTTTAAGGTCAATCCCTGTTTTGCTTTAAGTTGTTAGGGGGTGGTTTTATCACATATTGTAGAATACTTAATTTCAGTTTTGAACATCTTGAGTTAAATTGTCCTAACATATCTTATGAATTTGATTTTCTTCCCTGGGAAGCTAATATTTCAAAAACTGAAAGAGTATATAGATTTCCAACTTGTATCCAATTTATGAAACTATCTCTAGGCTGCTGATTTCAGGAGGAGGCTCATGAATATTCTATTTGCAGAGAATATATCAGGAGTTAACATCAGCCTCAATATTTGTGGACGACCAGTTAACTAAGCCACCTCTTAGTGTATTTAGATGGGAAATCTTAGCTGAAGATATTCAATAATGAACCAACAGTGACTAAAAAATTCAATATTTAAGTATATTTCATTGTAATTAATTTGAATTGAAGTAGCCATATACAGCTAGTATTTACTACATTGAACAATGCAAGTAAGAGGAAAAAATTAATAACCATCTGTAATACCACATGCCAAAATCCTCATCAATTTATTCTAGCTAAAGGAGTTGATCAGAAGCAGCAGTTGAAAGCACCAACTAAACCAGCTGGGGTTAGTTCACTGTCATTCTCTCAGAACCATCTCTTCTCTGAACAAAACAAGTACAAGAGTTCATTGTGAATCTGCATTCTCCTTGCCTATTTTAAGGTTTTGATGTTGACACTAATTTGTGAAATCCCTCCTGTGGTGTGATATTTCATTTTCCTTGCTTTTTGTTAGGACAAGAATGCTTCAGCTCTTAATTTAAAATTATGTTTCTCCCTCCTAGGTTGAGTGAACTTAGAATGCATTCTCTGACATATCCACCGGATGTTTTTGTTAATAAGAATTTCGGGAAAAAAGCATACTTAATTAGCTAAGACTTCTTATTCTAGGCTTGACCCTGTGTTCACATCTATTGAATTTGTAGTTGCATGGCCTGCTCTCTGACACTGGTTACTGACCTGGAAGCTATATTAACGTTAGGGGAGGTGGTGTATGAGCATTAGAGGTATCCTTGCAAGGAAAGACTTGTCTTATCTCAATACTTCTTTTTTTTGCACACAAGAAAGTCAGTGTTTGAGTCTTCTAAAATCTTCCTATTTCCAAGTTGCAGAGTACCATTGATTCCTAAACAAAGACCTAATTTTTGACTCAGAGACGTGGCAAGGTAGTGAATCACCATTATAATTTAACAATCTTCAAGATAAAATCTCTCTGATATTTAGATTTTGCCCAATTATTAAGATATTTGGGTGTTTCGTTAAGAATGGAAGACTCTAGTCTCTTGAGCAGAGACTATAAAGGCCTCAGATGATCATTTTTAACTTTATGCTCTTTTCTTTAACACCTTCAACACAGTTGGAAGCAGCCGATATTCCCGAGTTGTTGTGTTTTTTAAACCAAATGCATGGTTCGGTGGTAGAAAACTGGGCTGATCCAAGCTGTTTTCAGTAAACACTTCATTTCAGGTGACCTATTTCATATTAAATAATCTCTAGATCCTGTCTTTGAAACTAACTAGATCAGATAACCTACCCTGGATTTTCTCCTTTTAGGGTCTGTGAGCTGCAGTCACTTTTGTGAAAATGATTGCAATGACGAGATAGAGTTGTAGATGGGGAAAATGTTTTGACTGATTTAAGCATAGTGGTATTTCATATGAGAGTTTAAGTTACACACATTTGAAAATTATAATGGAGTCTCTTGGCTGAGCTTTAAAAAAAATAGCGTTTAGGCTAAAAAGGGAACTGCTACCTCTCCTAAAATCAGAAAGATGTTACAGTAATTCTCCATTCTCTAGAATTATCCAGAAGCACCTTTGTGATGATTTACTTTTGCTCTTGGGAATGTGAGCCCGTGTAGTCGTGGAACCATCAATTAGAATGGTGGCTTTCTGATCCCAAAGTCATTCGTTCTGAAAACAATATTTTTCATAAATTTGAAAGTGAGAAGTTTTGATCTTGCCATTCCCAAGTAACTCTCTTAATAAGAGGCATCAGCATGCTTCAGTGACAGCTGTCACCTTCCAGTGCTGAGAGTCATCTTTGAGTTCTCCATTTCACTCCCTACACTCCAATTTAGCTGCAGTTCTCTTGGCCAGTCCTATGAAATACATCCATGGCCTAACGACTTCTCACCACTACTACCACTCATCCTGACAGCACTCTCACCTAAATCACTAACTTTTTCCTCTGGATTAGAGTAGCCTCCCAATTTATTTGCTCACATAACCTATTTATTCTACACAGTGCACCAGATACACCCCTTTGAAATGCAAACACAATCATGTTATTCTCTGGTGAAATTATCTCATATATTCCTATCGCATTTAAAATTAATTCAGAATCATCCCATGATTATCAAAACCCTACATGCTCTTCCACAACATGGTTTACTTCCAAGATATCTCTTCAACTTTTTTTTCACTGTACTGAATTGGTGACTAATAGTCATATTTTTGTTTTTGCTCAAAAAGTCTTGACTTGTAAATTTTTCAGTTTCTCCTTTATCCACAGGTAACTCTTTCCTCATAAGGCGAATTGCTTGCTTCCTTGAGTTCTGCTGTCAGATGCCCTTCATTTTCTACCTAATATTAATAACTTTAATCATTATTCCATTACTATGCTCTATAGTGTATACAATTTCTGTTCTTTGTCATGTTATGAACTAAATTATTTGGTCCAGTAACGTATTCCATAAATATTGTACACATAAAAATTGTGTTATTTTTATTCCTGTATGCTCAGCTGCCCAATAACCGTCTGAGGATTAACATATTTGTTAAATGCACAAATACATTCTTTCACAAATATTAGTTTAAAAATTTTATATTAAACTCCCTCTATACTTACAATATGAATTAGATAATTCAGAATAAACATTCCATTGGAAAAAACTACACAATTTGTTATAAAACATCCTTAAAAGCATCAGAAAGTTAATACATCAATGAAGAATTACAGGACCAAATTAAGAATGGTATGAAAGCCTGTTTGTGACGCTTATGTTTGGGTTATCTCTTTACTCAGAGTGACTATAAATCTCAAAAGAGAACTAAAGGGAGAAATAACAGTATCTACTAACATGGTAAGAGTACTTAAACATCTCTTAGTAATTGAGAAAATGGAAAGAAAAGAAAAAAGAGAAAGGGAGAAAGAGAAACAGCGGAAGGGATAATGAAGGAGAGAAAGAAGAAGAGAAAGGAAGAGGAAGAAAATTAAAAAGGAGGAGGAGGGGGAAGGAGGAAGGAAGAAAGGTGAAAAGAAAGAATGATTAACTTTTTAACAACATAATTTATCCTTCTAGAATATGAATGTTGGTCTATTTGATGATGTCCCACAGATTCATTAGTCTCTGCTCATTGTTTATTTTTTATTCTTTCTGTTGCTCAGAGTCAGTATTTTCCATTTTCTTCTCTTCAAGTTCATGGCTTCTTCTGTGTGTGCAAATATACACTTAAATCCCTCTGGTGATTTTTAAATTTTTATCATTGTAGTTTTACACTCCAGAATTTCTGTTATCTCTTTGCTGATATTCCTACTTTTTAATATTTTTTCTGATTCCTTTATTCCTTTGTTTATGTTTTCCTTTTGACATTTGAGTATAATGAAGAGAGTTGTTTTAAAGTCTTTGTCTGGTAAGTTCGATGTCTGGGTTTCCTTAGGGATATTTTCTGTCCATTTATTTTGTTCCTTTGAATGAGCCACACTTTCCCATTCTTTGTATGCCTTGTAACGTTTTTTGAAAACTGGACATTCTAATAATTATAATTACTATGTGGTTACTCTGTAAATCAGAACCCCCCCCCCTACAAACACAGTAATGTTTTGTGGTTTTAAATTTTCTTTACTTATTATATTGTTAAGGATTTTTTTTTTTTAGTGAAATTTTTCAAAGTGATTTACAGAACTGTTTGCTTTATAAGGTGTGGTCACCGAAGTCTTTTTGTTTCCTTAACAAATGTTAAGCTAATGTTTTGACAGTGATTTTCTTGTATGTCAGGAACCAATCAAACAGGCAAATACAAGAAAAACAAGTAATCATTGTCCAGCAAAATATGTCTCTAGGCCATGCAGACTGGCTTTGTGCTGGGTTCTTTAAAGCCAGCACAAAGTGTGCGTTCACTCTTGCACTGAGTGAAGTTCAAGTTCACTCTTGCACAGAGCTTGCACTGAGGGGAGGGATCGGCCAAGGTAAAAGTGTAGGGTCTTCTTATGACATTTGTCAGCATGTGGCTTAACCTATGAATACATGTGACTTTCTGGACTCTCCCATGTACGTGAATGATTTTGTATGTCTTAGTTTTTGAAATCCTCTTCTCCAACTTTTCTTGCTGTGCTGAAGGTGATCTACTATATGTGTAAACTTTAATTTTTGCCCTAAGCATCTGTGGTTTGTTAGGTCTCCTTGCAGAGTTTCTTAATAATGTCAATTCCTTATCTGTTCTGTATTCTAGCAACACAGAAAAACAAAAGCCTTTCATGAGTCCTTTAGGTATCCCCCAGACCAGTCAGAACAGACACATAATAATTTGCGGGTAAGATCTTCTCTTGTTCCTTTGGACCATGGACCAGGCTTCCTCACTGGGAACGTGGGCTTCTGACACTTCAAAACTGCCAATTTGCTGGGGCAAAGGCAAGTTAAAAATGTCGTAAAGTTTTCCAGTTGTCTTTTTCTTGAGTCTGCTTTCACTTGGTTGTTGTAATCTTTTGACCATTTTC
This sequence comes from Gorilla gorilla gorilla, assembly GCF_029281585.2. Classification (NCBI taxonomy): domain Eukaryota; kingdom Metazoa; phylum Chordata; class Mammalia; order Primates; family Hominidae; genus Gorilla; species Gorilla gorilla. Next base: position 35,620,726 of record NC_073241.2, on the reverse strand, counting down.
CAGAGTTTTGGCAAAGTTTATTCGGACAGTTTCTCTTAGCTGTGTGATGTTTCTGTGGGGAAATGAAAGATTGCAGCTGTCTCCACTGCCATTTTGCTGATGCTCCTCTTTTGTCAATTTTTGCTTCATGTTATTATGCTTTGTTATTAGTTCATGTATTAGTTTTCTAGGGCTGCCATAACCAAGTAACACAAACTGGGTGCCTTGAACAACATACATTTATAGTCTTATAGTCTTATAGTCCTGGAAGCTAAAAGTCTGAGATTGAGGTGTCAGCAGGGATGGTCCCTTCAAGGGCTATGAGAGAAAGCCTGTTCTGTGCCTTGTTTCTCACTTCTGGTGGTTTAGTGGCAGTCTTTGGCATTCCTTGGCTAATCTCTGCCCTCATAATCACATGGTACTCTTCCTGTGTGTATGTCTCCCTCTACTCAAATTTCTTCTTTTAATAAGGACATCAGTCATATTGAATTCAGGCTCATCTGATTGTATCTTAACTTGATCAGCTGCAAAGAGCCTATTTCCTAATGAGGTCATATTCAGTGGTTAGAATTTCAGCATCTATATAGAGGAAACCATTTAGCTCATATCTGTGCATACATGATTGTAATAGCTATGTCTTCCTAAAGCGTTGACCCCCTTTTTACTACAATATAAATTTTTAAAATCCTGTTCACATTTTTAATAGTCTATATTGTGTGTTATGAGTATAATGAGTTCAGTGTTCTTATGATTGCTCTTTGCATGATATTTTTTGTCTTCTTTTTACTTTCAATCCATTAGTATCCTTGCATCTCAGTGTATATTGGGAGCACTTGTTTTAATCCAGTCTGACAATCTCTGCCTCTGGAATGGATTTTAATCTGCTCACATTTAAGATTATAATTGGTATAATTCTATTTATGTCTGCCATTTTACCGTTTGTTTTATATATTTCTCAAATATGTTTCTTTATTGCTTTATTTTGCAATGAAAGAATATTTTCTAAAATAGGGAACTTTAGATTACTAACGAATTATTTTATTATATATTTTTGAGAATGTTTGTTGTTGTTGTAAGTTTACCATATAGGTATATGGAAAATTAATTATTCAAATCATCTTCCCATTTATACTAGTAAACTTTTAGTAATACATAGAAACATCATTCTTATATAAATCTCTTTTATTTCCTCTATTTTAAAGTATTATCACTTTACACATTACATCTATTAAAGTTACAAAGCCAACAATACATTTTAGTAATTATTACTTTACCATCTAGAGTGATTACCTTATCACAATACATTTTTCTTCCAACTACCTCCTTTTTGATGTTACTGGAAAATATGTTATAGACGTATTACATTTCTACATGTCAAAAACTCAGCAATACATTACGCACATATTATTATTATTATCATTGAGACGGAGTCTCCCTCTGTCACCCAGGCTGGAGTGCAGTGGCACAATCTCCACTCACTGCAAGCTCCATTTCCCGGCTTCATGCCATTTTTCTGCTTCAGCCTCCCGAGTAGCTGGGACTACAGGCGCCCGCCATCACGCCTGGCTCATTTTTTGTATTTTTAGTAGAAACGGGGTTTCACTGTGTTAGCCAGGATGGTCTCGATCTCCTGGCCTTGTAATACGCCCGCCTTGGTCTCCCAAAGTGCTGAGATTACAGGTGTGAGCCATCGTGCCCGGCCATTATCCACATGTTATTTAATAAACAATTTATGATAAAGAGAAAAAATGCATTTTTACTTTCATAATGTCAATATTACCTATACCAGTGCTTTTTTAAAAATGTGGATTCAAGTGACTGTCTTCTGTAACTTGCTTTTAGCCTTAGGAATTTATTTTAGAGTTTTTTTTAATGTGGTAGGTCTGCCAGCAACAACTTCAGTTAATATTTCTGTTTATCTGGGTAAGTCTTTTGGTTATTTTCATTTTAAAAAAATAATTGCAGGATAAGGAATTCGTGGCTGAGAGTTTTTTTTCCTTTGCATCTTTTGAATATATTATTCTACTGCCTCTTGCCTTCCATTGTTTCTCTTAAGTCAGCTGTTAATCTTACAAAACATAGGTGCTCAAAAAATAAACATGTGCATGAATATTTACAGCAGTAATATTCATATAGTCAAAAAGTGGAAACAATCCATATGCTTGTTGACTCATAAATGGACACCCAATTTTCAGCTATAACAAAGAATGAAGTACTTATATATGTTATAATATGGGTGAAATTTGAAAGCATTATGTTAAGTGCACAAAAGGACAAATATTATTTGATTTTATTCACATGAAACATCAGGAATTGGCAAATCAATTGGGATGTAAATTAGATTAGTGGTCATTAGGGCTCAGGGAAGCAGAATAGGGTGTAACAACTTTATGCATAATGGGTTTTTGGAAGAGACATGATGAAATTGCCCTGGAACATTGTGAATATACTAAAAGCAAGTGCATTGTATGCTTTAAAATGGTTGTTATTAATTTTATATTATGTGATTTTTACTTTAAAAAAAGAGAAAATAGCCTTACTCTATACATAACAAACTCAAGATATGTTACAAATTTACATGTGAAATCCAAAATACTATAATATGTAAGGAATAGCTAAGTAGAATAACACTGAAATTTAACATAATGAAACATTTCCTTAAAAAAGAAAAAAGCACAGTAATTAAAAAGGAAAATGTATTTAATATTTTTTCTCTCCATTAAGCATGCCATTAACTGAGTAAAAAATCAAGCTGCAATTATGTAAACTACGTTTTCTAAAACCAAAAAGAAAAGAAGAAATAAAAAGGTATTTGGGGAAAAAATCCAAAGGTACAGCCAACTACACAAAAAAAGCTTAGTTTCATTAATCATTATGAAAATGCAAACGGTAACTGAAAGAAGATAAAACTACAATTCAAAGAGAAAGCCTAAAATTTCAACCCCCCAAAAATTCTGGGTTTTGGAGATCTGGGATGGAATAAGGTTCCTAACCTGACAACAATGAAAGAACCAAGCTAACTTCAAAGTCATGACTTTATTTTTATAGCAACGAGGTTGCCAAGAACTGAGTCAAAATATGAGGGAAAACAAGCACCTGCAAGGAGAAAGAGGACAGATGCAATTACATAGGACAGATGCAAATAGACACCACTATGACAAGTAAAGCTGGAATAATCAATAAATTCCTAAAGACAAAGTGGGGCTGGTCAGATTGGGAGACCGCTGATAGCTGCAGAAGTTGGGAAAGATCCATCATCTTGAAAACGTTTTCCCCACAAACCCACTGTGATCTCTCAAGCAATTGGTAAGGAATCCAAGAGAGTCTGTATATGACACAGATCAGGGAGAGCAGAACACTTGGGAGGTGACCAGGTCTTGGGGGCCCAGCCCTCATGAATGGGATTAGTGCCTTTATAAAAGAAGCTCAATGGAGTTCTTGTGTGCCTTCCACTATGTGAGGACATAGAAAGAAGGCACCATCTATGAACCATGAAATGGGCTCTCATCAACACTGAATTTGTGAGCATATTGACCTGAGATCTTACAGCCTCAAGAAGTGTGAAAAAAGAAATATCTGTTGTTTTTTAGTCGCCTGGTTTATGTTATTTTGTTATAAGAGTCCAAATAGACCAAGATATTCCACTTAATATGTAGGGGAAGGCAACAAAAACTGCCACACTTAGAATACTCCTGATGCTGAGAGTATGAAAACAGGAAAAACAAAACAAAACTGCTCTTGAAGGTGAAGGAGGAATATCACTGAGCTCACCAACACAGCCAGGAAAAGAACAGAAGTGTGAGAAGGCTACATTCCTGAGACCCTGAGAAAAAGTACCTGCATAAGACTGAGATGAAATTACCTGCTCTAGTTATGATTGAAATCCCAAAAAGAAAAGAGGGAAAAATAATGGAGCAAAAGAAATATTTTTCAAAATAACTACCAAAAATATTCTAAAAGAAGTGACAGAAAATCAAACTTCAGATATAGGAAACTCAGAGAATGTCAGATAGAACAAAAAGAAATAAGAATTCCATCTTGAAAAATCTTTAAAAAATCAAGTCTAAATTTTGTATCTTTCTCCAAATATATAGAGATATAAATAGGTTATCATCAAGATATGGAGAAAGCCATATCATGGAAACACTAAAATAAGGCTGTGGAAGGACTACATTGATATTAGACACAACAGAGTTCTGAACAAGAAATAGTATCAGAGATGAGAGATAATAGATAATAGAATAATCAATTCTCAAGAAGATGTAAACATCCTACTAATTAGGGTACGCAGCTAACAACAGAACCTCCAAATACATGAGGTAAAACAGGAAAGAAATCAAAGGTGAACTAGAAAAATCCAAAATTATATTAGCAGACTTCAACACTTTTGTCTTAGTAATGGAAAGACTAGGCACAAACTCAGTAATCATGTGGAAGATAAGAACAACAATATCACCAACAAGACATCCAATCTTCAATGGCAGATACTCTTTCCTTTCAAGTGAAAAAAATACAGTATGGCATATTCTCTAACAAACCCAGAATTTCTAATATTTGCGTTCTTCCTTCCTTCTTTCCATCTTCCTTTCTCTTCTCTTCCCTTCCCTTGCCTTCTTCCTTCCTTTCTTCTTTTCCTCTTCCTTTTCTTTTCTTTTTTTCCTTTCTTTTCTTTCTTTTTTCTCCTTCCTTCTTTCCTTCTTTCTTTCTTTCCTCTTATTCTTCCTTCCCTCCTCCCTCCCTTCCTTTCTCCCTCCCTTTTCTTCCTTCTTTTCTCATATTCTTTCTTTCTTTCTCACGTTCTTACTTTCTTTCCTTTTTTCTCCCTTCCTCCCGCCCTCCTTTTCTTCCTTCCTCCCTCTCTTCCTTTCCTCTTTTTCCTTCCTTCCTTTGCCTCTTCTTTTCTTTGTTTCTTTGCCTTCCTCCCTTTTACCATTCTCTCTTCCACCTTTCCTTCCTCTCTTCCTCCCTCCCTTCTTTCTTTCTTTCTTTCTTTCTCTCTTTCTTTCTCTTTCTTTCTTTCTTTCCTTCTTTCTTTCGTGTTCATGCTTTCTTTTTTCTCCCTTCCTGCCTTTCTCCCTTCCTCCCTCCCTCCCTTCCTTCCCTCATTTCCTCCTTCTTTTCTTTCTTCTTTATTTCCTTCCTTCCTTCTTTCCTTCCTTCTTTTTCTTTCTTTGTTTTCTTTTCTTTCTTTCTCTTTACTACAATTCCTATTATTTTTAAAAAATTAAGAGAGGGAGACAGAAAAATAAAGAACGCTTTAATCTGCAGGTAAACAGATTATGTCTGCTGTAGGCCAAAGACTGGCCTCCCAAAAATTTTCATGTCCTAATTCCCAGAGTCTAACATACAAATATGTTAGGTTGCACGGCAGTGTGAAATTAGATTTCAAGTGAAATTAAGGTTTTGGAAAAATGATAGAGATATTGTCTTAAATGGGTTGGATCAATGAAATCACAAACTTCCTTATAAGTGAAAGAAGAAGGCAGAAGAAAGGCAACCTTGGAGGTGGTGGCATGAGAAATTACTCAACATCACTGACTTTTAAGATACAAGAATGAGGACCCAGCGCAGTGGCTCACGCCTAATCCCAGCACTTTGGGAGGCTGGGGTGGCTTTATCATGAGGTCAGGAGATCGAGACCATCCTGGCTAACATGGTGAAACCCCATCCCTACTAAAAATACAAAAAATTAACTGGGTGTGGTGGCAAGTGTCTATAGTCCAAGCTACTCAGGAAGCTGAGGCAGAAGAATCACTTGAACCCGGGAGGCAGAGGTTGCAGTGAGCTGAGATCGGGCCACTGCACTCCAGCCTGGGTGACAGAAGGAGACTCCATCTCAAAAAAAAAAAAAAGAAAAAAGAAAAATAGGATATAAGAATGAGGTCATGTTCCAAGGAATAAAGGTGGCCTCTGGATGCTGAAAAATATCAAGTAATAGATTCTGCTACATAGCCCTCAGAAAGACTGCAGCCCTGCCCAAAACTTGATGTTAGCCCTGTGAGTTTCATTTAAGGCTTCTGAACTACAGAACTGTAGGATTAACCGTCACTTTATTGTAAGATATGAAGTTTGTGGTAATTGGTTACAGCAGCAAGAGGAAGTTTATATTGTAATTGTATCATGAAAATGAGAACCATAATTTACAACTGCTTTTAATACTGCACTTGGATGTTTGAAATCACGTGCATGGAAATGATCTCTATGTGCATGAGGGAGGATAGCAAATTGATGCCAAAATAATGCAAATGCAAATCTTACACTCATTTCTATGTAGGTTTCGTTTAATCTTTGAAATTAAAATGAAATTAAAAGATTGTGATCTTTTGATGAAATTAGACTAAAATGAACAATAACAAAATAAGAACTTACTTATATTCTTTATATGGTCAATAAAGAAGTGATAGTGGAAAAAAACAAGATCAAATGAAGATGATGATTTAGGAAGTTGGAAAGATAGCTGAAACTACAAAATGGCATATAACCAGTGAACACTTAGATACACTGATTGATGAAGTTCAGCTTTTGGCTTGGTGAGAACATAAAATGAGAGCAGCTGAGGTTTGCAAATTTGTAATCTCCTTGTGGAAAAACAGGGGAAAACACATCTCAGCCTAATAAGATTTATCTACTAAAGAGTCTAGACTTGATCCATTTGTCCTTGTAATTCAAAAGCTAATTCAAATACTGATTTGATGTATTGTGTGAACAATCACTGCTGATTATCATTTCATACCTGGCATTCTCTTTTATCTGATATCTAAAATATTTGGTAATTCCTGGACTTTCCCTTTTCAAACCCAGTATGGTTTAATTTGAGTCTTAGAACAGTTGTCTTTGAGAAATTCTTCCCTCTACTGCATCTGTGAATGGGCATAGCATGGTTACATACATACTGTCACTCCATAGAACATTTGTTAAATTAAAGCCAAAGTTTAAAGCAAGAGCTTTAACTTACTGGTTTTACTAATGTTTTCCTCCCCAATAGCCACAACAATATTGATACCCTCACACCTTTTAACATAAAGCTTGGTGTTGTCTATTTTTCAGTTGCTGTCATCTATATGATCTCAGTATTGTAAAAATCAGCTTCCAGCCCATATGGTTGTTCATGCTTGTAATACCAGCAGTTGAAGAGGCTGAAAAGAGAGGATTCCTTGAGCCCAGGAGTTCACAAGCAACCCGGGCAACATAGCAAGACCTAGTCTCTATCAAAAGTTAAAAAAAAAAAAAGTGTTCCTATTTCTCCACATCCTCTCCAGCACCTGTTGTTTCCTGACTTTTTAATGATTGCTATTCTAACTGGTGTGAGATGGTATCTCATTGTGGTTTTTACTTTGCATTTCTCTGATGGCCACTGATGATGAGCATTTTTTCATGTGTTTTCTGGCTGCATAAATGTCTTCTTTTGAGAAGTATCTGTTCATGTCCTTCGCCCACTTTTTGATGGGGTTGTTTGTTTTTTCTTGTAAATTTGCTTGAGTTCATTGTAGACTCTGGATATTAGCCCTTTGTCACATGAGTAGGTTGCGAAAATTTTCTCCCATTTTGTAGGTTGCCTGTTCACTCTGGTGGTAGTTTTTTTTGCTGTGCAGAAGCTCTTTAGTTTAATTAGATCCCATTTGTCAATTTTGGCTTTTGTTGCCATTGCTTTTGGTGTTTTAGACATGAAGTCCTTGCCCATGCCTATGTCCTGAATGGTAATGCCTAGGTTTTCTTCTAGGGTTTTTATGGTTTTAGGTCTAACGTTTAAGTCTTTAATCCATCTTGAATTGATTTTTGTATAAGGTGTAAGGAAGGGATCCAGTTTCAGCTTTCTACATATGGCTAGCCAGTTTTCCCAGCACAATTTATTAAATAGGGAATCCTTTCCCCATTGCTTGTTTTTCTCACTGTTCATTGGACTGTAAACTAGTTCAACCATTGTGGAAGTCAGTGTGGCGATTCCTCAGGGATCTAGAACTGGAAATACAATTTGACCCAGCCATCCCATTACTGGGTATATACCCAAAGGACTATAAATCATGCTGCTATAAAACACATGCACACGTATGTTTATCGCGGCATTATTCACAATAGCCAAGACTTGGAACCAACCCAAATGTCCAACAATGATAGACTGGATTAAGAAAATGTGGCACATATACACCATGGAATACTATGCAGCCATAAAAAATGATGGGTTCATGTCCTTTGTAGGGGCATGGATGAAATTGGAAATCATCATTCTCAGTAAACTATCACAAGAGCAAAAAACCAAACACCGCATATTCTCACTCATAGGTGGGAATTGAACAATGAGATCACATGAACACAGGAAAGGGAATATCACACTCTGGGGACTGTTGTGGGGTGGGGGGAGGGTGGAGGGATAGCGTTGGGAGATATACCTAATGCTAGATGACGAGTTAGTGGGTGCAGCGCACCAGCACGGCACATGTATACATATGTAACCTGCACTATGTGCACATGTACCCTAAAACTTAAAGTATAATAAAAAGAAAAGTGGTCATGGTGATGTGCACCTGTTGTCCTAGCTATTTGGGAGGCCAAGGTGGAAGGATTGCTTGAGCTTGGGAGCCTGAGGCTGCAGTGAGCAGTGATTGCACCACTGCACTCCAGCCTGGGCAACAAAGCAAGACCCTATCTCAAAAAATATATATAATAAAATTAAAAATCAGCTCTCATTGATTTCTATGTAAATATGCACAGGTGATGTCCATATAGACATAAATAATAATATTTCTGACAATGGGTCCGTATGATCTTCAAAATGTAAAATGCCTATCTGTGTAATTGACTGGTTAATCTCATTAATGAATATAGATTCAATTCTACTTTCTTGTTCTAGATAAATTATGTAATCTAGCTTCTCATTTCACATATTTACTGATAACAACAGGAAGAATGACAAGATATCTATTTTGGAAAATTACTCTGGTAGGAGTAAAGATGAAACAATGATACAATTGCATGGAAAACTAGAAAAAAGTATGGTCTTCTGATATTCTATCACATCACATACTAAAGGCCTCATAAAACTCAGATATTTTATCTAAAAATGTTATTTTCATCATAGGAATGAGCAAAGCATGAGACTACAATTGTATTAAAATGTGCTTGTATCACAAGCACAGGTGCTAAAAAGGAGGGGAAAACATCATTACTGATATTTTCAATGTATGTTTTACTTTTCATCAACATGAACCTCAACTTGATATGATGCAGATTGAAGGAAATCACCCATAATTCCATATGAAAAAGGCCTGTGATATTTTATGGGAAAATAAATAGAGAAAATGCTAACAGAAACCCTATTAAGCATGAAGCTTTAGGGAGCAAACACAAATCCAGTGGTGAAAGATACACACTCGAGTTCTGTTTGATGTCTTGGAACAATACGGTTTAGAGGTGACTGGCGGGTGAGGAGAACATATGCGAGTTCACCAAAGAGAAAAGCTGAATGAGGCAATGTCTCTTCCTGACCATATCTCTTACTCAGATAACTATATAATTTATAGTCCAGTAAAGGGTATATTAAAAATCATATTAAAAGTCATGCAGTAAAGTTGTCCAGGGAAATCAAGACTTAACAGTCTCACTCTGACAATAATGAACAGGGGGATTCCCTCAAGATAGACTAGGACATGACCCCACACTGGCAGGTAGTAGTACCAGAAAAGAACCCATGGAAAATCTTTACCTTATGCTTGAGGTAGGGACCAGGCTAAAGTGAAAGCCAGACCTACAATTCTATCTAAAATAAATCCACAATCGAAGAAAATATGTGGTGTACAGGCATAGAATGTCTTTACTGGATCATTGAAATTGTAAGATAAATTCAACTTTTACATTGTTTTATTTTCCTCCAGTTAGGGCTTGAGGTTTGTCTCTGAAGAGTGACCGTCAATTGGAGCCATGCCTTTCTGGGGTTCTGGTCAGGGTGTTGTGGATGCTTAACATGTGCCTTTCACAGGACACTTCCTTACCCCAGCAGTGGCCAGGTGTGCATCCCACGACCAGGCCTCCCTCTCACACAACATCTATTGAGACTAGGAGATGCCTGGTGACTGTTGCTTGACCTGTGTCCTGTGTATTTCTGACAAGAGCCACTCTCAGAGACCCTGGCCAGGAGGAGAGTTAGGTTCCAGTGTAGGTCAGCTCAGACACATGGAGGCCACAGTACCAAACATGGGAAATCACAGAAGTAGGTTTATTACTCACAGATCCAGGGAGAAGAGGGTAGCTGAGAAGAGGGTTTAGCTGTGTCCCCAGCCAAATCTCATCTTGAATTCCCACATGTTGTGGGAGGGAACAGGTGGGAGGTAATTGAATCATAGGGGCAGGTCTTTCCCATGTTGTTCTTCTGTTAGTGAATAAGTCTCACAAGATCTGATGGTTTTATAAAGAGGAGTTTCCCTGCACAATCTCTCTTGTCTGCTGCCATGTGAGACGTGCCTTTCACTTTGCACCATGATTGTGAGGCCTACCCGGCCATGTGGAACTGTGCGTGTATTAAACCTGTTTCTTCTAGAAATTACCCAGTCTTGGGCATGTCTTTACCGGCGGTGTGAAAATGGACAAATACAGTAGCACACCTCATAGGGCTGAACAAAATGGGGAAGATGAGTGGGGAGCAGGAGAGAGAAAAGGGGTCTGTGGGACTCTAGCTTTTATTGGGCCCAGAACATTACCCAAATAAGTTTTCCACGGGGCACTAGTCGGTGGGGTGAGTGCCAGCAGGCACATTTCTTGACTCCCACTGCAACCGTGCAGGTCACTCTGGCGTGTGGGGGCTGTCCATGTGCGCTGTGATGTCTGTGGGGTGAGTCAGGTAGGTTGTATCCAACGGTTCCATAGCTGGTAGTCACCAGGAGGAGGCAACTGTGTAGGGTCAGTATCTGGGCCAGCCACACTGAGGAACTGTGAGGGTTGGAACTGGAAATTGTCAAGGGAATCTGAACCCAGCTACCATATGAGAGAGTTCAACTTATGTTCAATGTGAATGCCATGGCAATATTACAAGGTAAGAATTCGCTCCATACGTGCTTGAGGTAAATAGGAGAAACCTAGAATTTATGTAAACAGTGAGAAGATTGGATGCGTTCTCTGTTTCATATTTTAATACTAGCAGCATATTATATATGTCAATCCATCACGCATTCAGAAATACATGCTTACGAGAATTTTTTGCACCATCGGACAAAAGACAAGGGTAGAAGATATTTGTAACCCTATAAACACTAGTAAATTAAAAACAGAAGGACCTTTATGTCCTAACATATCTGCGTTGTGAAAGGCTGCCCTGTGAAATACGGGATTTCTTAAACATATTTTAAAAATCATAGGTGTCAATATTTTTTAGAAATCCATTTAAATTTTCTCTTGCTAGTTTACAATGCCTATTTATTTATTTAGTGGCTCTGCTGATTTTGATGTATATCCTAAACTTTATATTTTCTTTAAAGGATGTTTTATAAAACTTTATGTAAAATGTTTCAGTATCTTCACATTCTCTCCCTGTCCTTTTGTTTTGCTCCTATATGGTGGTCTTGAGTCTTTTCTCTGGCTTTTCAAACCTAGTAAGACTAAGACACTAAAGTAACTTTGCCCGTGGTTTGGTAATGCCTTCTAAAGCACATCCTAAACTCTCGTGCATACAGGGGTCTCCTTTCAGCTCTGTGCTTTTGAGATCCCATATACCTAAATTCCAGTACTCCAAATCAGTACTGCTCAGTTTTAGTTACTAAGTTTAAAAATGTATTTTAATAGCAAGTTAGTTTAGTGCACTCTTGCTTCTTTCTTGACTGCTTGTATACATGTATATTCCTTTAAATGAATCTTGGAAATTATTTAAAAATTTTAAATTATACTAATGAAACTGTATATTGTTGTAAATTCATAAGTGAATTTGGAAAGAATTTGTCTTTATGATACTAAATCCTTTTTATCCAAGAATCATATGTGTCTTTATATTTATTCCAGTCTATATTTATATCACTGAGTAAATATATAGAAATGTAGATACATACAGCTGTAGTTATAGATACAAATATAGATATAACATGTTAAGTCTATATCTATCCCATATAACATATATACATGTTATATGTGTGTGTCTATATATATATATGTTTATGTTATTAAAGAGCTCCCTTAAAATTTTTATTTCCTATATAATTTTAGGTCGAGCTTGAATTTTCCTTGTATAAACAAGCAAATATTTATGCTAGTTTTAATACTGATGTTTAGACATTGTATCTTATTTTAGCATTGAATATTTTCACAATTATCATAAATATTATCTAATATTAATGTACCTGTTAAAAATATTTAAAATTTTACCTTTGAATTATTTTATTGTTGAATTTAAATTCCTTTAATATGATAGTAAATTTCTATTTTATGCTTTCTCTATGCATATGCAAATTAATCTATCCACTTCTCTATCTCTACGTAGTAACATATGAAAATCAGGCCTCTATTCTTCTAATGGACATACACATGTTTGCATATAGAATATCAGACTCTTTATAGCATTTAAAATCTTTAAAGACATGAATATTGCCTTTTAACAAATATATTTTAGCATGTACTGAGAATCCCCTATTTATTTTTAATTTGGGCTAATCAATATGATTGTTAATATTATTGGATTGCCAAATTTGGAAACACACTTTCATCCCCAAGGTGGATATTTGTTTTATTTTTTTTTTTGCCAATTTCTTGTCTTACTGTTTCAAATATTGTTGGATATTATTTTTATTTTATTTGGCATTTTAGTATCAACATTTGTAGTTGAGGTACTCTACATATTTTTTCTTCAATATCTGGTGGGTTTTATAATTACTGCTATATTGGATTTGTAGTAGACGTTGACAAAAATTATTCCTGTATGTTTTATAGCTGTATGAAGGAAACTAATATATTTTACCCCTAAATATATTTCCTTGATATATTTCAAAATGGCTATTGAGAAGGCCTGGAAATGCAAACTTAGCTGCAAAGCTGTCTTGGGGAGATTTGCATCGGTAGAGAATCTGCCTTGATGCAGCCAGGCTTTCTCTGAGGTCTGCCCCCTTGTCTGGATCTAGGAAAGGTTAACTGAGAGTCTGAGGTCTCCAAAGGTCTGAAATAAACATTTTCTGTCTATTCTCTCTGAGGACTGCTCCCAGTGAGGTTCCACCTATGTAATAAGCCCACTGTTGCTAGCCAGGGTCGTTTTCTCACATAACCTTTTTTTTTTTCCCCTGTGATCCAAGACCCCATTCTTTCTGTAAACTTCATGTGGTAGATAAGCTTCTGCACGCATCGTGTGTCTGGGTCTTCGTTCTAAGGGCTCCAGTGTACACACATTGCAGAAACCTGTATGCCTTTTCCACTACTTATCTGCCTCCTATTAGTGATTTTCAGGGAAACTTCAGAAGGCAAAAGGGACATTCTCCTTTAGCCCATTCTCAGACAAAATCCCCCAACATTTAACTGATTCCTAATAGCTTAAAATCATTTTGAAAAATCCATATATTTATAACCTTTTCTTCCCTCTATGATTTCTGGTCAGCTTGGGTTTTGTTTTTCATTCCATTTACTTCATCCTCGAAAAGATCTATTTTACGTCTCTTTATTCTCATTTATGGACATTGAGAAAAGAAAATAACTTTCATGTGAGAAATGCAAGTCCTTTTAAATAATCAGGCCCAGAGAGATATTCAAATGAGACAGCAGTTCTGTCCTGCTCCTCTTTGAGCTGTGTGTTCATCTAGGATGCTTGCTGTTGCCACAGTAGCTATAAATTAACCAATAACGCCACACCAGACACTATAATCCACACCCAATAATAGTGTAACAGTGTATAGCCAGTCACTAATAAATGTTATTTCCATAAGCCAATGAGAATTTGTGACAAACCTCTTTGCATCATCCCACTTCTGGAATCTTTTTTGCCTTTAAGAAACTGCTTGTTGCAAAGCTCCAAAGGGAGTTCATATCCAAGAATACTTGGGTCTGTTTCTTCCAGGCAGCTGTCCTCATTTTGGCTCAAGTAAACTCTTTGAATTACGTTTTGTGCTTCAGCCCCTTCCACTTAGATTAACAACATGGATTTGTGTCACCATGTACGGCAATTAAAACGTTCACACTTTTCCCCTCGAGGGCACTGATGTGTTTTCCTGAGCACTTGGAATAGCTACGTAGTGTTTACTGTCTAGATTATGGTTTCTCAACCTTGGTGCTACTTACCTTTAGGACCAGAGGATTCTTTGTTGTGGGAGGCTGCCCTAGCAATGCTAGGTGTTTCGTTTGACCTCTAAATTTCACACCTCCACCAGTCTTGACATCCCCACAATAACCCTAGACATTGACAAATGTCTCCTGGGGAAAACTCTCCACCAGTTGACAGGCAAAGTTCTGGAAATATTGGAATTGTCAATTGAGATTTTATGTTATCCAAAACAAATATTTTTCTTTGTTTTTAAACATCTACTTCCATCTGCTTATCTACTTATTTTTACTTTTATTGGTAACTTAATTCTATCAAGGAGAGAGAGTGCATTCTCTGTTATGCTAAATTTTTGAAGAATGTATTGATTTTTTATGACCTGATATATGGATGATACGTAGATATTACATGTTTGTATTATCAAATTTCAGGGCGATAATAAAATAAATACTTATAATATTTATATTGTCACTGTATATTAGTTATTTTCTTTCTTCACTTCAGGAGTTTTTCAATCTATAGGCTATTTTTCAATTCTAGGTTATCCAGTAGATTTTGAAATGTTATGATTAAATATCTACTTCTCAGGCATTCATCTTTGCAAATTAAACAATCCCAAGCTCTTATAATGCACATCATATAAAGGGCAGATTAGTCAACATATGGTTCAGAAATAATTATGTAATATTTATAAGAAAATTAAAAATTTAGATCCTTAACTCAGATAACAATAATCCAAATTAAAATTTGATTTCATTACATAATTTAAAATGACACCAGAATACTAGTAAAAATGTAGATAAGTTTATATAATCTTTTTTAGCTGTAGGACTTTATTAGCATAAATTCAAATACAGGAACCAAAGTAAGATTGAGACCTATATTCAAAGGTTAAAATGTACACATTATAGGGGCATGATTAAACTAATTTAAAGTATAATAACATGGAGAAATATTGCAAAACATACATTTTACTGAATTAATTGTTAATATCTAATCATTATGTGAGAACAAAATTAAAGAGTAGCTACACACGCACACACCCACACACAAGTGCAATATTGTCAAATAAACGATGTTCAGCTACACTAGAAATCACACCTGTTTTCTTCACAGAAAAGATTAAAAATCACAATCATATTTATTGTACATATGGAGGTAAAGATACTCAAAATATTACCCTAAAATACATTTTTTTTGAGATGGAGTTTTGCTTTTATTGCCCAGGCTAGACTGCAATGGCACAATCTTGGCTCACTGCAACTTCAGCCACCCAGGGTCAAGTAATTCTCCTAGCTCAGCCTCCCAAGTAGCTGAGATTACAGGCATGCGCCACCACAATCGGCTAATTTTTTGTATTTAGTAGAGACGGGGTTTCACCATGTTGGTCAGGCTGATCTCCAACTCCTGACTTCAGGTGATCTGATCTACCCACTTCAGCCTCCCAAAGTGCTGGGATTATAGGCATGCGCCTGGGCAGCTTTTTGACATATTTCAAGATGGCTACTCGGAAGACTGGAGATAGCATCTTCTACAAGAAAAGCTGAAAGCTGTGTTTGTTGGGGAGGTTTGCATTTGTAGAGAAAATCTGCATTGATATAGACAGGCTTTCCCTGAGATACTCCCTTGTCTGGGTTTAGAAAAGATTAACTGAGCCTGGCACGTTTACATTTCTAAAAACCATTTCCTATCTATACTTCCCAAGAGGAGGGCTGCTCCCTTTGAGGTTTCATCCATGTAACAAGACCACCTCTGCTGCCAGGCTCCTCTTTCTTCCTTGTCGTCACCTGTCTTCCGCAAAGCCTGATTTACCAACCTACAGCTCTGTGTTTTCTGTAACCTCAAGACAGCATAGGCGTGTTGACTACCTTGCCTTTCCTGGAGTTTTTATATATATAGTATATATTTGTATATCTATTTATAATATACAAATATTTGTATAGGTATATTTATATATATTATGTGAACTCCAAGTGCATACTTGTGCACATATCTGTAAACATTTTTTTCTGTTAATTTGTACTTTATCAGTTTGTTTTATAGACTCAAATAATTAAAGCTTCAAGGGAAAAATTTAAACTTTCCTATAGAGAAAAGACAAATATATAGGTGACAAATAATATTTAGAGTGTAAGACGCTTTTTAAAGGTATATTTGCAATTTGTGTCAAAACATTTAAATATACATTTGTTATTTTAACTATAAAATTTCAAATAATTTAAGCCAAATACATAGTATATGCAGAAAATTTAGCAATATATCTATGTAGCACATTACTGTGCATTACTGTAACCAGCCATCTAATATAAAGAATTAATTAAGGTAGCAGCTACTTTTCAAATAGCGCATTTTTTCACAGACCTATGAAATAAGACAAATAACATGTAAACTTTATTTTTAAATTTGCAGAATAGTAGTTTTCAGCAGATGGTTTATTTTAGCAAATTCCATCTTCACATTGTGCTATGCTTTTATGAGTTCCAGCTGTTAACGGATAATATTTTACTGCTGAAACTATCATGTGTGATATAATTGCTCATTTTGTGCCTTAAAACACAAGCAATATAATTATTTTCAACTTGGAGCAAATTAAAATCTTATCAGCAATTTAAAAACTCTAGAGTCGTCTTCTTCTGGTTAATTATTTTAAACTTGTATTTTTCTCTTTATGTTTTTAGTGAGTTGTCTTATCAAGGAGAAGAACTCAAGCTGATTATTCTTTTTTTTCTCTTCCATCCACCTCGCAGGTGTGTTAATAATTTCATTTCTCAGAAAATGTTCTTTCATATCCATCTTACAAGATGAGAGACCTTTTAACATCTTCCATTCGGATGTGATACCAGTAATGGAAAATATTCCAGCTTCATGAATATGGTGATACAAATAGTTATCCGTCTAACCTCTTTCAGTGCCAAATGTTTACTTTACTCAGTGAATTACTCAGTTGACTGGTAATTTCTTCTGAAATCACTAATGAGAGGATCAGAGGTCTGGCTGTTGTCTGTACCTCATATGACTCCCAGTGCAGACAATTGTTGCTATGGAGCACAGACAGTTGAAAGGATTGACTTCCTGCCTAGAATAGTTTCTGCTGTGCTTCTTATCCTTCTTGTGGAGATTTCAGATTATCTGAATTGCTTTTCTATCTTGAGAAAAAACGCAACAATTCTCTCACCTGAGAGGAATGTAAACTGTAGTAAGTTAGCTGAACTAATCCGTAAAATTTTTACATTGTTTGTTGCAAAATGCTGCGCTGGTGTCTCCATCACTAACCTTTTCTATCCCTCATTGCTCTTTCTTTGATTGCACTAGGATACCTCTAGGCAAATCTGTATTCCCGAGACAGAGTGCCCTTTTGGTGAGCTATAAGCACACTCAATGGTAGGCTGAAATACTAGCTTTTATCTATGGCGAAATGGAATCATATCAGTGATTTTTTTTAAAAGGAAATTTAACTCTTGCTATGGTTTGAATGCTTGCCCCTTCCAATCTCATGTTAAAATTTGATCCCCAATGTTGCAGGTGGGGCTTACTGGGAGGTGTTTGGTCATGGGGTTGGACCTTCATGAATGGATAATACCCTCCCTTAGAAATCTAAAGCTATCCTCCCTCTTCGGTGCCCTCAGGAATGAGTGTACCATTCTTTATTCACCTGTAATTCCCCCACCCATTCTTTTTGAGATATTAATTGCATGTATGTTACACTGCTGCATATTGTCTGACGTATCAGTGAGTTTCTGGCTTTCCTATTTTAGTTTAACCTTTGTCCTTTAGTTGGTAAAGCTTCTATTTTTTCTATAAATTTTCTGATGTTAGGGTAAAATCCATTACTTATTCAATCTCATGGAATTTTTATTTCAAATATTTTTCTCATCTATACGTGTCCCATTTTTCATTTTATAATTTCTATTTTTCTCCTATGTTCAATTTTCATTTAAGTACCTTGACATATATATGTATTTATCTATATGTATTTATAAAATATATTTACTTTAAGGACCTTGAAATTTCCTTCTTTTCTGTCATTTATGAATGACTTATTTTTATCCTGTTAATATATATCTTAATTATATATATCTTACGGCTTCTTTGCATGTCAGAGTTTTTTTGGGGGGTATTTTGATGTTATGCTATTGAATATCTAGATTTTATTGGCTACCTTTGAACAATGTTGTGGCAGGCAGTTCAGTAACTCCAGGATGAGTATTTGTCTGTTGTTGTTTTAAATCTTCTCTTTAAACTTTGTGGAGTTAGTCTAGAGCCATCTGTAATTTGGAGCTGTAATTTGCTCACACTGTCACTAGGGCATGAACCTCCAGTGGTCTTTACTGAATATCCTAGAGGTACAGAGGGGAATCCCTTCTCTGATTAGAATTTGGAATATAAAGAGAAAAGAGAAAAATAGAAAGCTATGCATAAACACGTGCATTAAAATGAATTTTATGTGGGCTTTTTCATGAAAATGTTCCTAAGGTATTTTATTTTTTTATTGTGGTAAAATACACATAACATAAAATGTACTCTGTTAACCATTTTAAGTGTACAGTTCAGTGGTACTAAATATAGTCATAACATTGTGCAGCCATCCCTACCATCCATCTCCATAATTCGTTTCATCTTGTAAAACTGAAACTCTATACCCATTAAACAATACTTCCCCATTTCTTCCTCCCCCAGCTTCTGGCAACCATCATTGTACCATCTCTATGATTCTGACCACTTTAATACAAATGGAATTATACTGTATTTGTCCTTCACTGACTAACTTATTTCACTTGGCATAATATCCTCAAGTTTCATCCAAGTTGCACCATATGTCAGAATATTTCCCTCATGTTTAAGGCTGAATAATATTCCATTGTATGCATATATCATATTGTGCTTATCCATTCATCTGTTGTTGGACACTTCAATTGCTTCTACGTTTTAGCTATTGCCAATAACGCTGTTGCAAACATGGATGTGCAAATATTTTTTCAAGACTCTGCTTTCAATTCTTTTGCTATCCTGAGATGTGGCGCTGCTGAATCATATGGCAATACCATTTTGATGTTTTGAGGAACTACCATACTCTTTTCCACAGCAAACATAGCGTTTGACATTCCCTCCAATACTGCAAAACGAATCGCCACTTCCTTGCCTGTGGATTTTATTCACAAGTCCTGTGGCTCTCTCTACATCCCGGCCACCATGTGTTATTTCCTGTTTATGTATATGACATCAAAGGTGCAGGAAGTAATGAACTAAATTGGAAGGATAAACATGTAGAAAAATAGAGGTAAATACTGACTACATAAAACCGTAAGAATAAGAATTTTGGATGATCTATCTATTATATACTTATTTATCTAACATCTATCTGTTCCTCCATCTGTAATTAAAATATATTACAGTTAGAGAACAGAGGAAAAAGTAGGAATACATGAATTTAAATTTTAATTCTTCTTAGATTGTCTCACAGCATCATTATAGGAAAGAAAATTTATAGATCAATATCTGTTAACTATAAATGTAACATTCTTAAAGAATTCAAATACATTGAATTACAGCATGAATAATATATTACAATCCATTCAAGTTTATTTTATTCCAGGAACACAAAAATACAAATTTCATTTGCAATTCAAAAAAAAACCAGAAATCGATACATATGATTGATGTATGTACACACTTAATGTATTTTTAAATATACATTTTCAAAAAATAGAAATTTTTCTATGACAAATACTTAAAATATCACTGAAAATAGTGTTATTAGCTAATACCTTCCTAATAACTCTGGTATTACATAAGAAACCAAAATTAAAATTTCAGGTAAACTTAGAAACTAAAAGTTTTAAAAATATTATTCTGTTCTCCATATGTTCACATTTAATATTATTTCTTGTTTTCATTCGTCTTCAGTGTTGCTCTACTAAAATATAACATACAATACTAACTTTTGATTTCTGTTCTTATTACTCAGAATTGTATACATTTTCTCATGCTCTTAATTTAGTTATGCTACTTTTCTTTACTCTTGGAAATTTCACATTTGTGTTCACTCTCTTTTGAGTTCCCATAGTATCAAATGAGCTTTTTTCCCTCTTTCTGATTTGAAGATTCATCTTCTCATAATTATTTTGTCCACTCAGTTTTTTTTCATTCTCAGTTAAGTGCCTCTCTTCTGGCTTCTTTTCATTTATAAGGTTTCCTTTCATCTTAAGTCAGTCTTTCATTTATATTTTGATTCTGTTTTGTGGAGGACATGCTTCCCTGAATTTTATGGAAGAGGCCAAAAGGTTTGTTCAAGTTTTTACCTGATACTTTGGATTTAATTATCTAATGTACACAATTTTAATTTAAGTCTAGGTGCGACAGTCTACTCTTGATTTTGTATAGTATTATTTTTCTTAACATCCAAGTCCATCTTCATCTATTTGTATAAGATCAATAAAAATATATTTGTCCAGAACCCTGCTTTGGCGGAGTTACTTCTTTCTAAGTAGTAGAGGTAGCAGTTGAGACATGAGCTGGGTTCTGGGTCAGTTTAGAGGGCTGGGCGACATTCCTCCTTTTGATCTGTATGACTGAATGAATGCAGTTCTTGCTGTCTCGCTCCTCTCCTTAACACATTGAGCCATTGCAGCAGATAAGAAGGAATAATCTTGATCTGCCATTCAGGTGGAACACATGTTCTCTCCAACCACACCCATAGGTTGTACTCACACTCGGCCAGAAGGTATCCTGTCAATGATATGGAGATGTATCTATCTATCTAGATAGATATCTACTTTGGTTTATGCTCTCTGGTTGCCCGTAAATTATCTCCTTAAAGTGAATATCAAAAGAGAGCTTGGTGATGGCAGTGTTATAAAATCCTCAAAATGCAGCACCCATACCCAGAGGAATTTGTAGATTCTGAGATTCTAATTCAGATACCAAACTATATAAAAGGGGAATTGGTCATTGAGGGTTGCTAGGCTCTTTGTTGAGCATATATGCTCTTTTCATGACTTCGGAATTATTTTAAAAATCTAAACTTTTTCTCAGTGTACTGCAAGATGATTTGATTTGAATGCATAAGCACTAATTCTCCCCTAAGATTTGTACAATATATTTGCTCTGACAAGCGATAGCCAGCAACTCACTTCACAGCAATTTACAGCATTTCCATGATAAGTTGAATTATTTTTAACTAGACTCTCTTTGCCTTAATAAAAATATGAAGAAGCAATATACTTGTTCTAATTAGGTTCAAAAGTTGGCAGTCTCTCTCCTGGAAAGAATAGTAAAACTTTTCAGCGGCCTAATACGCATGTATAAACACACACACACACACACACACACACACACACACACACGCAAGCACTATTCATAATATTTAAAGCACATTCTGTTCTATGACTTCATTTGTCTAGCACAAAATAAAACGATCTCAGTATATGTCAAGTATCAATTTTTTTGTATGGCCAATTATAGATATTTTATTTTTTAAAGATTAGAGTGTTCTTGAAGCTCTTTCTGTTTCTTTGTCAATGAACTAAACATTGGCAAATATGTAGGGTTTCCCACATAAGAACATTATTAACATCAAAATAGAAAGCTGGTGGTAGAAATAATGATTGGGAACACAGAGTCTCTACTCAACGTTCTAGTTCTGCCATACCATAACTTTGTGATCTCAGGAAATATCTCTCCATGTTGTCATCTCAATGTATAGTTCTGTCATTTTTCAATAAGAGCTTTTTGCTTAATTATGAAGTACTAGTTACTATAACCATTATTTTGAGCTTCATGTAAATCAAGAACACATGGACTCCACTTGCAAAACATCGAAAATGTAGTAGGGATTGGGGGCATAAAGCAACATTTTAAAATGTGTAAAGACAATGAGTAAGCAACAAAGTGTCCAATTTTTTAGGGGAAATTTGCATACGTTAGGAAAAGGCAGGATTAAGTAACAGATAATTTGAATGATAACTGGCCAATTGGTGTCATTTACAATTGCAAGTCATACAAATGAAGTTTTCTGTTTTAAAGAGAAAAGGAGTTATTTAGAATGGGTCAACCTATTGGGGAAGCAATGTAGTTAGAGACAATGCCCAAAACCATGTGAGCAAATGCTCTGTAGAGCGCACCCCTGCGATGCTGCCATTGTGAGGCCAAGTCTCTCTTCGTCTTGGTACTGAGCCCTCCGTTCTGCCTCCATCATTGCCACTGTAGCTGCCACAAAATGATCCCTCAACCACCGCTGCCCAGAAACAAAGAAAGAATTCTGTCCTTCCGCACTCTCAGATCAATTTCCAACATCAGGTGAGCCTTTGATGGGCGCTATTCAGTTCCCTTATCCCTGAAATAGATGCAGTAAAAATATAGAAATTGCCTATGTGTTTCCCAATAAGACACATATGGAAGCCTGTTTTCCCACAACAGGAAGGAGTTTGCACAATGGGTGTTCAAAGGAACAATATTCCCTGTAACCATACTTTGCCCATATGAAGAAAAGCAATAAGGATTATTTGGTAAATAGACATGGACACTCATCCAGGGTTGGCTGATGAGAAGCTGGTTAGCAAGGGGGTCTGCCTTCAGTTAGGACAAGGTCTGTGCTTCCCACAGGTTCTCTCCACAGCAGGAGGCATGCAAACTTCCCTTTCCTCCCCTGCACCTACCCTCAAATGGCCCAGAGGTCTTCAGGTGCTAGAATTTCTCAATTAATGCTGCACAAAATATCAGACAGCCTTGACTGTCACAGTCTGTTCTCATGAAGCTAGTCTCTGCTCACTACATAAAACAGGAGAGTAAGAACAAGGGTGTTTAACGCTACCGTAGCTCAAACAAGTTTCTCTCTGTATTATGCCAAGAACCTGGGAACCAGTGCATCTGCTGCTTTCCCTTCTTGGATTCTAGCCCGGACAAAAGAGGCAAGGGGCATTTCTTCAGAGGCCTTGAGCTTCACTACACAATGACCCAGGCTCTACATGCACCCTCTTTATATATTTCTACCTTGAAAAAAATTTTTTATATAATATTAATAATATATATTTTTATATAATAAACACATTTTTTATAGATAGATATAGATATACATAGATAAAGATCTCTAGTCAGCCTTTTTTAAGGCTGGGCTGATCGCGGTGCCTCAAAACTATAATCCCAGCACTTTGGGAGGCCAAGGTGGCCAGATCTCTTGAGTCCAGGAGTTGGAGTTCAGCCAGGGCAACATGGTGAAACCCCATCTTCACAAAAATTAGCTAGTATGGTGTCATGCACCTGCAGTCCCTGCTACTCAGGAGGCTGAGGTGGGAGAATCGCTTAAGCACAGTATGTGAAGGCTTCAGTGAGCTCTGATCACATGACTGCACTCCATCTTGGGTGACAAAGTGAGACCCTCTCTCAAAAATAAAATAAAATAAAATAAAAAGGCTACCACCATACTCACAGATAAGTGTGTCAGGTGTATTTGCAGCTACCCTTCCTATATTCTGTTTGGTAAAAAAAAATGCAAAGAACTCTTCTCATTCTAGATTTTTGTATTAATTAGACATTTGAAGTTTATAGCAGAAGAGCTATAATCATGTTTGGTATGTGTACTCTATAGACCAGATAGTGCAAACAGATATCAATGTTTTTTAAAAGTATATAAGGTTATTAGAAATATTTTAAACTACCTATAGGTATATATGTACCTAATTGAACTGTCAAATGCAAGTAAGATCATTTCCTTAGCTTGTGAAATCCACTCAATTTATTAAAATATTTTCTAATATCTATTACAATAATATTTCTTAATTAGCTAACATAAGAGGAGTTTTAAGACATTTATTTATATGTACTTACTAGATTCAAACTCGATTCCACTATTTTCAGAAATCATGCTCTGAGACAAGTCCTTTTTTAATCTAACTATGTTTCTGCCTATATTAAAAGACAGATATGTCAATTTTGCTAGTCATGCTGTTCCAAAGCTCTCCATCCTGATTTTTTTTCGGTTTGTTCTAGCAGTCATTCAGAGACTTACTTATATTCAAATTTCTCTCTAGGTTTAACATTCGTGTATGTCTTGTTGTGGTTTTGTCTATTTTTGCTGTATATAATTTAAGACATTTTATTGACATATACGTGCAGAAAAGTACAATGATTAAATATGATAGCTTGATTAATGAAACACATGTATTTGCTTATAGCCATGTACGAAAATAGAACATTACTAAAAATAGTGATACTTCTCCTGCCCCTTTCCAAACACTAACCCTCATCCTCAATAGAACCAGATTTTTTTTATCATAGAGTAATTTGGTCTACTTTCAAATTTTTATTAAATAAATCAGAGTATCTACTCTAAGTCTATGTTTATTTCATTGTTGTTATTTTGCTTGTAGTATTTATCTGCTAATGGACATTGTAGATTGAAGACGGTTACATACACATTTTTTAATTAATAGATTTTTTGAGCACTTTGTGGCTCATGCCTTTAATACCATCACTTTGGGAGGCTGAGGTGCGTGGATCATGAGGCCAGGAGATCCAGACAATCCTGGCCAACGTGGTAAAACCCCTTCTCTACTAAAACACAAAAAAATAGCTGATAGATAACATCAAGATAACATCTGAGTTCTTAGCTGCACTGAGTCAAGCCTATTTACATCTTTGTCTTCCACTGCACTTTTCCTTCCACGTCACAGTCCAGGAATGCCAAGCTCTGTTGGCCTTCTACCCCATTTCCACTATTGTGCCCCTGCCACCAAGGCTTTTTGCCGCCACCGCCACAGGTTTTTGCCTCCGCTGCCTTTTGCCACCACAACCGTGGCTTTTTGCCCCCAACGCTGGGGCTTTTTGTGGCTCTTTGACCCACCACCGGGGCTTTCTGTGGCTTTTTGCGCCTGCTGCCGTGCCTTTTTGCCCCTGCCACTGCGGCTTTTTCCTCTGCCTCGCGGCTTTCTGCCCCTGCCACTGTGGCTTTTCATGACCACTGCCATAGCTTTTTGCCCCTGCTGCTGCGGGTTTCTCCCACCGCAGCTTTTTGCCCCCGCCACCGTGGCTTCTTACCCCCGCCGCCGTGGAATTTTGCCCCCCGTCACTGTGGCTTTTGGCGGCTTTTTGCCATTGCGGCTCTTTGTCCCTGAAGCCACGGCTTTTTGCCCTTGGCGCCGTGGCTTTTTGCCCCCGCCGCTGAGGCTTTTCACGGCTTTTTGCCCCACCAATATGGCTTTTTGCCGCTGCGGCTCTTTGCCTCTGAAGCCACGGCTTTTTGCCCCTGCCGCCACGGGTTTTTGCCCCCGTGGCTTTTTGCTGCCACAGCTTTTTGCCGCCACCGCCATGGCTTTTTGCTCCTGCCGCTGAGGCTTTTTGCCGCCGTGGTTGTTGACCCCGCCGCCGCTGCTTTTTGCCCCCGTGGCTTTTCCCCCCCGTCGCCGTGGGCTTTTGTGGGTTTTTTGCACCCGCTTTCGCTGCTTTTTGCCCCGCCACTACGGCTTTTTGCTGCCTTGGTTTTTTGCCCCCGAAGCCACAGCTTCTTGCCCTCACCGCTGCGGCTTTTTGCCTGTGCCGCCACGGCTTTTTGCCCCCGCTGCCACGGGTTTTTGCCACCATGGCTTTTTATCCCCACCGCTGCTGCTTTTTGCAGCTGCGGCTTTTTAATCCCCACCGCTGCGGCTTTTTGGGCCCACCACCATGGCTTTTTGCAGCCGCGGCTTTTGGTGCCCGCAGCCGTGGCTTTTTGCTCCTCCTGCTGAGGCTTTTTGCCACCGCAGTTTTTGTCCCCACCACCGTGACTTTTTGCTCCTGCCGCTGAGGCTTTTTGCTGCCGCAGTTTTTGCCCCCGCTGCTGCTGCTTTTTGCGACTTTATTCCCCCCACTGCTGCAGCCTTTTGCCCCCTCAGCTATTTCCCCCCGTCGTTGTGGGGTTTTGTGGTTTTTCTGCCCCCGCCACCACCATGGCTTTTTGCCCCGCCGCTATGGTTTTTGCCCCTGAAGCCACAGCTTTTTGCCCTCGCTGCTGCGGCTTTTTGCCCCACTGCTACAGCTTTTTGCCCCACCGCTATGGCTTTTTGCCCCTGAAGCCACAGCTTTTTGCCCTTGCCGCCACAGCTTTGGCGGCATTTTACTCTCCACCGCGGTGGCTTTTTGCCCCCGCTGCGGCTTTTTATCCCCATTGCCATGGCTTTTTGGGCCCTCTGCTGTGGCTTTTTGCAGTCACAGCTTTTTATCCCCACTGCCGCAGCTTTTTGGGCCCACCACCGCAGCTTTTTCAGCTGTGGCTTTTTGCCCCAACCACCGTGGCTTTTGGCTCCTGCCACTGAGGCTTTTTGCCGCCGCGGTTTTTGCCCCTGCCACCGCTGCTTTTTGCGGCTTTTTGCCCACCGCCAGGGCGGCTTCTTGCCCCCGTGAATTTTCCCCCCATCTAAGCGGGTTTTTGTGATTTTTTTGAACCTGCTCCTGCTGCTTTTTGCCCCCGCCGCTGCAGGTTTTTGCCCCACCATTACGGTTTTTTGCCACTGTGGCTTTTTGCTCCTGAAGCCACAGCTTTTTACCCTTGCCACCACAGCTTTTTGTGGCTTTTCGCCCCCGCTGCTGAGGCTTTTTGCCACCATGGTGTTTGTTCCCGCCACCACTGCTTTTCACGGCTTTTTGCCCTCTGCTACCATGGCTTTTTGCCCCCGCCACTACAGCTTGTTGCCGCTGCAGCTTTTTGCCCCCGAAGCCACGGCTTTT
The DNA here is from genome assembly GCF_029281585.2 of Gorilla gorilla gorilla. Classification (NCBI taxonomy): domain Eukaryota; kingdom Metazoa; phylum Chordata; class Mammalia; order Primates; family Hominidae; genus Gorilla; species Gorilla gorilla. The sequence continues at coordinate 35,593,836 of NC_073241.2, read as the reverse complement.
TGCCCTCACTGCTGCGGCTTTTTGCACCCGCCGCCGGGGCTATTTGCCCCTGCTTCCGCGGCTTTTTGCCATCACTGTTTTTTCCCCCACCACCACGGGTTTTTGCCCCCGCCGCCATGGGTTTTTGCCGCTGCGGCTTTTTTTTTAAGAGCCAACGCCACGGCTTTTTGTCCCCGCCACCACAGTTTTTCGCCTCCACCGCCGAGGCTTTTTGCCCCCACCGCCTTGGCTTTTTGCAGGTTTTCGCCCCCGTTGCTGCAGCTTTTTTGCCCCCTGCCACCACGGCTTTTTCCCCCAGCCACCGTGGCTTTTTGTGTTTTTTTTGCCCCCGCTCCCGCTGCTTTTTGCCCCCACCTCAGTGGGTTTTTACCCCCCTCAGTGCGGCTTTTTGCCCCCACCACCGCGTCTTTCTCCAACCACCACCTTGGCTTTTTGCCCCCACAGCCGCACCTTTTTGCCATCGTGGCTTTTTGCCCCCGCTGCCTTTGGAACCTTAATTTCACTTGAAATCTAATTTCCCACTGCCATGCAACCTAACATATTTGTATGTTGGACTCCGGGAATTAGGACATGAATATTTCTGAGATGCCATTATTTTGTCTACAACAGACATAATCTATTTACCTGCAGATTAAAGTGTTCTTTATTTTCTGGCTCTCTTTCTTAAATTTTTTTAAATAATATGAATTGTAGTAAAGAGAAATAAAAGAAAGAAGAAAGAAGGAAGGAAGGAAAGGAGAAAGAAAAGGAGGACATGAGAGAAGGGAGGGAGGAAGGGAGAAAGGCAGGAAAGGAGAAAAAGGAAAGCAAGAACTCAAGAAAGAAAGAGAAAGAAAGTGATAAAAGAAGGAACGAGGAAGGAAAGGAGGAAGAGAGAACGGTAAAGGGAGGAAGGCAAACAAAGAAAATAGAAGGGAGGAAGGAAGGAAAAAGGAAAGGGAGGGAGGAAGGAAAAAAGGGAGGGAGGAAGGGAGAAAAAGGAAAGAAAGTGAGAAAGAGTAAGAGAAAAGAAGGAAGAAAAGAAGGGAGGGAGAAAGCAAGGAGGGAGGAGGGAAGGAAGAATAAGGGGAAGGAAAGAAGGAAGGAAGGAGAAAAATGAAAGGAAAAGAAAGAGGAAAAGAAGAAAGGAAGGAAGAAGGCAAGGGAAGAGGAGAAAGGAAGATGGAAAGAAGGAAGGAAGAATGCAAATATTAGAAATTCTGGGTTTGTTAGAGAATATGCCATACTTTTTTTTTTTCACTTGAAAGAGTATCTGCCATTGAAGATTGGATGTCTTGTTGGTGATATTGTTGTTCTTATCTTCCATATGATTACTGAGTTGGTGCCTAGTCTGTCCATTACTAAGACAAAAGTGTTGAAGTCTGCAAATATAATTTTGGATTTTTCTAGTTCACCTTTGATTTCTTTCCTGTTTTACCTCATGTATTTGGAGGTTCTGTTGTTAGCTGCGTACCCTAATCATTAGGATGTTTACATCTTGAGAATTGATTATTATATTATTTATTATCTCTCATCTCTGATACTATTTCTTGTTCAGAACTCTGTTGTGTCTAATATCAATGTAGTCCTTCCACAGCTTTATTTTAGTGTTTCCATGATACGGCTTTCTCCATATCTTGATGATAACCTATTTATATCTCTATATATTTGGAGCAAGATATAAAATTTAGACTTGATTTTTTAAAGATTTTTCAAGATGGAATTCTTATTTCTTTTTGTTCTATCTGACATTCTCTGAGTTTCCTATATCTGAAGTTTGATTTTCTGTCACTTCTTTTAGAATATTTTTGGCAGTTATTTTGAAATATATTTCTTTTGCTCCATTATTTTTTCCTCTTTTCTTTTTGGGATTTCAATTATAACTAGAGTAGGTAATTTCATCTCAGTCTTATGCAGGTACTTTTTCTCAGGGTCTCAGGAATGTGGCCTTCTCACACTTCTGTTCTTTTCTTGACTGTGTTGGTGAGCTCAGAGATATTCCTCCTTCACCTTCAAGAGCAGTTTTGTTTTGTTTTTCCTGTTTTCATACTCCCAGCATCAGGAGTATTCTAAGTGTGGCAGTTTTTGTTGCCTTCCGCTACATATTAAGTGGAATATCTTGGTCTATTTGGACCCTTATAACAAAATAACATAAACTGGGTGACTAAAAAACAACAGATATTTCTTTTCTCACACTTCTTGAGGCTGTAAGATCTCAGGTCAAGATGCTCACAAATTCAGTGTTGATGAGAGCCCATTTCATGGTTTATAGATGGTGCCTTCTTTCTATGTCCTCACATAGTGGAAGGCACACAAGAACTCCATTGAGCTTCTTTTATAAAGGCACTAATCCCATTCATAAGGGCTCGGCCCCCAAGACCTGGTCACCTCCAAGTGTTCTGCTCTCCCTGATCTATGTCATATACAGACTCTCTTGGATTCCTTACCAATTGCTTGAGAGATCACAGTGGGTTTGTGGGGAAAACGTTTTCAAGATGATGGATCTTTCCCAACTTCTGCAGCTGTCAGTGGTCTCCCAATCTGACCAGCCCCACTTTGTCTTTAGGAATTTATTGATTATTCCAGCTTTACTTGTCATAGTGGTGTCTATTTGCATCTGTCCTATGTAAGTGCATCTGTCCTTTTTCTCCTTGCAGGTGCAAGTACTCAGGAGTACACTGTTGTTACTAATTACTCAGTATTGGTTGGTACATTGTCAAAGATCAAAAAACATTTTTAAAGATAAAAAAAATTCTTGGAAGGTGTGTAATGAGGGGTTAATTCTGCAGAGATGGCTTTCCAAAACCTTGTGCATTCCAAAGGTCTTCAGGACTGGCCCTTGACAAGCTCCTGGGAGATGATAACCTATGAGCCCCTGGTATATGCTGCCTGATGAGAGTCTTTGTATACCTGAAAACGTAGGTCATACGAAATAGCTGATGCTAACAACGTGATTTCTTGTGAGCACCTGTTTCTGTATGCCTATGACTTTGTGTAATGCCATATTAATATGACCTCTCTTAGGGCATAGGGAAGTTAGGAACTAAGTAGCTAAGTTCAGTCAAAGGACGCTCGATGCATATGTGGTGGAATCCTAATAAAAACCCTGGACTCAAGACTGACTGAGCTTCCCTAGCTGGAAACAGGTTCACACATGTTGTCTCACACCATTGTAAAGAAAGGAGTTAGGAGTGGAGAGTTAATGACTCTAAGGCAATCCTTAAGCAATAAGAGATGGGGATTCCAGCATCCCCATCTCTTTGTAAAGTTATTTTGAGACTATCTCGTTTCCATTCGTTGTTGATTTCCTTCGATTCCATTCGATGATGATTCCATTGGATTCCATTCGTTGATTCCATTCGAGTCCATTCAAAGATTCCATTTGAGTCCATTCTTTGACACCATTCAATTCCATTCTATGATTATTGCATTTGAGTCCATTCGATGATTCCATTCGATTCCATTCGATTATTCCTTTCAATTCCATTTAATGATGATTCTATTTGATTCCATTCAATGACTCCATTCCATTCCATTCGACGATGATTCCATTCGAATCCATGTGATGATTCCATTCGATTGTATTCGATGATGATTCCATTCGAGACCGTTTGATGATTGCATTCAAGTCCATTCAATGATTTCATTCAAATCCACTCGATGATGATTCCTTTCATGTCCATTTGATGATTACATTCGAGTCCATGAGATGAATCCCTTCGATTCCATGAGATGAATCCCTTCGATTCCATTTAATGATGATTCAATTCGTGGCCATTCGATGATTCCATTCGAGTCCATTCAGTGATTCCCTTTGATTCCATTCGATGAGGACTCCATTTGAGTCAATTCGATGATTCCATTAGGTTCCATTCAATGATGATTCCATTCGAGTACATTCAAAGATTCCTTTCTAGTCCATTTGATGATTCCATTCAATTCCATTTGATGTTGATTCCTTTCGAGCCAATTCGATGATTCTCTTCGAGTGCCTTCAATGATTCCATTAGATTCCATTCAATGATGAATCCAGTCGATTGAATTCAATGATTCCATTCGATTTCATTTGATGATGATTCCATTCTAATCCATTTGATGATTCCATTTGATTCCATTTCATGATGATTCCATTCGATTCCTTTCGATGACGATTCCATTCTATTCTTTTCAATGATAATTCCATTCGAGCCCATTTGATGGTTCCATTCGATTCTATGCGAATATGATTCCATTCGAGGCCGTACGATGATTCCCTTCGAGTCCATTCAATGGTTTCATTCGATTCCTTTCGATGATGATTCCTTTCGAGTCCATTCAATGAGTCCATTTGAGTCCGTTCTATGATTCCATTTGATTCCATTCGATCATGATTGCATTCTAGGCCATTTGATGATTCCATTCAAGTCCATTTGGTGAGTCCCTTCGATTCCATTTGATAAGGACTCTATTCGAGTCCATTCAATGATTCCATTCAATTCCATTCGATGATGATTCCCTTCGAGTCCGTTCAAAGACTCAATTCGAGTCCATTCGTTGATGCCATTCAATTCCACTTGATGATGATTCCTTTCGAGTCCATTCGTTTATTCCTTTCGAGTGCATTCAATGATTCCATTTGATTCCATTCGAGGATGATTACATTCTCTTCCATTCGGTGATGATTCCATTCGATTGCATTCGAGGACTCCATTTGATTCCATTTGATAATGATTCCATTCGTGTCCTTTTGATGATTCCATTAGATTCTTTTCGATGATGAGTCCATTTGATGCCTTTCAATGATTCCTTGCGATTCCAGTCAATGATGATTCCATTTGAGGCCATTCAATGATTTCATGCAATTCCAGCCAATGATGATTACATTCGATTCCATTCAATGATTCCATTCGATTCCATTCGATGATGATTCCATTCAATTCCATTCGATGATTCCATTCAATTCCGTTCAATTATGATTCCATTCAAGTGCATTTGATGATTCCATTCAATTCCGTTTGATGATGATTCCATTCGATTCCGTTTGATGATGATTCCATTAGAGTTCATTCGATGATTCCATTTGAGTCCATTCAATTATTCCTTTTGATTCCATTTGATGATTCCATTCGATTCCATTCAATGATTCCATTCGATTCCATTCGATGATGATTCCATTCAATAATGATTACATTCGAGTCCATGTGATGATTCCATTAGATTCTATTCGATGATGATTCCATTCGAGGCCATTCGATGATGGCATTCCAGTCCATTCGATGATTTCACTCGATTCCACTTGATGATGATTCCTTTTGAGTCCATTCGATGATTCCATTCGAGTCCATGAGATGATTCCATTCAATTCCATTTAATGATAATTCAATTCGAGGCCATGCAATGATTCCATTCGAGTCCATTCGGTGATTCCCTTTGATTCCATTCGATGAGGGCTCCATTCGAGTCCATTCGATGATTCCATTAGGTTGCATTCAATGATGATTCCATTTGAGTCCATTCAAAGATTCCTTTGAAGTCCATTCGATGATTCTATTGGATTCCATTTGATGATGATTCCTTTCGAGTCCATTTGATGATTCCTTTCAAGTGCCCTCAATGATTCCGTTTGATTCCATTCGATGATGATTCAATTCGAGTCCATTCAATGATTCCACTCTGTTGAATTTGATGGTTCCATTCGATTCCATTCGATGATGATTCCATTCGAGTCCATTGGATGATTCCATTCGATTCCTTTCGAGGATGATTCCATTCGACTCCATTCGATGATTCCATTCGATTCCATTCAATGATTCCATTTGATACCATTCGATGATGATTCCATTTGAATCCATTTGATGAATCCATTCAATGATTCCATTCGAGTCCATTCAATGATTCCATTCGATTCCATTCTATGAAGATTCCATTCGAGTACACTCAATGATTCCATTTAATTCCCTTTTATGATTCCATTCAAGTCCATTCAATGATTCCATTTGATTCCATTCAATGATGATTCCATTCGATTCCATTGATTATTCCATTCAATTCCATTCGAAGATTCCATTCGAGTCCATTCGATGATTTTATTCGATTCCATTTGATAATTCCATTCGATTCCATTTGATGTTGATTCCATTCGAGTCCATTCGATCATTATTCCATTCAATTCTATTCGATGATTCCATTCGATTCCATTTGATGAGGATTCCATTCGAGACCATTTGATGATTCATTCAATTCATTCGATGATGATTCCATTCAATTCCATTCGATGATCCCAATAGATTCCATTTGATGATGATTCCATTTGATTCCATTTGATGATGATTCCATCCGAATCCATTCGATGATGACTCCTTTTGGTTCCATTCGATGATGATTACATTCGGTTCCATTCGATGATTATTCCTTTGGATTCCGTTCAATGATGATTCCATTCGATTCAATTTGATGATGATTCTTTTCGATTCCATTTGATGATGATTCCATTCAACTCCATTTGATGATGATTCCATTTGATTCCATTCAATGATTCCATTCGATTTCATTCAATGATGATTCCTTTCGTGTTCATTGATTATTCCATTCCATTCCATTCGATGATTGCATTCGAGTCCATTCGATGATTCTATTCGATTCCATTCAATAATTCCTTTCGATTCCATTTGATGATGATTCCATTCGGGTCCATTCGATGATTATTCCATTCAATTCTATTCAGTTAATACTTTTGATTCCATTTGATAATAATTCCATTCGAGACCATTCGATGGTTCCATTCGATTCATTTGATGATGATTCCATTCAATTCCATTCGGTGATTCCATTAGATTCCATTTGATGATGATTCCATTTGATTTCATTCGATGATGATTCCACGCAATTCCATTTGATAATGGCCCCTTTCGGTTCCATTCAATGATGATTCCATTCGGTTCCATTCAATGATGATTCCTTTGGATTCCATTAGATAATGATTCCATTCTACTCCATTTGATGTTAATTCATTTAGATTCCATTCGATGATGATTCCATTTGATTCCATTCGATGATGATTCCATTTGATTCCATTCGATGATGATTCCATTTGATTCCATTCGATGATGATTCCATTTGATTCCATTTGATGATGATTCCATTTGATTACATTCGATGATGATTCCATTTGATTCCATTCGATGATGATTCCATTTGATTCCATTCGATGATGATTCCATTTGATTACATTCAATGATGATTCCATTTGATTACATTCGATGATGATTCCATTCAAATCCATTCGATGAACCCATTCAATTCCATATGATGATGATTCCATTAGATTCCATTTGATGATTCCATTTGATTCCTTTTGATGATTATTCTATTCGAGTCCATTCGGTGATTCCTTTTGATGCCAATTGAAGATTATTCCATTTGATTCCATTCGATGGTACCATTAGATACCATTCATTGATGATTCCATTACAGTGCATTTGATGATACCATTCGGTTCCATTTGATGATAATTCCATTCGATTCCATTCAATGATTCCATTCAATTCCATTCTATGATGATTCCATTTGAGTCCATTTGAAGATTCCCTTGGACTCCATTTGATGATGATTCCATTCTATGATTCCATTCGATTCTATTCTATGATGATTCCATTTGATTTCGTTCAATGCTGATTCCATTCAATTCCATTCGATGATTCCATTTGATTCCATTCAATGATTCCATTCGATTCTATTCGACGATGATTCCATTCGCTTCCATTCGAAGAGTCCATTCGATTCTATTCGATGATGATTCCACTCAATTCCATTAGATGATGACTGCATTCAATTCCATTTGATGATTCTGTTTGATTCCATTCGATGATGATTCTGATCAATTGCATTCGATGATTCCATTCGATTCCATTTGATGATTCCATTCAAGGATATTCGATAATTCCATTTGAGTCCAATCGATGATTCCATTTGAGACCATTCAATCATTCCATTTGATTCCATTAGATAATGATTCCATTCGAGTCCACTCGATAATTCCATAGGAGTCCATTCGATCATTGCTTTTAATTCCATTCAATGATATTCCATTTGAGTCCATTCGATGATTCCATTCGATGCTATTAGATGATGATTCCATTCGAGTCCATTCGATGATTCCATTTGATTTCATTCGATGATGATTCCATTTGATTCCATTCGATGATTCCATTCTATTCCATTTGATGATGATTCCATTCAAGTCCATTTGATGATTCCATTCGAGTCCATTTCATGATTCCACTGGGTTCAATTCAATGATGATTACATTGGATTCCATTCTATGATTCCATTCAATTCCGTTCGTTGATGATTCGATTCCATTCGATGATGATTCCATTTGATTTCCTTCGATGATTCTATTCAATTCCATTGGATGGTGATTCAATTCTATTATATTTGATGATGATTCCCTTTGATTTCGTCCTATGATTCTATTCGATTCCATTCGATGATGATTCAAATCTCTTCAATTGGATGATTCCATTTTATTCCATTTGATGATGACTCCATTCGATTCCATTCGATGATGATTCCATTCGATTCCATTCGATGATTCCATTTGATTCCATTCAGTGGTGAGCAATTCGATTCAATTTCATGATGATTCTATTTGATTCAATTAGATGATGTTTCCATTTGATTCCATTTGATGATGATTCCATTGGAATCCATTCGACGATGATTCCATTCGAGTCCATTCGATGATGACTCCATACGAGTCCGTTCGATGATTCCATTTGATGTCATTCGATGCTTCTATTCGATTCCATTTGATGATGATTCTGTCTGATTCAATTCTATGATTCCATTCGATTCCATTCGATGCTTCTATTCGATTTCATTCGATGATGATTCCATTCGATTCCATTCAATTCCATTCAATAATTCCATTTGATTCCATTCGATGATGATTCCATTCGAGTCCATTCGATGATTCCATTCGAGTCCCTTCATTGATTTCATCCGATTCCATTTTATGATGATTCCATTCGAGTCCATTCAATGATTCCATGCGATTCCATTCAATTCCATTTGATAATTCCATTTGACTCCATTCGATGATGATTCCATTCAAGTCCATTCGATGATTCCATTCGATTCCATTCAGTGATGATTCCATTCGATTCCATCTGATGATGATTTCATTTGATTCTATTCGATGATGCTTCCACTCGAGTCCATTCAATGATTCGCTTCCATTCGATGCTGATTCCATTCGAATCCATTCGATTATTCCATTCAAATCCCTTTGTTGATTCCATCCGATACCATTTGATGATGATTGCATTCGAGTCCAATCGATGATTCCATTTGGTTCCATTCAATGATTCCATTCGGTTCCATTCAATGTTTCCATTTGAGTCCATTTGATTATTCCATTCGTGTCCATTTGATGATTTCATTTGATTCCATTTGATGATGATTCCATTTGATTCCATTCGATGATTCCATTTGATTCCTTTCAATGATTCCCTACGATTCCTTTCTATGATGATTCCATTCAATTCCATTCATTGATGATTCCATTCGATTCCATTGGATGATGATTCCTTTTGATTCCCTTTGTTGATGATTCCATTAGATTCCATTTGATGATAATTCCATTCGATTCAATTCCATGATGATTCCATTTGATTCAATTCGATGATGTTTCCATTCGATTCCATTCGATGATGATTCCACTCGATTCCATTCGACGAAGTTTCCATTCGATTCCATTAGATGATTAATCAATTCGATTCCATTTGAAGATTCCATTCGATTCCATTCGATCCCATTTGATGATGAGCCATTCGATTCAATTCCATGATGATTCCATTTGATTCAATTCGATGATATTTCCATTTGATTCCATTCGATGATGATTCCACTCGATTCCATTCGATGATGTTTCCATTCGAGTCCATTCGATGATGATTCCATTCGATTCCGTTTGATTATGATTCCATTCGATTTCATTCAATGCTTCTATTTGATTCCATTGATGATGATTCCATCTCATTCCCTTTGATGATTCCATTCGATTCCATTCAGTGATGATTCCATTCGATTCCATCTGATGATTATTACATTTGATTCCTTTCGCTGATGATTCCATTCATGTCCATTCGATGATTCCATTCGATTTCATTGGATGATGATTCCACTCGAGTCCATTTGATGATTCCATTCAATTCCATTTGATGATGACTCCATTCAGGTCTATTTGATGATTCCATTCGATACCATTTGATGATGATTCCATTGGAGTCCATTTGATGAATCCATTCGATTCCATTTGATGAAGAATCCATTTGTGTACATTCGATGATTCCATTTGATTCCATTTCATGATTCTTACATTCCATTCCATTCGAAGATGATTCCATTCAATTTCATTTGATGATGATTCCATATGAATCCATTCAATGATTATTCCATTTGATTCCATTCATTGACGATTCCATTCAATTCCATTCGATGATGATTCTCTTCTATTCCATTCGATGATTCCATTCGATTCCATTCGAAGATGATTCCATTCGAGTCCATTCGATTGTCGCATTCGATTTCCTTTGATAATGATTCCATTCGATTCCATTCAATTATGATTCCATATGAATCCATTCGATCATTATTCCATTCGATTCCTTACGATGACGATTCCATTTGATTCCATTCAATGATGATTCTCTTCTATTCCATTTGATGATTGCTTTTGATTCCATTCTATGATGATTCTTTCGAGTCCATTTGATGATTCTGTTCCATTCCCTTTTGATGATGATTTCATTCGAGTCCGTTCGATGATTCCATTCGATTCCACTTGATGATGATTCCATTTGATTCCCTTCATTCATGATTCCATTGGATTCCTTTTGATGATGATTTCATTCGACTCCATTCGATGATGATTCCATCCGATTTCATTCAATGATTCTGTTCGTTTCCATTCAATGATGATTCCATTCTATTCCAATCGATGTTTCCATTCGATGTCATTCGATGATGACTCCATTCTATTCCATTTGATGACTCCATTCGATTCCATTCGATGATGATTCCATTCAATTCCATTCGATGATGATTCCATTCGATTCCATTCAATGATGATTCTATTGGTGTCCATTCGATAATTACATTTGATTGCATTTGATGATGATTCCATTTGCGTCCATTTGATGATTCCATTCGATTCCATTCGATGATGACATCATTCAATGCCATTCGATGATTCCATTCATTGATGTTTCCATTTGATTCCATTCAATGATTCCATTCGTTTCCATTCGATGATGTTTCCATTGATTCCATTCAATGCTTACATTCGATTTCGTTCGATGATGATTTCATTTGAGTCCATTCAATGGTCTCATTAGATTCCATTCGATGATTCCTTTCGCGTCTATTCTATGATTCCATTTGAGTCCATTCGATGACACCATTCGATTCCATTCAATGATGATTCCATTCGAGTCCATTCGATGATGATTCCATTTGAGTCCATTCGATGATTCCATTCGGTTCCATTTGATGATGATTCCATTGGATTCCATTCAATGATTCGATTCCATTCCATTCATTGATGATTCCATTCATATCCATTCTATGATGATTCCATTCGATTCCCTTCATTGATGATTCCATTAGATTCCATTCTATGATGATTCCATTGGATTCCTTTCAATGATTCTATTCGATTCCATTTGTTGATGATTCCATTCGTATCCATTCTATGATGATTCCATTCGATTCCCTTCATTGATGATTCCATTAGATTCCATTCTTTGATGATTCCATTCGACTCCATTCGCTGATGATTCCATTCTATTTCGTTCGATGGTTCCATTTGCTTCCATTCGATGATGATTCCATTCCATTCCATTCGATGATTCCATTTGAATCCATTCGATGATGATTCCATTTGGTTCGATTCGATCATGAGCCATTCGATTTAATTCCATGATGATTCGATTTGATTCAATTCGATGATGCTTCCATTCGATTCCATTCGATGATGCTTCCAATCGATTCCTTTGGACGATGATTCCATTTGAGTCCATTCAATGATGATTCCATTCGAGTCCATTCGATGATGATTCAATTCAATTTCATTCAGTGCTTCTATTCGATTCCATTCGATGACGATTCCATCTGATTTCTTTCGATGATTCCATTCAATTCCATTCAGTGATGATTCCATTCGATTCCTTTTGATGATGATTTCATTTGATTCCATTTGATGATGATTCCATTCGGCTCCATTCGATGATTCCTTTTGAGTCCATTTGATGATTCCTTTGGACTCCCTTTGATAATGATTCCATTCAATGATTCCATTCTATTCTATTCAATGATGATTCCATTCGATTTTGTTCGATGCTGATTTCTTTCAATTCAATTCGATGATTCCATTTGATTCCATTTGAAGATTCCATTAGATTACATTCGACGATGATTCCATTCGATTCCATTCGATGATTCAATTCGATTCTATTCGATGATGACTGCATTCGATTCCATTCGATGATTCCATTTGACTCCATTCGATGATGATTCCGATCGTTTCCATTCAATGATTCCATTCAATTCCATTCGATGATTCCATTTTATTCCATTCAAAAATGATTCCATTCGAGTCCTTTCGATGATTCCATTCAAGGCCATTCTATAATTCCATTTGAGTCCATTCGATGATGATTCCATTAGCGTCCATTCAATGATTCCTTTAGAGTCCATTCGATGATTCCTTTTGATTCCATTTGATAATGTTTCCATTCGAGACCATTCGATGATTCCATTCAATTAATTCAATGATGATTCCATTCAATTCCATTCAATGATTCCATTAGATTCCATTTAATGATGATTCCATTAGATTCCATTTGATTCCATTAGATGATGACTCCTTTCGTTTCCATTCGATGATGATTCCTTTGGATTCCATTTGATGATGATTCCATTCGACTCCATTTGATGTTGATTCTTTTTGATTCCATATGATGATGATTCAATTTGATTCCATTGGATGATGATTCCATTCGAGTCCATTCAATGATTCCACTCAATTCCATTCGATGATGATTGCATTCGATTCCATTCGATGATTCCATTCGATTCTTTTGATGATTATTCCATTCGAGTCCATTCCGTGATTGATTTCAATGCCAATTGAAGATGATTTCATTCGATTCCATTCAATGATACCATTCGATACCAATCATTGACTATTCCATTCGAGTGCATTTGATCATACTATTCGATTCCATTCGATGATGATTCCATTCAATTCCATTCGATAGTGATTCCATTCGGGTCCATTCGATCATTCCATTCGATTGCATTCGATGATGATTCCATTCGAGTACATTCATTGATTCCATTCAAGTCCATTTGATGATTCCTTTGAATTCCATTTGATTATGATTCCATTCGAGTCCATTCGAAGATTCCATTCGATTCCACTCGATGAAAATTCCATTCAAGTCCATTCGATGATTCCTTTCGATTCCGTTCGATGATGATTCCCTACGAGCCCATTCGATGATTGCATTTGAGTCCATTCGATGGTTCTATTTGATTCCATGCGATGATGATTCCATCGAGTTCATTCGATGATTCCATTTGATTCCAGTTGATGATGACTGCCTTCGGTTCCATTCGATGATGATTCCAACGGACTCCATTTGATGACTCCTTTCGATTCCATTCATTGATGATTCCATTCAATTCCATTAGATGATGATTCCATTCGATTCCATTATAAGATGATTCCATTCGATTCCATTTGATGATGATTCAATTTGATTCCATTTAATGATGATTCCATTCGATTCCATTTGATGTTTCCATTTGATTCCGTTCAATTATGATTCCATTTGTGTCCATTCGATGATGATTCCATTCAATTCCATTCAATGATGATTCCATTAGATTCCATTCGATGATGATTCAATTCAATTCCATTCAATAATGATTCCATTCGAGTCCATTCGATGTTTCCTTTCGATTCCACTCGACGTTGATTCCATTTGAGTCCATTCGATGATTCCATTTGAGTGCATTCCATGATTTCATTCGATTCCATTCTATGATGATTCCATTCAATTCCATTCGATGATTCAATTTGAGTCCATTAAATGATTCCATTCGATTCCATTCAATGATGACTCCATTCGAGTTCTTTCAATGGTGATTCCATTCGATTACATTCAATGAGTCAGTTGTATTCCATTCTTTGCTTTACTTCGATTCTTTTTGATGATGATTCCATTCGATTTCGTTCGATAATCCCATTCGATTCTATTCGATGATGACTCCATTCGATTCCATTTGATCAAAATTCCATTTGATTCCATTCGATGATGATGCCATTCGATTCTATTCAATGCCGATTCTATTCGATTCCATTCTATGATGATTCCATTCGATTCCATTTGATGATGATTCCATTTGAGACCATTCAATGAATCCATTCAATTCCATTCAATGATGATTCCATTCAAGTCCATTCGATGATTCCATTCAAAACCATTCGATGATTCCATCTGATTCCATCCGATGATGATTCCATTCAAGTCCTTTCGATGATTCCATTAGATTCCATTCCATGATGATTCCATTGAAGCCCAGTCGATGATTGCATTCAAGTCCATTTGATGATTCCATTTGATTCCATTTGATTATGATTCCATTCAATTCCATTCGATGATGAGTCTGTTCAGATCCATTTGATGATGAATCCATTCGATTCCTTTCAATGATGATTCCATTCAGTTACGTTCGATGATGATTCCATTGGATTCCATTCGATGATGATTCCATTGTAATCCATTTGATGATGATTCCATTTGATTTCATTCGATGATTCCATTTGAGTCCATTCGATGATGATTCCACTCTATTCCCTTCAATGATTCCGTTTCCATTCGATGATGATTCTATTCGATTCCATTTGATGATGATTCCATTCTATTCCATTTGGTGATGATTCCATTTCTATCTATTTGATGTTTCCATTAGATTCCGATTGATGATTATTCCATTCGAGTCTGTTAGATGATTCCATTTGATTCCATTCGATGATGATTCCATTTGGTGCCATTCGATTATTCCATTTGATTTCATTCAATGATGATTCCATTGATTTCTTTTTGATGATTCCTTTCCATTACACTCGATGATTATTCCATTCGAGTCCATTCAATGATTCCATTCGATTCCATTCAATGGTGACTCCATTCGTGTCCATTCGATGATTCAATGCAATTTCATTTTATGATGATTACATTCGGTTCTATTCAATCATTCCATTCGATTCCATTTGACGATGATTCCATTCGAGTCCATTCTATGATTCCATTCAATTCTATTTGATGATTATTCCACTCTAGTCCATTAGATGATTCCATTCGATTCCATTTGATGATGATTCCATTCGAGTCCATCTGATGCTTCCATTCGAGTCCATTTGATGATTCCATTTGAGTCCAATTTTTCATTCCATTCAATTCCCATCGATGATGATTCCGTATTATTCCATTCGATGATGATTCCATGTGATTCCATTCAATGATGATTGAATTCTAGTCCATTTGATGATTCCATTCGATTCCATTTGATGATGATTCCATTCGATTCCATTAACTGGTGATTCTATTCATTTCCATTCATTGATTCCATTCCATTCCATTCAACAATGATTCCACTCAATTCCATTTGATGATTCCACTCGATTAAACTTGACAATGATTCCATTTGATTCTATTTGATGATTCCATTTGATTCTATTAGATGATGATTCCATTCAATTCCATTCGATGATGATTGCATTCGATTCCATTCGATGATTCCATTTGACTCCATTTGTTGATGATTCCGTTCTATTCCAATTGATGATTCCATTTGATTCCATGAGGTTTTCACTCAATTCCATTCGATGATGATTCCCTTCGAGTCCATTCAATGATTCCATTGATTCCATTTGATGATTCCTTTCAATTCCATTCCATGATGATTCCATTAGAGTCCAGTCTATGATTCCATTTGATTCCATTTGATTCCATTCAATGATTGTTCCATTAGAGTCCATTCGATGATTCCATTCGATTCCATTCAATGATGATTCCATTCGAGTTCATTCGATGATTCCATTCAATTCCATTCTCCAATTATTCCGTTCTAATCCATTCAATGATGATTCCACTCGATTCTATATGATGGTGATTTCATTCGATTCCATTCGACGATTCCATTCTATTCCATTCCATGATGAATCCATTTGGGTACAATAGATGATTCCATTCCATGATGATTCTATTCCTGTCCATTAGATGATTCCATTCGATGATGATTCCATTCTGTTCAATTCTCTGATGATTCCATTTGGATCCATTGGATTATTCCTTTGGATTCCATTCGATGATGATTCCATTCTATTCCATTCAATGATGATTCCATTCGGGTCCATTAGATGATTCCATTAGATTCCATTCGTTGATGATTCCATTCTATTCCATTCGATGATGATTCCATTCGTGTAAATTAGATGATTCCATTCTATTCCATTCGATGATGATTCCATTCAGGTCCATTCGATGATTCCATTCTACTCCATTCAATGGTGGTTCCATTCAAGTCCATTCGATGTTTCTATTCGAGTCCATTCAATGATTGCTTTCAATTCCATTCACTAATGATTCCATTTGATTCCATTCGATGTTGATTCCATTCGATTGCATTCACTGATCCTATTCGCTCTCATTTGATGATGATTCCATTCAATTCCATTTGATGATTCCATTTAATTACATTTGATGATTTCATTCGATTCCTTTCGATGATTCCATTCGATTCTGTTCAATGATGATTCCATTCGAGTCCATTCGATGATTCCTTCTGATTCTATTCAATGATGATTCCATTTGAGTCCATTCAATGGTGTTTAAATTAGATTCCATTCAATGATTCCATTCGATTCCATTCAAAGATGATTCCATTTGATTCAATTCAATAATTCCATTTGATTCCATCCAATGATTCCTATGGATTCCATTTGATGATGATTCAATTCGAGTCCATTCAATGATGCCATTCAATTCCATTTGATGATGATTCCATTTGAGTGCATTCGATGATTCCAATCGATTCCACTCAAAGATGATTCCATTCAAGTCCATCCAATGACTCTTTTCCATTCCATTGTATAATGATTCTGTTCGAGTCCAATTGATGTTTTGATTCGAGTCCTTTTGATGATTCCATTTGATTCCATTTGATGATGATTTGGTTTGAGTCCATTTGATGCTTCCCTTGGAGTCCATTTGATGATTCCATTCGAGTCCAACTGATGATTCCATTCAATTCCATTCTATAATGATTCTGTATGATTCCATTCGATGATGATTCCATGTGATTCCATTCGATGATGATTCCTTAGGACTCCATTCAATTATGATTCATTTCGAGTTCATTCGACGACTCCACATGATTCCATTCGATGATGATTCCATTTGAATACATTCGGTGATGAGATTCCAGTCCATTCGATGATGATTCCATTCAAATTCGTTCAATGATTCCATTCGATTCCATTCAATGATAATTCCATTTGAGTCCATTCGATGATTCCATTCTATTCCATTCGATGATGATTCCATTCGTGTCCATTCGATGATTGCATTCAAGTCCATTTGATGATTCCATTCGATTCTATTCAATGATGATTCCATTTGAGTCTGTTTGATGATTCCATTCAATTCCATTCGAGGATGACTGCATTCGGTACCATTCAATGATTCCATTAGATTCCATTCGATGATTCCATTTGATTCCATGCGATGATGGTTCCATTCTATTCCATTCCATGATTCCATTAGATTGCATTCAATGATGATTCGATTCGAGTCCATTCGATGATTCCATTTGATTACCTTCGATGAAGATTCCATTCGAGTCCATTAAATGATTCCATTTGATTCCATTAATTGATAATTCCATTTGATTCCATTCGATGATTCTATTCGATTCCATTCAATGAGGATTCCATTCAATTTCATTCTATGATTACATTCGATTTCATTCGATAATGATTCCATGCGTGTCCATTCGATGATTCCATAAGATTCCATTTGATGATGATTCCATTCGAGTCCTTTCAATGATTCCATTCGTTTCCATTTGATGATGATTCCATTAGATTTCATTTGATGATTCCATTGGATTCCATTCATTGATGATTCCATTCGATTCCATTCGATGATGATTCCATTCGATTCCCTTCATTGATGATTCCATTGGATTCCATTCGATGATGATTTAATTCGACTCCATTCGATGATGATTCTATTTGATTTCATTCGATAATTCCATTTGATTCCATTCGATGATGATTCCATCTGGTTTAATTTGATGATTCCATTCGATTCCATTCAGTGATGATTCCATTCGATTCCATTTGAGGATGATTTCATTTGATTCCATTGGATGATGATTCCATTCCACTCCATTCGATGATTCCATTAGAGTCCATTCGATGATTCCATTCGAGTCCTTTTGATGATTCCATTGGACTCCTTTTGATAATGATTCCATTGAATGATTCCATTTGATTCTATTCGATGATGATTCCATTCAATTTTGTTCGATGCTGATTCCTTTCAATTCCATTCGATGATTCCATTTGATTTCATTTGAAGATTCCATTCAAATACATTTGATGATGATTCCATTCAATTCCATTCGATGATGATTGCGTTCAATTACATTCAAAGATTCCATTCGATTCCATTTGATGATTCCATTTGATTACATTCGAGAATTCCACTCAATTCCATTTGATGATCATTCCATTCAGGTCCAGTCAATGATTCCATTCCAGTTCATTTGATGATTCCATTCGATTCCATTCGATGATGTTTCCTTTCAATTCCATTCGATTCCATTCGATTATTCCATTTGAGTCCATTCGATTATTCCATTTGAGTCCATTCAATGGTCCCATTAGATACTGTTTGATGATATTTCCATTCGAGTCCATTCGATGATGATTCCATTCAATTCCATTGAATTATTCCGTTTGATTCCATTCGATGATTCCCTTAGATTCCTTTTGATGATGATTTCATCTGATTTCATTCGATGATGATTCCATTCGGTTCCATTCGATGATGATTCCATTTGATTCCAATCAATGATGATTCCCTTGCAGTCCATTTGATGATGATTCCATTCAATTCCATTTGATGATTCCACTCGATTCCATTCGATGATGATTCCATTTGTGTCCATTCGATGACTCCATTCGATTTCATTCGATGATGATTCCATTCGAGTTCTTTGAATGATTCCATTCAAGTCCATTTGATGATTCCTTTCAATTCCATTCAATGATGATTCCATTCGAGTCCATTCGATGATGATTCCATCTGATTCCATTCGATTATGACTCCTTTCGGTTACATTTGATGATGATTCCATTCGGTTCCATTCGATGATGATTCCTTTGGATTCCATTTGATGATGATTCCTTTCGACTCCATTTGATGTTGATTCATTTTGATTCCATTTGATGATGATTCCTTTCGACTCCATTTGATGTTGATTCTTTTTGATTCCATTTGGTGATGATTCCATTTGATTACATTCGTTGATGATTCCATTCATTTCCATTAGATGATGATTGCACTAGATTCCATTCGGTGATGATTCCATTTGATTCCATTCAATGACGATTCCGTTTGATTCCATTCAATGATGATTCCATTCGATTCCATTCGATGGTTATTCCATTCAGGTCCATTCGATGATTCCATTCGATGATGATTCCATTCGAGTCCATTCGATGATTGCATTTGACTCCATTCAATGATCATTCCATTCGATGCTATTCGATGATTCCATTAGATTCCATCTGATGATGATTCCATTTGACTCCATTCAATGATTCTATTTGAGTCCATTCGGTTATTTTATTAGATTCCATTCGATGATGTTTCCATTCATGCCATTCGATGATTCCTTTAGATTCCATTCAATGATGATTGCATTCATGTCCATTTGATGATTCCATTCGATTCCATTCAATTCCATTTGATGATGATTCCATTTGACTCCATTAGATGATGATTCCATTCCATTCCATTTGATTATGATTTCATTCGATTCCATTCGATGATGATTCCACTTAATTCCATTTGATGATTTCATTCGTGTCCGTTCGATGATTTCATTAGATTCCATTCAATGATGAATCCATTCGATACCATTCGATGATTCCATTCAATTCCATTCAATGATGATTCCATTCATGTCCATTTGATGATTCCATTTGATTCCATTTGATGATGACTTCAATCGAGTCCATTCGATGATTCCATTCAATTCCATTCGGTGTAGATTCCATGCTAATCCATTTGATGATTCCAATCGATTCCATTCGATGATGACTGCATTTGGTTCCATTTGATGATGATTCCAACGGATTCCATTTGATTTCTCCATTTGATTCCATTCATTGTTGATTCCATTCGTTTCCATTAGATGATGATTGCACTAGATTCCATTCGATGATGATTCCATTCGATTCCATTCAATAACGATTCCATTTGATTCCATTCAATGATGATTCCATTCAATTCCATTCGATGGTTATTCCATTCAGGTCCATTCGATGATTCCATTCGATTCCATTTGATTATGATTCCTTTCGAGTACATTCAATGAATCAATTCAAGTCCATTGTATGATTCTGTTCGATTCCATTCTATGATGATTCCATTCGAGTGCATTTGGTGATTCCATTTGATTCCATTCGATGATGATTCCATTCGAGTCTATTCGATGATTCCATTCGATTCCATTTGATGATGATTCCATTCGAGTCCATTCGATTATTCCCTGTGATTTCATTCTATGATGACTCTATTCGATTCAATTTGATCATTCCATTCAATTCCATTCGATGTTGATTCTATTTGATTCAATTCAATGATGATTCCTTTCGAGTCCATTCGATGATTCCATTTGATGCTATTCGATGATTCCATCCAATTCCATTCAATGATGACTCCATTCTAATCCATTTGATGATTCCATTCGATGGTGACTGCATTCGGTTCCATCTGATGATGATTCCAACGGATTCCATTTGATTTCTCCATTTGATTCTATTAGTTGATGATTCCATTCGTTTCCATTTGTTGATCATTCCATTCTATTCCAATCGATGATGATTCCATTCAATGATTGTTCTATTCAATTCCTTTCGATGATGATTCCTTTAAATTCCATTTACTGATGATTCCATTCGATTCCATTCGATGATTCCTTTCAATTCCATTCTATGATTCCATTTGAGTCCACTTGATGATTCCATTGGACTCCATTTGATGATGATTCCATTCGATTCTATTTGTTGATGATTCCATTCGATTTCATTCAGTGCTGATTCCTTTCAATTCCATTCGATGATTCCATATGATTCCATTCGATGATTCCATTCAATGACCTTTGACGATGAATCCATTCAACTCCATTCGATGATTCCATTCAATTCTATTTGGTGATGACTCCATTCGATTCCATACGATGATTACTGCATTCAATTCCATTTGATGATTCCATTTGATTCCATTTGATGATGACTCCTTTCGGTTCCATTTGATGATTCCATTTGATTCCATTCAATGATGATTCTGTTAGATTCCATTTGATGATTGCATTTGATTCTATTCAAGGATTCCATTAGATTCCATTCGATGATGATTCCATTTGAGTCCATTTGATGATTCCATTCAATTCCATTTGATGATTGTTTTCAATTATATTCGATGATGATTCCATTCTCGTCCATTTGATTCCATTTGATGATGATTTCGATCAATTGCATTCGATGATTCCATTCGATTCCATTTGATGATTCCATTTGATTCCATTCGATAATGATTCCATTCGAGTCCATTTGATGATTTCATTCAAGGATATTCGATAATTCCATTTGAGTCCAATCGATGATTCCATTCGAGACCATTCAATCATTCCATTTGATTCCATTCGATAATGATTTCATTCAACTCCATTTGATAATTCCATTGGAGTCCATTCGATCATTGCTTTTAGTTCCATTTGATGATATTCCATTCGAGTCCATTCGATGATTCCATTCGATGCTATTAGATGATGATTCCATTCATGTCTATTCGGTGTTTCCATTCGATTTCATTCAATGATGATTCCATTCGTGTCCACTCAAGGATTCCATTCAAGTCCATTTGATGATTCCATTCAATTCCATTCGATGATGATTCCATTCGATTCCATTCGATGATTCCATTCTATTCCATTTGATGATGATTCCATTCGAGTCCATTAGATGATTCCATTCGAGTCCATTTAATGATTCCATTGGGCTCAATTCAATGATGATTACATTGAATTCCATTCTATGATTCCATTCAATTCCATTCATTGACAATTCGATTCCATTCAATGATGATTCCGTTTGATTTCATTCGATGATTCTATTCGATTCCATTCGATGGTGATTCAATTCTATTATATTTGATGATTCCATTCGATTCCATTCGATGATAATTCCATTCGATTCCATTCGATGATGATTCCATTCAATTCTATTCGATGATGATTCCCTTCGATTTCATTCTACGATTCTATTCGATTCCATTCGATGATGATTCAAATCTCTTCCTTTGGATGATTC
Organism: Gorilla gorilla gorilla; assembly: GCF_029281585.2. Taxonomy (NCBI): domain Eukaryota; kingdom Metazoa; phylum Chordata; class Mammalia; order Primates; family Hominidae; genus Gorilla; species Gorilla gorilla. Next base: position 35,571,140 of record NC_073241.2, on the reverse strand, counting down.
CATTCGAGTCCATTCGATGATTTCATTTGATTGAATTCAATGATGATTCCACTCGAGTCCCTTCAATGATTCCATTCGATTCCATTGGATGATCCCTTTCAATTCCATTCGATGATTCCATTCGATTCTATTTGATGATCATTCCATTCGATTCCATTTGATGATTCCATTCAATTCCATTCGTTGATGATTCCATGTGATAACATTTGATGACGATTCCATTCGATTCCAGTCAATGACGATTCCATTCGATTGCAGTTGATGACGATTCCATTTGAATCCATTTGATGATTCCATTCAATTCCATTTGATTATTCCATTCGATCCCATTCGATGATTCCCTTCAATTCCATTCGATGATCATTCCATTCAAATCAGTGATACCATTCGATTCCATTGGATGATGATTCCATTCGATTCCGTTCCATGATGATTCCATTCGGCTCCATGTGATGATGATTCCATTAGTTTCCGTTCGATGATTCCATGTGATTCCATTTGTTGATGATTCCATTCGATTCCATTCGATGATGATTCCATTAGATTCTATTCAATTCCATTCGATGATGATTCCATTAGATTCTATTCGATGAGGATTCCATTTGATTTCATTCGATGATTCTATTTAATTCCATTCAATGATGATTCCCTTCTATTCCATTCAATGATTCCATTCAATTCCATTCTATGATGATTCTATTCAATCCCTTTTGATGATGATTCCATTCAATTCCATTCTATGATGATTCTATTCGATTCCTTTTGATGATGATTCCATTCGATTCCATTCGATGATGATTCCACTCGTGTCCATTCTATGATTCCACTCAATTCCATTCGATGATGATTCCATATGAGTCCGTTGGATGATTCCATTTGATTCCATTGGATGATAATTCCATTCGATGCCATTCAATGGTTCCATTCGATTTCATTTGATGATGATTCCATCTGATTCCATCCGATGATTCCATTTAATGAGGATTGCATTAGAAGCAACTCGATGGTTCCATAACATTCCATTCGATGATGATTCCATTCGTTTCCATTTGATGATTCCATTCGAGCCCATTCGATGATTCCTATTGAGTTCATTCGATGACACCATTCGATTCCATTCGATGATGATTCCATTCGAGTCCATTCGATGGTGATTCCATTCGTGTCCATTCAATGATGATTCCATTCGATTCCCTTTGTTCATGTTTCCATTAGATTCCATTCAAGGATGATTCCATTCGACTCCATTGGATGATGATTCCATTCGATTTCATTCGACGTTTCCATTCGATTCCATTCGATGATGATTCCATTTGATTCCATTTGATGATTCCATTCGATTCCATTCGATGACGAGCCATTCGATTCAATTCCATGATGATTCCATTGATTCAATTCGATGATGTTTCCATTCGATTCCATTCGATGATGATTCCATTTGAGTCCAGTCAATGATGATTCCATTCAACTCCATTCGACGATGATTCCATTCGAGTCCATTTGATGAGAATTCCATTTGAGTCCGTTCGATGATGATTCAATTCGATTTCATTCAATGCTTCGATTCCATTCGATGATGATTCCATCAGATTCCATTTGATGATTCCATTCAATTCCATTCAGTGATGGTTCCATTCGATTCCATTCGATGATGATTCCATTGGAATCCATTCAATGATTCCGTTGGATTCAATTCGATGATGATTCCATTTGAGTCCATTTGATGATTCCATTCGTTTCCATTTGATGATGATTCCATTGGAATCCATTCAATGATTCCATTTGATTCCATTCATTGATGATTCCAATAGAGTCCATTTAATGATTCCATTCGTTTCCGTTTGATGATGATTCCTTTGGATTCCATTTGATTCAATCCATTGATTATTCCATTAGATTCCATTTGATGATGATTCCAGTCGACTGCATTTGATGATGATTCCAGTCGATTTCATTAGATGCTGCTATTCGATTTCATTGGATTATGATTCCATCTGATTCCATTCGATGATCCCATTCGATTCCATTCAGTGTTGATTCCATTCAATTCCATTTGATGGTGATTTCATTTGGTTCCATTCAATGATGATTCCATTGGACTCCATTGGATGGTCCCATTCATGTCCATTCAATGATTCCATTCGAGTCCATTTGATGATTCCACTGGACTCCATTTGATGATGATTCCATTCAATGATTCCTTTCGATTCTATTCTATGATGATTCCATTCGATTTCTTTCGATGCTGATTCTTTCAATTCCATTGGATGATTCTGTTCGATGATTCCATTTGATTACATTTGACGATGACTCCATTCGAATCCATTTGATGATTCCATTCGATTCCATTCGATGATGATTCCATACGAGTCCATTCAATGGTGATTCCATTCGTTTACATTAAATGATTCTATTTGATTCCAGTTGATGATTGCATTCGATTCCATTTGATGATTCCATTTGATTCCATTCAAAGATGATTCCATTCGATTCCATCTGATAATTCCATTCCATTCCTTTCGATGATTCCAGTGGATTCCATTCGATGATGATTCCTTTTGAGTCCATTCGATGATTCCATTCAATTCCATTTGATGATGATTCCATTCGAGTCCATCCAAAGAATCTATTCGATTCCATTCTATAATGATTCCATTCGAGTTGATTTTATGATTCGATTCAATTTATTTTGATGATTCTGTTTGATTCCGTTCAATGATGATTCCTTACGAATCCCTTCGTTGATGATTACATTAGGTTCCATTTGATGATGTTTCCTTTTGACTCCATTCGATGATGATTCCATTCGATTTCATTCGATGGTTCCGTTCAATTCCATTCGATGATGATTCCATTTGATTCCATTTGAAGATTCCATTCGATGATGATTCCATTCGATTCCATTTGATGATTCCTTTTGATTCCATTTGATGATGAGCCATTCGATTCAATTCCATGATGATTCCATTTGATTCAATTCGATGATGTTTCCATTCGATTCCATTCAGTAATGATTCCTTTTGATTCCATTAGATGATGATTCCATTCAACTCCATTTGATGATGATTCCATTCGAGTCCGCTTGATGATGATTCCATTTGATTTCATTCGATACTTCTATTTGATTCCATTCGATGATCATTCCATCTCATTCCCTTCAATGATTCCATTCAATTCCATTCAGTGATGATTCCATTCTATTCCATCTGATGATGATTTCATTTGATTCCATTCGATGATGATTCCATTTGAGTCCATTCAATTATTCCTTTCAATTCCATTTGATGATGATTCCATTCGATTCCATTAGATGATTCCATTCCATTCCATTCAATGATGATTCCATTCGAGTCCATGTGATGATTCCATTCGATTCTATTCGATGATGATTTCATTCGAGGCCTTTCGATGATTGCTTTTGAGTCCATTCAATGATTCCATTCGAGTCCATTTGATAATTCCATTTGATTCCATTTAATGATGATTCAGTTTGAGGCCATTCAACATTTCCATTCGAGTCCATTCAGTGATTCCCTGTGATTACATCCGATGAGGACTCCATTCGAGTCCATTCGATGATTCCATTAGGTTCCATTCAATGATGATTCCATTCAATTCCATTCAAAGATTCGTTTCGAGTCCGTTCGATGATTGCATTCGATTCCACTTGATGATGATTCCTTTCGAGTTCATTCAATGATTCCTTTCGAGTGCCTTCAATGATTCCATTCAATTTCATTCTATGATGATTCCATTCGAATCCATTCAGTGATTCCATTCTGTTACATTCGATGATTCCATTTGGTTTCATTCGATGATGATTCCATTAGAGTCCATTTGATGATTCCATTTGATTCCATTCGAGGATGATTCTATTCGAGTCCATTAGATGATTCCATTCGATTCCATTCCATGGTGATCCCATTAGATTCAATTCGATGATGATTCCATTCTATTCCTTTCGATGATGATTCCATTTGTGTCCATTCAATGATTCCTTTTGATTCCATTCAATGGTGATTCCATTCGATTCCATTCGATGATTCCCTTTGATTCCATTCGATGATGATTCCATTCAAGTACATTTGATGATTCCATTCAAGTACATTCGATGATTCCACTGGATTCCATTTGATGATTATTCCATTGGGGTCCATTCGGTGATTCCTTTAGATTTGACTTGCAGATAATTCCTTTCAATTCCATTCCATGATACCATTCGATTCAATTCGTTGGTGATTCCATTCGATTCCATTTGATGATTCCATTCGATTCCATTTGATGATGATTCAATTTGATTCCTTTTGATGATTCCATATGATTCAATTCGATGATGTTTCCATTAGTGTCCATTTGATTATTCCATTTTTTTCCATTCGATGATGATTCTATTCAAGTATATTCGATGATTCCATTCAAATCCATTCGATGATGATTCCATTCGAGTCCATTCGATGATTCCATTTGATCCCATTCGTTGATGATTACATTCGATTCCATTCGATGATTCCACTCGATTCCATTCGATGATTATTCCATTATAGTCCATTTTGTGATTCCTTTGGATTCCACATGAAGATGACTCCATTCGGTTCCATTCGATGATACCATTCGATTCCATTCGTTGATGATTCCATTCGAGTGAATTCGATGATACCATTAGATTCCATTTGATGATGATTCCATTCAATTCCATTCGATGATTCCATTTGATTCCACTCAATGATGATTTCATTTGAGTCAATTCGATGATTCCATTGGCCTTGATTTGATGATGATTCCATTCAATGTTTCCATTCGATTCTATTTGATAATGATTCTATTCAATTCCATTCGATGATGATTCCAATGGATTCCATTCGATGATTCCATTTGAATCCATTCGATGATTCCATTTGATTATATTAGATGATGATTCCATTCGATTCCATTCGATGATGACGGCATTCGATTCCACTCGATGATTCCATTTGATTCCATGCAATGATGATTCCGATCAATTCTATTTGATGATCCATTCAATTCTATTCGATAATGATTCCATTCGAGTCCATTCGATGTTTCCATTCGAACCCATTTGATAATTCCACTTGAGTCCTATTGATGATTCCATTCGTTTCCATTCAAGATTCCATTAGAGTTCATTCAATCATTCCGTTAGAGTTTGTTCGATGATGATTCCATCGGAGTCCATTCGATGATTCCATTTGAGTCCATTTGATAATTCCATTAGAATCCATTTGACTATTGCTTTCAATTCCATTCCACGATGATTCCATTTGAGTGAATTTGATGATTCCATTTGATTCCATTCGATGATGATTCCGTTCGTGTCCATTCGGTGATTCCACTCACTTTCATTTGATGATGATTCCTTCCTAGTCCATTCGATGATTCCATTCGATTCCATTCGATGATGATTCCATTTGAGTGCATTCAGAGATTCCCTTTGATTCCATTCGATGATGATTCCATTCGATTACACTTGATGACAATTCCATTCGATGCCATTCAATGATGATTCTATTCGATTCCATTCGATTATTCCATTTGACTCCATTCGATGATGATTCCATTTGTGTCCATTCGATGATTCCATTCAATTCCATCCGATGATGATTCCATTCGAGTCCATTCAATGATTCCATTGAAGTCCATTTGATGATTCCTTTCAATTCCATTCGATGTGGATTCCATTTGAGTCCTTTCAATGATTCCATTCAATTCCATTTGATGATGATTCCATTCGAGTCCATTCAATGATTCCATTTGATTTCATTCAATGATGATTCCATTCGATTGCATTTGATGATTCCATTCTATTCCATTCGATGATGATTCCTTTCAAGTCCATTTGATGATTCCATTCGAGTGCATTTAATGATTACATTGGGTTCAATTCGATGATGATTACATTGGATTCCATTCGATTTCTCCATTCGATTCCATTCGTTGATGATTCCATTCAATTTCATTCAATGATTCTATTCAATTCCATTCGATGATGATTCAATTCTATTACACTGGATGATTCTATTCGATTCCATTCGATGATGATTCCATTCGATTCCATTCGATGATGATTCCATTCGATTCCATTCGATGATGATCCCATTCGATTGCATTCGATGATGATTCCATTCGAGTGCATTCGAAGATTCCATTCAATGCCATTCGTTGATGATTCCACTCGAGTCCATTCAATGATTCCATTCGATTCCATTTGATGATGCTTTCAGTCGAGTCTATTTGATGATTCCTTTTGATTCCATTCAATTGTTCCCTTAGATTCCATTCATTGATGATTCTATTTGATGCCATTCGATGATTCCATTTTATTTCATCTGATGATAATTCCATTCGAGTCCACTCAATGATTCCATTCGATTCCATTCGATGATGATTCTATTCGATTCCATTCAATGATGATTCCCTTCGATGATGATTACATTCGAATCCATTCGATGATGATTCCACTCGATTTCATTCGATAATTCTATTCGATTCCATTCTATGATGATTCAATTCTACTCCATTGGATGATTCCATTCCATTCCATTTGATGATTATTCCATTCGATTCCATTCGATGATGATTCCATTCGACTGCATTTGACGATGATTTCAATAGAGTCCCTTCGAAGATTCCATTTGATTCCATTCGGTGATGATTCCTTTAGAGTCCATTCGATGATTCCATTCCATTCCATTCCATTCCATTCAATGATGATTCCATTCGATTCCATTCAATGATTCCTTTTGATTACATTTGATGATGATTCCATTCGAGTCCATTCGATGATTCCATTAGATTGCATTTGATGATGATTCCTTTCGAGTCCATTCGATGATTCCATTCGATTCCATTCGATGATGATTCCACTCGGGTCCATTCGATGATTCCATTCGGTTCCATTCCATTGTTCCCTTAGATTCCATTCACTGATGATTCAATTCGATGCCAATCGATGGTTCCATCTGATTCCATAGCATGATGTTTCCATTCGATTCCGTTCAATGATACCATTCGATTCCATTCAATGATGATTTCATTCGTGTCCATTCGATGTTTCCATTCGATTCCATTCAATGATGATTCCATTCGAGTCCATTCGATGATTCCATTCGATTCCATTTGATGATTCCATTCGAATCCTTTCGATGATTCCATTCGATTCCATTCAATGATTCCATTCCATCCCATCTGATGATTCCCTTCAATTCCATTCGATGATCATTCCATTCAATTCAGTGATCCCTTTGGATTCCTTTCGATGATGATTCCGTTCAATTCCACTCCATGATGATTCCATTTGGTTCCATGTGCTGATGATTCCATTAGATTCCATGCGAGGATTCCATGTGATTCCCCTTGTTGAGGATTCCATTCAATTCCATTCAATGATGATTCCATTCAATTCCATTCGATGATGATTCCATTCAATTTCATTCGATGATTCTATTTAATTTCATTCGATGATGATTCCATTCTATTCCATTCGATGATGATTCCATTCGATTCCATTAGATGATTATTCCATTCAATTTTATATGATGATTCTCTTTGATTCCATTCAATGATGATTCCATTCTATTCCATTCGATGATTCCATTCAATTCCATTATATGATGATTCTATTCGATTCCATTTGATGATGATTCCTTTTGATTCGATTCGATGATGATTCCATTCGTGTCCGTTCAATGATTCCACTCGATTCCATTTGATGATGATTCCATACGAGTCCGTTAGATCACTCCATTTGATTCCATTGGGTGATGATTCCATTCGATGCCATTCCATGATTCCATTCAATTTCATTTGATGATGATTCCATTCGATGATTCCATTCGATGATGATTCCAGTCAATGCCATCTGATGATTCCATTCAATTCCATTTGATGATGATTCCATTTGAGTCCATTCAATGATTGCTTTCAATTCCATTCGATGATGATTGCATTCATGTCCATTCGATGATTCCATTTGATTTCATTCGATGATGACTCCATTCGATTCCATTCAATGATGATTTCATACGATTCCGTTAGAGCACTCCATTTGATTCCATTGGGTGATGATTCCATTCAATGCCATTCCGTGATTCCATTCGATTCCATTCGATGATGATTCCAGTCGATGCCATCCGATGATTCCATTCAATTCCATTCAATGATGATTCCATTCAAGTCCATTCAATGATTGCATTCGATTCCATTCGATGATGATTGCATTCGTGTCCATTCGATGATTCCATTCAATTTCATTCGATGTTGATTCCATTCGATTCCATTCGATGATTCCATTCGATTCCATTCAATGATGATTTCATTCAAGTCCATTCGATGATTCCATTCGATTCCATTCGATGATGACTGATTCCATTCGATGCCATTCGACGATTCCTTTTGGTTCCATTTGATGATGATTCCTTTGGATTCCATTTGATAATTCCATTTGATTCCATTCATTGATGATTCCATTCAATTCCATTCGAAGATGGTTCCATTCAATTCCATTCGTTGATGATTCCATTAGATTCCAATCAATGATGATTCCATTCGACCCCACTCGATGATGATTCCGTTTGATTTCATTTGATGATTCTACTCGTTTCCATTCGATGATGATTCCATTCTATTCCATTCGATGATTCCATTCAATGCCATTTGATGATTACATTCGATTCCATTCGATAATGACTCCATTCTATTTCATTTGATGATTCCATTAGATTCCATTTGATGATGATACAATTAGATTCCATTCAATGATGATTCCATTCGTGTACATTTGATGATTCCATTCAATTCCATTCGACGATGATACAATTAGATTCCATTCAATGATGCTTCCATTCAAGTACATTAGATGATTACATTTGATTCCTTTTGATGATGATTCCATTCAATGCCATTCAATGATTCCATTCGATTCCATTCATTGATGATTCCATTCGATTCCATTCGATGATTCCTTTCTATTCCATTTGATGATGATTCCATTTGATTCCATTCTATGATTCCATTGATTCCATTAGAAGATGATTCCATTCGAGTCCATTCGATGCTTCCATTCGAGTCCGTTTGAAGATTCCATTAGAGTCCAATTTTTCATTCCATTCAATTCCATTCGATGATGATTCAGTATGATTCCATTCGATGATGATTCCTTGTGATTCCATTCAATGATGATTCCATTCAAGTCCATTCGATGATTCCATTCAATTCCATTCGATGATGATTCCATTCGATTCCATTCATTGGTGATTTCATTCATTTCCATTCATTGATTCCATTCCATTCCATTCGACAATGATTCCACTCAATTCCACTCGATGATTCCACTTGATTAAACTTGACGATGATTCCATTCAATTCTATTCGATGATTACATTTGATTCTATTCGATGATAATTCCATTCAATTCCATTCGATGATGATTGCGTTTGGTTCCATTCTATGATTCCATTCGATTCCATTTGATGATGTTTCCATTCGATTCCATTTGATGATTCCATTGGATTCCATTTGAGGATTCCACTCGATTCCATTCAATGATGATACCATTCTAGTACATTCAATGATTCCATTCGAGTGTATTTGATGATTCCATTTGTTTCCATTCAATGATGATTCCATTAGCGTCCATTCGATGATTCCATTCGATTCCATTCGATGATGATTCCGTTAGAGTCCATTCGATGATTCCATTCAATTCCATTCAATTCCATTTGATGATGATTCCATTAGAGTCCATTCGATGATTCCATTCAATTAATTCGATGATGATTCCATTCAATTCCATTCGACGATTCCATTAGATTCCATTTGATGATGGTTCCATTCGATTCCATTCGATGATGATTCCAAGTGATTCCATTCGATGATGACTCCTTTCGTGTCCATTTGATGATGATTCCATTCGGTTCCATTGGATGATGATTCCTGTGGATTCCATTCGATGATGATTCCTTTCGACTCCATTTGTTGTTGATTCTTTTCGATTCCATTCGATGATGATTCCATTTGATTCTATTCGATGATAATTACATTTGATTCCATACGATGACTCCTTTTGATTCCATATGGTGATTATTCCATTGCAGTCCATTCGATGATTCCATTCTATTCCATTCAATGATGATTACATTTGATTCCATTCAATGATTCCATTCGATTTGTATCGATGATTATTCCATTAGAATCCATTCAGTGATACATTTCCATTCCAATTGAAGATGATTCCATTCGATTACATTCGATGATACCATTCGATACCATTCTTTGATGATTCCATTTGAGTGCATTTGATTATACCATTGGATTCCACTCGATGATGATTCCATTCGTGTCCATTCGATGATTCCACTCGATTCCATTTGATCATGATTTCATATGAGTCCATTAGATGATTCCATTTTATTCCATTGGATGATGATTCCATTCAATGCCACTCGATGATGCCATTCGATTTCATTTGATGATGATTCCATTCGATTCCATCGATGATTCCATTCGATGATGATTCCATTCGATGCCATTCGCTGATTCCATTTGATTCCATTCGAGGATTCCATTCTATTCCATTCGATGATGACTCAATTCGAGTCCATTCAATGATTGCATTCGATCCCATTCGATGATGATTGCATTCAAGTCCATTCGATGTTTCCATTCAATTTCATTCAATGATGATTCCATTCGATTCCATTTGATGATTCCATTCAATTCCATTTGATGATGATTTCATTTGATTCCATTCGATGATGATTCCATTCGAATCCATTCGAAGACGATTCCATTGGAATCCATTCGAAGACGATTCCATTCGAATCCATTCGATGATGATTCCATACGAGTCCATTCGAATTCGATTCCATTCGATGATGATTCCATTCGAATCCATTCGATGATGATTCCATACGAGTCCATTCAAAGATTCCATTCAATTCCATTCGATGATGATTCCATTCCATTCCATTTGATGATGATTCTTTTCGATTCTATTTGATGATGATTCCATTCGTTTCCATTGGATGATGATTCCATTTGATTTCATTTGATGATTCTATTTGTTTGCATTCAAAGATGATTCTATTCTATTCCATTCAATGATTCCATTAGATTCCATTCGATGATGATTCAATTTGATTGCATTTGATGATGATTCCATTGGATTCCATTCGATAATGATTCCATTCACTTCCATTCGATGTTTCCATTTGATTCCTTTCGATGTTGATTCCATTCGAGTCTGTTAGATCATTCCATTCGATTCCATTCGTTGATGATTCCATTCGATGATTCCATTCGCTTTCATTTGATGATTATTCCATTCGATTCCATTTGATGATTCCATTCCATTTCTTTTGATGATGATTCCAATAGAGTCTATTCGATGATTCCGTTTGATTCCATCCGATGATGATTCCATTTGAGGAGATTTGATAATTCAATACGATTTCTTTCGAAGATGATTACATTCAATTCTATTAGATGATTCCATTTCATTCCGTTTGATGATAATTCCATTCGAATCCATTCGATGATTCCATTCTATTCTATTTGATGATGATTCTATTCAAGTCATTTGGTGATTCCATTCGATTTCATTTGATGATGATTCCATTCGATTTCATTCGAGGATTCCATTCTATTCCATTTGATGACGATTGCATTCGAGTCCATTTGATGATTCCATTTGATTTCATTCGATGATTCCATTTGATTTCATTTGATGATTATTCCATTTGAATCCATTCGATTCTTCCATTCAAATATATTTGATGATTGTTTTCAGTTATATTCTACAATGACTCCATTCGAGTCCATTTGATGATTCCTTTCAATTCCATTCAATGATGATTAAATGCGAATCCATTCTATGATGATTGCATTCAATTCCATTCAATGACTGCATTCAAGTCCATTCAATGATTCCTTTCGATTCCATTCAAAGTTTATTCCATTCTAGACCATTCGATAATTCCATTTGATTCCATTCTCCAATGATTCCATTCGAGTCCATTTGATGATTTCATTCAATTCCAGCTGAAGATAATTCCTTCGATTCCATTCCATGATGATTGCATTCGATTCCATTTGATGATTCCCTTCTATTCCATTCAAAGTTGATTCCATTCGAGTCCATTCAATAATTCCATTCTATTCCTTTCTCTGATGATTCCATTCGAGTCCGTTCGATGATTCCATTCAATTCCATTCAATGATGATTCCATTTGTGTCCATTTGATGATTATTCCATTGGATTCCATTTACTGCTTCCATTAGATTCCATTCGAGGATGGTTGCATTCGTGTCCATACATTGATTCCATTCGAGTCCATTTGATGTTTCCATTTGATTCCATTAGACGATGACTGCGTTCGGTTCCATTCGATGATGATTCCAACGGATTCCATTCGGTGACTCCATTCGATTCCATTCATTGATAATTCCATTCGATTCCATTAGATGATGATTCCATTTGATTCCATTCTATGATGACTCCATTCGAGTCCATTTGATGATTCAATTCAATTCCATTCGAAGATTTCTTTCGATTCCACTCGATGTTGGTTCCGTATGAGTATATTTGATGATTCCATTCGAGTGCATTCCATGTTTCCTTTCAATTCCATCTGATGATGTTTCCATTCGAGTCCATTCAATGATTCCATTTGATTTCATTTGATGATGATTCCATTTGATTCCTTTCGATGATTCCATTTGATTCCATTTGGTGATGATTCCATTCGAGTCCATTCGATGATTCCATTCGAGTCCTTTTGATATTCTATTTTTTTCTAATCGATGATGATTCCATTGGATTCCATTTGTTGATGATTCCATTAGATTCCATTCGATAATGATTCCATTCAATTGCATTCGATGATAATTCCATTTGATTCCATTCGATGATGAATCCATTCCATTTCATTCGATGTTTCTATTTGATTCCATTCGATGATGATTCAATTCTATTTCATTCGATGATTCCATTCGATTCCATTAGATGATGATTCCATTGGATTCCATTCTATGATGACTCCATTTGATTGCATTCGATGATTATTGCATTCGTGTCCATTCGACGATTCCATTCGATTCCATTCTAGTACATTCGATGATTCCATTTGATTCAATTCAATGATGATTCCATTCGTCTTCATTTATTATTCAATTCCATTCCATTCGATAATTGCATTCGAGTCCATTTGATGATTCTATTTGATTCCATTCAATAATTACATTCAATTCCATTCAATGATGATTGCATTCGATTCCATTCTATGATTCCCTTTGATTCCATTCAAAGTTGATACCATTCGAGTCCATTTGATAATTCCATTCGACTCCATTCTCCAATGATTCCACTCGAGTCCATTCAATTGTTCCATTCAATTCCAGTCGATGATGATTCCATTCAATTCCATTCAATGATTCCATTGGATTCCATTTGATGATGATTCCACTGGAGTCCATTCGATGATGATTCCATTCGAGTCCATTTGATGGTGATTCCATTCGTGTCCATTTGATGATGATTCCATTCAAGTCAATTCAATGATTCCATTCGAGTCAATTCTATGATTCCATTCAAGTCCATTCAATGATTCCATTCGATTCCATTCGATGATGATTCCATTCGAGTCCATTCAATGGTTCCATTCAATTCCATTCTACGATAATTCCATTCGAGTCCCTTCGATGATTCCATTTGATTCCATTCAATAATTACATTCAATTCCATTCAATGATGATTGCATTCGATTCCATTCTATGATTCCCTTTGATTCCATTCAAAGTTGATACCATTCGAGTCCATTTGATAATTCCATTCGACTCCATTCTCCAATGATTCCACTCGAGTCCATTCAATTGTTCCATTCAATTCCAGTCAATGATGATTCCATTCAATTCCATTCAATGATTCCATTGGATTCCATTTGATGATGATTCCACTGGAGTCCATTCGATGATGATTCCATTCGAGTCCATTTGATGGTGATTCCATTCGTGTCCATTTGATGATGATTCCATTCAAGTCAATTCAATGATTCCATTCGAGTCAATTCTATGATTCCATTCAAGTCCATTCAATGATTCCATTCGATTCCATTCGATGATGATTCCATTCGAGTCCATTCAATGGTTCCATTCAATTCCATTCTACGATAATTCCATTCGAGTCCCTTCGATGATTCCATTTGATTCCATTCGATGATGATTCTATTTGAGTCCATTTGATGATTCTATTTGATTCCATTTGATAATTCCATTCGATTCCATTCGATGATGATTGCATTCAATTCCATTCTATGATTCCCTTTGATTCCATTCAAAGTTGATACCATTCGAGTCCATTTGATAATTCCATTCGACTCCATTCTCCAATGATTCCACTCGAGTCCATTCAATTGTTCCATTCAATTCCAGTCGATGATGATTCCATTCAATTCCATTCAATGATTCCATTGGATTCCATTTGATGATGATTCCACTGGAGTCCATTCGATGATGATTCCATTCGAGTCCATTTGATGGTGATTCCATTCGTGTCCATTCGATGATGATTCCATTCAAGTCAATTCAATGATTCCATTCGAGTCAATTCTATGATTCCATTCAAGTCCATTCAATGATTCCATTCGATTCCATTCGATGATGATTCCATTCGAGTCCATTCAATGGTTCCATTCAATTCCATTCTACGATAATTCCATTCGAGTCCCTTCGATGATTCCATTTGATTCCATTCGATGATGATTCTATTTGAGTCCATTTGATGATTCTATTTGATTCCATTTGATAATTCCATTCGATTCCATTCGATGATGATTGCATTCAATTCCATTCTATGATTCCCTTTGATTCCATTCAAAGTTGATACCATTCGAGTCCATTTGATAATTCCATTCGACTCTATTCTCCAATGATTCCACTCGAGTCCATTCAATTGTTCCATTCAATTCCAGTCAATGATGATTCCATTCGATTCCATTTGATGATTCCATCAGATTCCATTTGATGATGATTCCACTGGAGTCCATTCGATGATGATTCAAGTCCATTTGATGATGATTCCATTCGTATTTATTTGATGATGATTCCATTCGAGTCAATTCGATGATTCCATTCGAGTGAATTCTATGATTCCATTCAAGTCCATTCAATGATTCCATTCGATTCCATTCAATGATGATTCCATTAGAGTCCATTCAATGATTCCATTCAATTCCATTCTACGATAATTCCATTCGAGTCCCTTCGATGATTCCATTTGATTCCATTCGATGATGACTGCATTTGGTTCCATTCGATGATGAATACAACAGATTCCATTCGATGACTCCATTCAATTCCATTCATTGATTATTCCATTCGATTCCATTGGATGATGATACCATTAGATTCCATTCGATGATGATTCCATTTGATTCCATTCGATGATGATTCCATTTGATTCCATTTGATGATGATTCCATTCAATTGCATCCGATGATGATTGCGTTCAATTCCATTCGATGATGATTCCATTCGATTCCTTTCAATGATGATTCCATTAGATTCCATTCAATGATTCCATTTGATTCCATTCGTTGATGATTCCATTCGGGTCCATTCGATGTTTCCATTCAAGTCCATTTGATGATTCCTTCGGATTCCACTTGATGTTGATTCCATGTGAGCCCTTTAGATGATTCCATTCGAGTGCATTCCATGATTCCATTCCATTATATTTGATGATGATTCCATTTAAGTCCATTTGATGATTCCATTTGATTTCTTTTGATGATGATTCCACTCTATTCCATTCGATGATTCTGTTCGAGTCCATTTGATGATTCCATTTTGTTCCCTTGGATGATGATTCCATTGGATTCCATTCATTGATGATTCCTTTCGATTCCATTCAGTGATGATTCCATTCAATGTCATTCGATGATGATTCCATTCAATTCCATTCGATGATGATTCCATTCAATTTCATTCGATGTTTCTATTCGATTCCATTTGATGATGATTCCATTTGACTTCATTCGATGTTTCTATTCGATTCCATTCAATGATGATTCAATTCTATTTTATTTGACGATTCCTTTTGATTCCATTCAATGATGATTTCATTCAATTCCATTTGATGATGATTCCATACGATTGCATTCAATGGTGATTCCTTTCTAGTCCATTCGAATATTCCATTCTATTCCATTTGATGATGATTCCATTCGAGTCCATTCGATGATTCCATTCGATTCCGTTCGATGATGATTCCGTTCGACTCCATTTGATGATTCCATTCAATTCAACTCCATGATGATTCCATTCGACTTCATTCAATGATTCAATTCGATTCCATTTGATGATGATTCCATTGGAGTCCATTCAATGATTCTATTTGATTCCATTCGATGATGATTCCGCTCGAGTCCATTCGATGATTCCATTCGAGCCCATTCGATTAATCCATTAGATTCCATTTGATGATGATTCCATTCGATGCCACTCAATGAGTCCATTCACTTCCATTCAATGATGATTCCATTCGAATCCACTCGATGATTCCACTTGATTCCATTCGGTGACTCCCTTCAATCCCATTAGATGATTCCCTTTGATTCCATTCGATGATCATTCCTTTTGAATCAATTCGGTGATCCCATTCTATTCCATTTGATGATGAATCTATTCAATTCCATTCGATGATGACTCCATTCTATTCCATTCGATTTTGACTCCATTTGATTCCATTCGAGGATGATTCCATTCCAGTCCATTCTGTGATTCCATTCGATTCCATTCAATGATGATTCCACTTAAGTCCATTCGATCATTCCATTAGGGTCCATTCTATGATTTCATTATATTCCATTTAATGATGATTGCATCTGATGCCATTCAATGATTCCATTCGATTCCATTCAAGGATGATTCCACTTGTGTCCATTTGATGATTCCATTCGATTCCATTTGATGATGATTCCTTTAGAGTCCATTCCATGATTCCATTCAATTCCATTCGAGGATGATTCCATACGAATCCGTTCGATGATTCCATTCAATTCCCTTCGATGATTCCGTTTGATCCCATTCTATGATTCCATTCGATTCCATTCAATGATGACTCCATTTTGTTCCATTTGATGATGATTCCATTGGGTTCCATACGATGATGATTCCATTCATTCCATTCGATGATGATTCCATTCGATTCCATTCGATGAAGATTCCATTCGAGTCCATTCAATGATTCCATTCGAATCCATTTGATGATGATTCCACTCGTGTCCTTTCGATGATTTCATTTGATTCCATTCAGTGATGATTCCATTCCATGCCATTCAATGATTCCATCCGATTTCATTTGATGATGATTGCATTTGCTTCCATTCATTGATGATTCCATTTGATTCCATTTGATGATGATTCCATTCATATCCATTCGATGATGGTTCCATTCGAGTCCAATTGATCATTCCATTTGAGTCTATTTGATGATTCCATTTGATTCCATCCCATTATGATTCCATTCGAGTCCATTCAATGATTCCATTGGATTCTATTTGATGATTCAAATCAATTCCATTCGATGATTCACTTCAATTACTTTTGATGATGATTCCATTCAATTCCATTCACTGATTCCTTTCAATTCCATTCAATGATGATTCCATTCGATTCCTTTCAATGATGATTCCTTTCGATTACATAAGATTTTCATTCCTTTCGATTCCATTGGTGATGATTGCTTTTGAATCCATTTGATGATTCCATTCGTGTCCATTCGATGATTCCATTCGAGAGCATTCCACGATTATTCCGTTTGATTACATTCGATGATGATTAAGTTCAACTCCATTCGATGATTCCATGCCCTTCCATTTGATGAGGATTCCATTCGTTTCCATTCGATTACTACATTCGATTCCATTCAATGAAGATTCCATTCCATTCCATTAGATGCTTCCAGTCAATTCAATTCGAAGATGATTCCATTCGATTCCATTCGTTGGTTCCATTCCATTCCATTGGATAATGATTCCATCGTGTCCATTCAATGATTGTGTTTGAATCCATTTGATGTTTGCTTTTGATTCCATTCTATGATGATTCCATTCGATTCCATTTGATGATGATTCCATTCAATAACAGTCTATGATTCCATTCTATTCCATTCGATGAGGATTCCATTTGATTCCATTCAATGATTCTATGTGATTCCATTTGAGGATGATTCCATTGGATTCCATTTGATGATTCAATTCCCTTCCATTCGATTTGATTCCATTGATTCCATTTGATGATTCCATTCGATTCCATTTGATGATGATTCCATTCGTGTCCATTGGCTGATTCCATACAAATCCATTCAATCATCCCGTTCAATTCCATTCGATGATTCCCGTCGATTCCATTCAATGGTCATTCCATTCTATTCCATTCAATGATTCCATTTGATTGCATTCAATGCTGATTGCATTCTCAACCATTCGATGATGATTCCATTCGATTCCATTCGATGATGACTCCATTAGTTTCCATTTGATGATGATTCCATTCAGTTCCATATGATGATGATTCCATTAGATTCCATTTGATGATTCCATTCCATTCATTGATGATTCCCTTCAATTCCATTAGATGATGATTCCATTTGAATCCATTTGATGATGATTCCACTCAGTTCCATACGATGGAGATTCCATTAGATTCCATTCGATGATTCCTTTCGATTCCATTCATTGATTATTCCATTCGATTCCATTCGATGATGATCCATTTGATTCCATTCGATGAATATTCCATTCTATTTGATTGGATAATGATTTCATTTGAATTCTTTCTATAACTCTATTCGATTCCATTCGATGATGATTCCATTCTATTCCATTCGATGATTCCATTCGAATTCATTCGATGATTCCATTCGAATTCACTCGATGATGATCCATTCGATTCCATTCTATCATGCTTCCATTCGATTGCATTCAATGATGATTCCATTCGTGTCCATTCGATGATGCCGTTTGATTCCATTAGATGATTCCCTTCAATTACATTCGGTGATGATTCCATTCGATTCCATTCGATGCTGTCTCCATTGGTTCCATTTGATGATGATTCCATTCGGATCAATTTGATGGTGATTCCATTAGATTCCATTCGATGATTCCTTTCGATTCCATTCAATGCTGTCTCCATTGGTTCCATTTGATGATGATTCCATTCGGATCAATTCGATGGTGATTCCATTAGATTCCATTTGATGATTCCTTTCGATTCCATTCATTGATGATTCCATTTGATTCCATGTGATGATGATTCCATTCGATTCCATTCGATGATGATTCAATTTGATTTCATTCTATAACTCTATTCGATTCCATTCGATGATGATTCCATTCTATTCCATTAGATGATTCCATTCGTTTCCATTCAATGATTATCCCATTCGATTCCATTCGATGATGACTCCAATCAATTCCAGTCAATGATGATTCCATATGCATCCATTTGATGATTCCATTCAATTCCATTCTATGATTATTCCATTCGAGTCCATTCAATGATTCGATTCGATTCCATTTGATGAAGATTCCATCTGATGCCATTTGATGATTTCATGTGATTTCATTTGATGATGATTCCATTTGATTCCATTCGATGATTCCATCTGATTCCATTCGATGATCATTCCATCTGATTCCATTCGATGATCATTCCATTTGATTCCATTCGATGATCATTCCATTTGATTCCATTTGGTGATGATTCCATTCGAGTCCATTTGATGATTCCATTAAAGTCCATTGGATGATTCCATTCTGGTCCATTCAATGATTCCGTTTGATCCCATCCCATGATGATTCCATTCGAATCCATTCAATGATTGCATTCGATTCCATTCGATGATTTTTGCATTCGAGTCCATTGGATGTTTCCATTTGATTTCGTTTGATGATGATTCCATTTGATAACATTCGATGATTCCATTCCATTCCATTCAATGATGATTCCATTTGAGTCCGTTCGATGATTCCATTCGATTCCATTTGATGATGATTCCATTCGAATCCATTCGATGATTCCACTCGATTTCATTCGATGACTCCGTTCTATCCCATTTGATCATTCCCTTTGATTCCATTCGATGATCTTTCCATTCGATTCATTTCGGTGATTCCATTCAATTCTATTCAATGATGATTCCATTTGACTCCATTTGATAATTCCATTCCACTCCATTCGATGATGATTCCAATCGAGTCCATTCGATGATTCCATTTGATTCCATTCAATGATGTTACCATTCGAGTCGATTCGATGATTCAATGTGATTTCATTTGATGATGATTACATTCAATTCTATTCAATGATTCCATTAGTTTCCATTTGATGATGATTCCATTCGTATCCATTTGATGATTCCATTCAATTCTTTTCAATGATGATTCCATTTGGGTCCACTCGATGATTCCATTCGATTTCATTGGATGATGATTCCGTTTGATTCCATTTGATGATTCCGTTCGATTGCATTCGATGACGATTCCATTTGATTCCATTCGATGATTCCATTTGATTTCATTCGATGATAATTCCATTTGAGTCCATTTGAATCCATTTGATGATTGTTTTAGATTATATTCGATGATGATTCCATTCGGGTCCATTCAATGATTCCATTTGATTCCATTCGAAGATGATTACATTCGGGTCCATTAGGTGATTCCATTTGATTCCGTTCGATGATGATTCCATTCGAGTCCATTTGATGTTTCCATTTGAGTCCATTCAATGATTCCATTCGAGTCCATTTGATGAACCTATTCGATTCCATTTGATGATGTTTCCGTTTGAGTAAATTCGATGATTCCATTCGAGTCCATTAGATAATTCCATTCAATTCCATTCCATGATTCCATTCGATTTCATTGGATGATTCCATTCCAGTGCATTTGATCATTCCATTCGAGTCCATTCGATGATTCCATTCAATTCCATTTCATGATGATCCCATTTGATTCCATTCTATGATGATTCCATTCGTGTCCATTCGATGTTTCCATTTGAGTCCATTCAATGATTCCATTCGATTCATTTAATAATTCCAGTCGATTCCATTCGATTATGATTCCATTCAAGTAGATTCGTTGATTCCATTTGAGTCCATTTGATAATTCCGTTCGATTCCATTCGATGTTTCCATTCGATTCCATTTGATCATTCCATTTGAGTCCATTTGATCACTCCGTTCAAGTCCATTTGATGATTCCATTCGATTCCATTTGATCATTCCATTTGAGTCCATTTGATCACTCCGTTCAAGTCCATTTGATGATTCCATTCAATTCCATTTGATGGTTATCTCAATCGATTCCATTTGATGATTATCCCAATTGATTCCATTTGATGATGATTCCATTCATGCCCCTTCGATGATTCCATTTGATTCCTTTTGATGATGATTCCATTCGAGTCCATTCGACTATTCCATTCTATTCCATTTGATGAGGATTCCTTTCAAGTCCATTCGATCATTCTATTCAAGTCCATTCAGTGATTGCTTTCGATTCCATTTGATGATGATTCCATGTGATTCCATTCGATGATGATTCCATTAGATACCATTCTATGATTCCATTGGATTCCATTCGATGTTGATTCCATTTGATTCCATTCAATTATTCTATTTGACTCTATTCGATGATGATTCCATTCGATTCCATTCAATGATGCCAGTTGATTACATTTGATGATGATTCTATTCGATTTTATTCAAAGATGATTCCATTCGATTCCATTCAATGATTCCAGTTGATTACATTTGATGATGATTCCTTTCGATTCCATTCGATGATTCCATTTGATTCCATTCATTGATGATTCCATTCGAGTCCATTCGATTATTCCACTCAATTCCTTTCAACAATGTTTCCATTCAAGTCCACTGAATGGTGATTCCATTCAATTCCATTCGATGATTCCATTCATTTCAATTCAATGATGATTGCATTTGATTCCATTTGATGATTCCCTTTGATTCCATTCAAAGTTGATTCCATTGGAGTCATTTGATAATTCCATTTGACGCCAATCCCCAATGATTCCACCCGAGTCCATTCAATGATTCCATTCAATTCCAGTCGATGATGATTCCATCAAATTCCATTCAATGATGATTCCACTCAAGTCCATTTGATGATGATTCCATCAGATTCCATTCGATGATGATTCTATATGAGTCCGTTCGATGATGATTCCATTCGAGTCCATTCGATGATGATTCTATTGGAGTCCATTCGATGATTGCATTCGAGTACATTCAATGATTCCATTCGATTCCATTTGATGATGATTCCATTAGAATCCATTCAATGATTCCATTCAATTCCATTCGATGGTGACTGCATTCGGTTCCATTTGATGATGAATAAAACAGATTCCATTTGATGACTCCATTCAATTCCATTAATTGATTATTGCATTCAATTCCATTAGATGATGATTCCATTAGATTCCATTCAATGATGATTGCATTTGATTCCATTCGATGATGATTCCATTTGATTCCATTCGATGATGATTCCATTCGCTTCCATTCAATGATGATTCCATTCGAGTCCATTCAATGATTCCATTCGATTCCATTCAATGATGATTCCATTCGAATCCACTCGATGATTCCACTTGATTCCATTAGATGGCTCCGTTCAATTCCATTAGATGATTCCCTTCGATTCCATTCAATGATCATTCCGTTCGAATCAATTTGGTGATACCATTCTATTCCAATCGATGATGAATCCATTTGATTCCATTTGATTATGACTCCATTTGATTCCATTTGAGGTTGATTCCATTCGCGTCCATACAATGATTCCATTCGATTCCATTTGATGGTGATTCCACTTAAGTCCATTCGATGATTCCATTATCATTCATTCTATGATTCTATTAGATTCCATTCGAGGATGATTAGATTCGATGCCATTCAATGATTCCATTCAATTCCATTCAAGGATGATTCCACTTATGTCCATTCCATGATTCCATTT
Source organism: Gorilla gorilla gorilla (assembly GCF_029281585.2). Taxonomy (NCBI): domain Eukaryota; kingdom Metazoa; phylum Chordata; class Mammalia; order Primates; family Hominidae; genus Gorilla; species Gorilla gorilla. The sequence goes on along the minus strand of NC_073241.2, from coordinate 35,548,074 downwards.
GATTCCATTTGATGATGATTCCATTCATGTCCATTCCATGATTCCATTCAATTCCATTCGATGATGATTCCATACGAATCCATTCGATGATTCCATTCAATTCCCTTTGATGATTCCGTTCGATCACTTTCTATGATTCCATTCAATTCCATTCGGTGATGACTCCATTTGGTTCCGTTAGATGATGATTCCATTCAGTTCCATACGATGATGATTCCATTCAATTCCATTCGATGATTCCATTCGATTCCATTCGGTGATGATTCCATTCGATGCCACTCAATGATTCCATTCGATTTCCTTCAATGGTGATTGCATTCCCTTCCATTCATTGATGATTCCATTCGATTCCATTCTATGATGATTCCATTTGATTGCATTTGATGATGATTCCATTCGAGTCCATTTGAAGTTTCCATTCGATTACATTGCATGATGATTCCATTCCAGTCCATTCGATGATTCCATTTGACTGCATTCGACAATGATTCCATTCGATGCTATTTGATGATTCCATTAGATTATATTTGATAATGATTCCATTTAACTCCATTCGATGATTCCATTCGAGTCCATACCATTATTCCATTAGATTCCATTCGATGATGATTCCATTCAATGCCATTCGATGATGTTTCCATTCGAGTCCATTCGATGATGACTGCATTGGATTACATTGTATGATTCCATTTGATTCCATTCAATGGTGATTCCAATTGATTCCATTTGATGATTCCATTCGATTCCATTCGATGATTCCATTTGATTCAATTCAATAATGATTGCATTCAATTCCATTCGATGATTACATTCGAGCCCATTCGATAATTCCATTTCAGTCCAATCCATGATTCCGTTCGAGTCCATTCAATCATTCTATATGAGTCCTTTCAAAGATGATTCCTTTTGAGTCCATTCGATGATTCCATTCGATAGTTCCATTTGAGTCCATTCGATGATTGCTTTTGATTCCATTCGAAGATATTCCATTTGAGTCCATTCGGTGATTCCATTCGATTCTATTCAATGATGATTCCGTTCGTGTCCATTCGGTGATTCCATTCGAATTCATTTGATGATGATTCCTTTCGAGTCTATTAGATGATTCCATTCGATTCCATTTGATGATGATTCCATTCGACTCCATACAATGATTCCATTTGAGTCCATTTGATTATTCTATTTGTTTCCATTTGATGATGATTCCATTCGATGCCATTCAGTGTTTCCATTTGATTCCTTTCAATGATGATTGCATTCGTGTCCATTCGAAGATTCCACTCGATTCCATTGGATGATGATTCCATTCGAGTCCATTCGATGATGATTTCATTCGTGTCCATTCGATGATGATTCAATTCGATTCCATTCGATGATTCTATTCGATTCCATTCGATGATGATTCCATCTGATTCCTTTCGATGAATCCTTTCAATTCCATTCTATGATGATTCCATTTGATTCCATTCAATGATTCCTTTCCATTCCATTCAATGATGATTCCAATCAATTACATTTGATGATTCCATTCGAATCCATTTGGTGATGAGTCCATTCGTTTCAATTCCATGATGATTCCATTCAACTCAATTCGATGATGTTTCCGTTCGATTCCATTAGATGTTGATTCCATTGGATTCCATTGGATGATTATTCCATTCGAGTCCATTTGATGATGATTCCATTTGAGTCCATTTGATGATGATTCCATTCGATTTCATTCGATGATTCTATTTTATTCCATTCGATGGTGATTCCATCTGTTTCCATTTGATGATTCCATTCGATTCCATTCAGTGATGATTCCATTCATTTCCATCCAATGATGATTCTATTCAATTCCATTTGATGATTAATCCATTCAAGTCCGTTCAATGATTCCATTTGATACCATTCGATGATGATTCCATTCGAGTCCATTCAATGATTCCATTTGACTCCATTCAATGATTCTATTCGATTGCATTGGATAATTCCGTTCAATTCCATATGATGATTATTCTATTTGGGTCCATTCAATGATTATTACATTCGATTCTATTCAGTGATTCCTTTTGATTCCATTTGATAATGATTCCATTCGAGACCATTCGATGATTCCATTCAATTCATTTCATGATGATTCCATTCAATTCATTTCGATGATTCCATTAGATTTCATTTGATAATGATTCCATTTGATTCCATTAGATGATGATTCCACATGCTTCCATTTGATGACGACTCCTTTCGCTTCCATTCGATGATGATTCCATTTGGTTCAATTCGATGATTATTCCTTTGGATTCCATTTGATGATGATTCAATTTGACTCCATTTGATGTTGATTCTTTTTGATTCCATTCGATGATTATTCCATTTGATTCCATTCGATGATGATTCCATTCGATTCCATTTGATGATTCCATTCGACTCCATATGATGATGATTCCATTCCAGTCCATTCGATGATTCCATTCGATTCCATTCAATGATGATTCCATTCGATTCCATTCGAAGATACCATTCGATTCCTTTTGAAGTTTATTCCATTCGAGTCCATTCGGTGATCCCTTTCAATGCCAATTGAAGATGATTCCATTCGAGTCCATTCGATGATACCATTCGATACCATTTGTTGATGATTCCATTTGAGTGCATTCGATGATACCATTCGATTCCAATTGATTATGATTCCATTCGTTGATTCCATTCAATTCCATTCTATGATGATTCCATTCCAGTCCATTTGATGATTCCATTGGACTCCATTTGATGATGATTCCATTCAATGATTCCATTCGATTCTATTCAATGTTGATTCTATTTGATTTCGTTCAATGCTGATTCTATTCAATTCCATTCGATGATTCAATTTGATTCCTTTCAATGATTCCATTAGATTATATTCGATGATGATTCCATTCGATTCCATTCGATGATTCCATTTGATTCTATTCGATGATGATTCCATTTGATTCCATTCGATGATGACAGCATTCTATTCCATTTGATGATTCCATTTGGTTCCACTCAATGATGATTCTGTTCGATACCATTCGATAATTCCTTTCTATTCCATTCAATGATTCCATTTGATTCCATTCTATAATGATTCCATTTGACTCCATTTGATGATTCCATTCGAGCAAATTCAATATTTCCGTTTGAGTCCAATCGATTATTCCAATCCAGTCCATTCGATGATTCCAATCGAGTCCATTCGATAATTTCATTTGAGTCCATTTGAGGAATTCTTTTGATCACATTCGATGATATTCCATTCAAGTCCATTCGATGATTCCATTTGATTCTATTCGATGATGATTCCATTCGTGTCCATTCAGTGATTCCATTCGATTTCATTCGATGATGATTCCTTTTGAGTGCATTAGATGATTCCATTCGATTCCATTTGATGATTATTCCATTCGAGTCCATTCAGTGATTCCATTTGATTCCATTCGATGATGATTCCATTCGATTGCATTCGATGATGATTTCATTAGATTCCATTAGATAATGATTCCATTCGATTCTATTCAATGATGATTCCATTCGATTCCATTCGATGGTGATTCCATTCGTTTCCATTCGATGAATCCATTTGATTCCATTCGATGATGATTCCATTCGAGTTCATTCAGTGATTCCATTCAAGTCCATTTGATGATTCCTTTTGATTCCATTCGATGATGATTCCATTCGAGTCCATTTGATGATTCCATTCAATTCCATTAGATGATGATTCCATTCTAATCCATTTGATGATTCCATTCGATTCCATTCGATTATGACTGCATTCGGTTCCATCTGATGATGATTCCAAAGGATTCCATTCGATTTCTCCATTTGATTCCATTCGTTGATGATTCCATTCGTTTCCATTAGATGATGATTCCATTAGATTCCATTCGATGATTATTCCATTCGATTCCATTCAATGACGATTCCATTAGATTCCATTCGATGATGATTCCATTCGAGTACATTCAGTGATTCCATTCAAGTCCAGTCGATTAATCCATTCGATTACATTCAATTCCATTCGATGATGATTCCATTTGAGTACATTCAATGATTCCATTCAAGTCCATTCAATGATTCCATTCAAGTCCATACGATAATTCTTTTTGATTCCATTTGATCATGATTCCATTCGAGTGCATTCAATGATTCCATTCAATTCTACTCAAAGATAATTCCATTCGACTCCATTCGAGGATTCCTTTTGATTCCATGCAGTGATGATTCCACCGAGTCCATTCGATGATACCATTTGATTCCATTCATTGATGATTCCATTCGATTCCAATCAATTATGGTTCCATTCAATTCCCTTTCGATGATGATTCCATTCATTTCCATTGGATGATGATTCCATTCAATTCCATTCCATGATGATTCCTTTTGATTCCATTCGATGATTCAATTTGTGTCCATTCGATGATGATTCCATTCATGTCCATTAGATGATTCCATTCATGTCCATTCGATGATTCCATTTGAGTCCCTTCATTGATTCCATCCAATTCCATTTGATGATGATTCCATTCGAATCTAATCGATTATTCCATTCAATTCCATTCGATGGTTATTCCATTCGATTCCATCCCATTGATGATTCCCTTCGATTTCTTTCAATTATGATTCCATTCTATTCCATTCGATGATTCCATTCTATTCTATTCGATGATGATTCCTTTCGTTTCCATTCGATGATGATTCCCTTCAATTCCATTTGATGATGACTGCGTTTGGTTCAATTTGATGATGATTCCAACGGATTCCATTCGATTTCTCCATTCTATTGAATTCGTTGATGATTCCATTCGGTTCCACTAAATGATAATTCCATTCGATTCCATTCGATGATGATTCCTTTCAATTCCATTCATTGATGACTCCATTTGACTCCATTCGATGATGATTCCATTAGATTTCATTAGATGATTACATTCGATTCCATTCGATGATGATTCTATTCAATGTTGATTCCATTCGTGTCCATTCGATTATTCCATTTGATTCCATTCAATGATGATTCCATTCGAGTCCATTCAATGATTCCATTCAAGTCCATTCGATGTTTCCTTTCGATTCAATTCGATGATGATTCCATTCGAGTCCATTCGATGATTGCATTCTATTCCATTCAATGATGATTCCATTCAAGTCCAGTTGATGATTCCATTCGAGTCCATTTAATGAATCCATTGGTTTCAATTCGATGATGATTCCATTGGATTCCATTCCTGGATGATTCCATTCGATTCCATTCAATGAAGATTCCATTCGATTTCATTCGATGATTCTATTTGATTCCATTCAATGATGATTCAATTCTCTTCCATTGGATGATTCCATTGGATTCCATTTGATGATGATTCCATCCGATTGCATTTGATGATGATTCCATTCGATTCCATTCGATGATGATTCCATTCGACTCCATTCGATGATGATTCCATTCGATTCCATTCGATGATAATTCCATTCGATTTCATTCGATGATTCTATTTGATTCCATTCAATGATGATTCAATTCTCTTCCATTGGATGATTCCATTCGATTCCATTTGATGATGATTCCATCCGATTGCATTTGATGATGATTCCATTCGATTCCATTCGATGATGATTCCATTCGACTCCATTCGATGATGATTCCATTCGATTCCATTCGATGATAATTCCATTCGATTTCATTCGATGATTCTATTTGATTCCATTCGATGATGATTCAATTCTATTCTATTGGATGATTCCATTCGACTCCATTCGATGATGATTCCATTCGACTCCATTCGATGATGTTTCCATTCGATGGCATTCGATGATGATTCCAATCGAGTCCATTCAAAGATTCCATTTGATTCCATATCATGATGTTTCCACTCGTGTCCATTCGATGATTCCATTCGAGTCTATTCGATTATTCCCTTTGATTCCATTCATTAATGATTCTATTTATTTCCATTCGATGATGATTCCATTCTACTCCATTTGATGATGATTCCATTCGATTTCATTCGATGATTCTTTTCGTTTCCATTCCTTGATGATTCCCTTTTATTCCAATCAATGTTTCCATTCAATGCAGTTCAATGATTACATTCGATTCCATTTGATGATGACCCAATTCGATTCCATTTGATGATTCCATTCTGTTCCATTTGATAAGGATTCCATTCCATTCCATTCAATGATTCCATTCGTGTCCATTCGATGATTACATTTGATTTCATTTGATGATGATTCCATTCGCGTCCATTAGATGATTCCATTCGTTTCCATTTGATGATGACTCCATTCGATGCCATTCAATGATTCCATTTGATTCCATTCATTGATGATTCCATTCGATTCCATTCGATGATTCTATTCGATTCCATTCAAAGATGATTCCATTTGGTTCCATTCAATGTTTACATTCGATTTCGTTCGATGATGATTCCATTGGAGTCCATTTGATGATTCCATTTGATTCCATTTGATGATTATTCCATTTGATTCCATTCGGTCATTCCATTCTATTTCATTCGATGATTTCATTTGAGTGCATTCAATAACACCATTCAATTCCATTCGATGATGATTCCATTCGTGTCAATTCTATTATTCCATTTGATTCCATTTGATGATGGTTCCATTCGAGTCCATTCAATGATTCCATTCAAGTCCATTTGATGACATTCAATGATTCCATTCAAGTCCATTTGATGATTCCTTTCTATTACATTCGATGATGATTCCATTCGATACCATTCGATTATTGCATTCAATTCCATATGATCATGATTCCATTTGATTCGATTCGATGATGAGCCATTCATTTCAATTCCATGATGATTCCATTTGATTCAATTCAATGATGTTACCATTCGATTCCATTCGATGATGATTTCATTTGATTCCATTCGATGATGATTCCTTTCAAGTCTATTCGATGATGATTCCATTAGATTTCATTTGATGCTTCCATTCGATTCCATTCGATGATGATTCCATCTGATTCCATTTGATGCTTCTATTCAATTCCATTCAGTGATGATTCCAATTGATTCCATCTGATGATGATTTCATTTGTTTCCATTCGATGATAATTGTATTCGTGTCCATTCGATGATGATTCCATCTGACTCCATTCGATGATTTCATTGGACTCCATTTGATGATTCCATTGCTCTCCATTTGATGATGATTCCATTCAATGATTCCATTCTATTCTATTCGATGATGATTCCATTCAATTTCATTCAATGCTGTTTCCTTTCAATTCCATTCAATGATTCCATTTGATTCCATTCGATGATTCCGTTCAATTCCACTTGACATTGATTCCATTCGAGGATTCCATTTGATTCCATTAGATGATGATTGCCTTCGATTCCGTTTGATGATTTCATTTGATTCCATTCGATGATGATTCTGTTCAATTCCATTTGATGATTCCATTTGATTCTATTCAAGGGCTCCATTCGATTCCATTCGATGATGATTCCATTCGTGTCCATTTGTTGATTTCATTCGAGTCCGTTCAATGATTCCGTTCAAGTCCATTTGATGATTCCATTCGATTCCATTTGATGATGATTCCATTAGAGTCCATTCGATGACTCCACTCAGGTCCATTCGTTAATTCCATTCAAGTCCATTCGATGCTTCCATTTGATTCCATTTGATGATTCCATTCAAGTCCATTTGATCATTACATTAGAGACCATTTGGTGATTCCATTGGATTCCTTTTGATCATGACCCCATTCAATTCCATTTGATGATGATCCCATTCAATTCCATTCGATGATGATTCAATTTAAGTCCACTCAGTGATTCCATTCGATTCCATTCGATGATGATTCCATTCGAGTACATTCAGTGATTCCATTCGAGGCCCTTTGTTGATTCCATCCGATTCCATTAGAAGATGATTCAATTAGAGTCCATTCGATGATTCCATTTGATTCCATTTGATGATTCCATTGGAATGCGTTCAATTATTCCATTCAAGTCCATCAGATGATTCCATTCGATTCCATTTGATGTTAATTCCATTCGAGTCCATTCAATGATGATTCCATTTGATACTATTCGATGATTCCGTTTGATTCCATTCGATGATTCCCTTCAATTCCTTTTGATGATGATTCGATTCCATTCCACTTGATGATTCCATTTGATTCTATTCCATGATGATTCGTTTCGATTCCATTCGATGATGATTCCATTCCATTCCATTCCATTAGATGATGATTCCATTCGATTCCATTCGATGACGACTGCATCCAGTTCCATTCGATGATGTTTCCAACTGGTTCCATTCGATTTCTCCATTCGATTCCATTCATTGATGATTCTATTTGAATCCATTAGATGATGATTCCATTCGATTCCATTCGTTGATGATTCCATTTGATTCCATTTGATGATGATTCCATTCAATTCCATTCAATGATGATTCCGTTTGATTCCATTCAATGATTCCATTCGATTCCATTCGATGATTATTCCATTCATGTCCATTCGATGATTCCATTTGATTCCATTCAATGACGATTCCATTCGAGTCCATTGAATGATTCCATTCAAGTCCATGTGATGAATCCTTTCAATTCCACTCGATGATGATTCCATTCGAGTCCATTCAAAGATTCCATTCGATTCCATGTGATGATTATTCCATTCGAGTCCATTTGATGTTTTCATTCGACTCCATTTGATGATGATTCCATTCGATGCTATTCAATGATTCCATTCGATTACATTTGATGATGATTCCATTCGGCTCCATTCAATGATTCCATTCGATTCCATTCCATGATGTTTCCATTCAACTCCATTCAATGATTCCATTTGATTCTACTCAATGAGGATTCCATTCGAGTCCATTTGGTGATTCTATTTGATTCCATTCGATGATGATTATGCCCGTGTCCATTCGATGATTCCATTCGAGTAGATTCTGATTATTCCATTTTCCATGCGATGATGATTCCATTCAATGCCATTTTATGATTCCATTCGATTCCATTCAATGATGATTCCTTTCATGTCCATTTGATGATTCCATTCGATCCAATTTGATGATTATTCCACTGGAGTCCATTCAATGATTCCATTCGATTCCATTCGATGATGATTCCATTCGAATCCATTCGATGATTCCACTTGATTCCATTCGATAACTACCTTCATTCCCAATTGATGATTCCCTTCGATTCCCTTCGGTGATTATTCCATTTGATTCATTTTGGTGATCCCATTTGATTCCATTCCATGATGATTCCATTCAATTTCATTCGATGATGATTCCATTCGATTATATTGGATGATGATTCCGTTCGATTTTATTTGATGATGATTCCATTCGAGTCCATTCGATGATTCCATTCAATTCCATTCGATGATGATTTCACTCAAGGCCATTCAATTATTCCATTCTTATCCATTCGATGATTCCATTAGTTTCCATTCAATGATGATTAAATTCGATGCCATTCAATGATTCCATTTGATTCCATTAAATGATGATTCAATTCGTGTTCATTCGATAATTCCATTGGATTCCATTTAATGATTCTTCCATTTGAGTCCTTTCCATGATTCCATTTGATTCCATTCGATGATTATTCCATCCGAATCCATTCAATGATTCCATTTGATTCCCTTTGATGATTCCATTTCATCCCATTCAATGATTCCTTTTGATTCCATTCAATGATCATTCCATTCGATTGAATTCGGTGATACCATTAGATTCCATTCAATGATGATTCCACTCGATTCCATTCTATCATAAGGCCATTTGATTCCATTTGTTGATTACTCCTTTCGGTTAGATTTGATGATGATTCCATTTGGTTCCATTTGATGATGATTGCATTAGATTCCACTCGATGATTCCATTTGATTCCATTCGATGATGATTCCATTTGAGTCCATTCAAAGATTCCATTCGATTCCATTCAATGATGATTCCATTCAAGTCCATTCGATGATTCCATTCCATTCCATTTGATGATGATTCTATTCGATTCCATTTGATGATGATTCCATTCGATTCCATTTGATGATTATTCCATTTGATTTCATTCGATGATTCTATTTTTTTCCATTCAAAGATGATTCTATTCTATTCCATTTGATGATTCCGTTCGACTCCATTTGATGATGATCCTATTTGATTCCATTTGATGATGATTCCATTCGATTCCATTCAATAATGATTCCATTCGTGTCCATTTGATGACTATTCCATTCGATTCCATGTGATGATGATTCCGTCTGAGTCCATTCGATAATTCAATGCGATTTCATTTGATGACAATTATATTCGATTCTATTCAATGCTTGCATTCTATTCCATTTGAAGATGATTCCATTCGAGTCCATTCGATGATTCCATTGAATTCTATTCAATGATGATTCCATTCATGTCATTCGATGATTCCATTAGATTTCATTTGATGATAATTCCATTTGATTCCATTAGATGATTACATTCGATTCCATTTGATGACGATTCCATTTGAGTCCATTCAATGATTCAATTTCATTTCATTCAATGATGATTCCATTTGAGACCATTCGATGATTCCATTTGAATCCATTTGATGATTGTTTCCAATTATATTCAATGATGATTCCATTCGAATCCATTCAATGATTCCATTCAATTCCATTCAATGATGATTCCTTTTGGGTCGATTAGATGATTCCATTCGATTCCATTCGATGATGATTCTATTCGAGTCCATTCGTTGATTCCATTTGATTCCATTCAACGATGATTCCATTCGAGTCCATTTGATGATTACATTCGATTCCATTTGATGATGATTCCACTCGAGTCCATTGGATGATTCCATTCTAGTCCATTCGATGATTCCCTTAGATTCCATTCAATGATGATTCCACTCAATGCCATTCAATGATTAAATTCAATTCCATTTGATGTTGTTTCCATTCAAGTCCATTTGAAGATTCCATTCAATTCCATTCAATGATGATTCCATTCCTGTCCACTCAATGATTCCATTCGATTCCATTCGATGATGATTCCAATCAACTCCATTCGATGAAGATTCCATTTGATTTCATTCGGTGATTCTATTCATTTCGATTCGAAGATGATTCCTTTCTCTTCTAATCAATGATTCCATTTGATGCCATTCGATAATTACATTCGATTACATTCGATGATGACTCCATTCTATTCCATTTGATGATTCCATTCGATTCCATTCGATGAGGATACCATTTGATTCCATTCAATTATGATTCCATTCGTGTCCATTGGATGATTATATTTCATTACTTACAATGATGATTCCATTCCCGTCCATTAGATGATTCCATTAATTTCCATTCATTGATGATTCCATTTGATTCCATTCAATGATTCCATTCGATTCCATTTGATGATGATTCCATTGAACTCCATTCAATGATTACATTCGATTTCATTCAATCATGATTCTTTGAGTCCATTCGATGATTCCATAACATTCCATTCGATGGTGATTCCATTCGATTCCATCCATGATTCCTTTTGTGTCCATTCGATGACACCATTTGATTCCATTTGATGACTCCATTCGTATCAACACGTGGATGATTCCATTTGATTCCAAATGATGATGATTCCATTCAATTCCCTTCATTGATGATTCGAATGGATTCCATTCAATGATAATTCCATTTGAATCCATTCAATGATGATTCCATTTGACTCCATTCAATGATGTTTCCATTCGATTCCATTAGAAACTAGTTTTTGATGTGTGTACTCAACTAACAGGTTTGAACCATTCTTTTGATAGAGCAGCTTTGAAACACTCTTTTCGTAGAATCTGCAAGAGGTTATTTGGATAGATTTGATGATTTGGTTGGAAACGGGAATATCTTCTCACAAAATCTAGACAGAAGCATTCTCAGAAACAACTTTGGGATGTTTGCATTCAAGTCACAGAGTTGAACATTCCCTTTCATAGAGAAGGTTTGAAACAGGCTTTTTGTAGTATCTGCAAGTGCACATTTGGAGCGCTTTGAGGCCTGTGGTGAAAAAGGAAATATCTTCCCATAAAAAAGAGACAGAAGCATTCTCAGAAACATGTTTGTGATGTGTATACTCAACTAAGAGAGTTGAACCTTTCTTTTGATAGACCAGTTTTGAAACACTCTTTTTGTAGAAACTGCAAGTGGATGTTTGGATAGCGTTGAGGATTTCATTGAAAAGGCAATATCTTCATATAAAATCTAGACAGAAGCATTCTCAGAAACTTCTTTGTGATGTTTACATTTAAGTCACAGAGTTGAACATTCCCTTTCATAGAACAGGTTTGAAACACTGATTTTGTAGTATCTGGAACTGGACATTTGGAGTGATTTGTGGCCTATGGAGAATAAGGAAATATCTTTCCATAAAAACTAGACAGAAGCATTCTCAGAAACATCTCTGTGATGTTTGCATTCAAGTCACAGAGTTGAAAATTCCCTTTCATAGAGCTGATTTGTAACATTCTTTTTGTAGCAGCCGGAAGTACACATTTGGAGCGCTTTTAGGCCTATGGTGAAAAAGGAAATATCTTCCAATAAAAACTGGACAGAAGCATTCTCAGAAACTTCTTCAGGATGTGTGTACTCAACTAACAGAGTTGAACCTTTCTTTTCATAGAGCAGTTTTGAAACTCTCTTTTTGTAGAATCTGCAAGTGGATATTTGGATAGCTTTGAGGATTTCCTTGGAAAAGGGAAAATCTTCAGATAAAAAGTGGACAGAAGCATTCTCAGAAACTTCTTCATGATGTTTGCATTCAAGTCACAGAGTTGAACATTCCCTTTCATAGAGCAGATTTGAAACACTCTTTTTGTAGTATCTGGAAGTGGACATTTGGAGCGCTTTGAGGCCTATGTTGAAAAAGAAAATATCTTCCCATAAAAACTAGACAGAAGCATTCTCAGAAACTTGTTCATGATGTGTGTACTCAACTAACAGACTTGAAGCTTTCTTTTGATAGAGCCATTTTCAAACACTGTTTTTGCAGAATCTGCAAGTAGATATTTGGATAGCTTTGAGGATTTCTTTGGAAAACGGAATATCTTCATATAAAAAGTAAACAGAATCATTCTCAAAAACTCCTTGGTGAAGTTTGCACTCAAGTCACAGAGTTGCACATTCCCTTTCATAGAGCAAGTTTGAAACACTCTTTTTGTTGTATCGGGAAGTGGACATTTGGAGCGCATTGAGGCCTATGGTGAAAAAGGAAATTTCTTCCCATAAAAATTTGTCAGAAGCATTCCCAGAAACTTCTTTTCTATGTGTGTACTCAACAAACAGAGTTGAACCTTTCTTTTGATACGGCAGTTTTGAAACACTCTTTTTGTAGAATCAGCAAGTGGATATTCGCATAGCTTTAAGGATTTCTTAGGAAACGGGAATATCTTCTTCTAAAATCTAGACAGAAGCATTCTCCAAAACATCTCTGTGACGTTGGTATTCAAGTCACAGAGTTGAACATTCCCTTTCATAGAGCAGGTTTGAAACACTCTTTTTGTAGTATCTCGAAGTGCATATTTTGATCGGCTTGGGGCCTATGGTGAAAAAGGAAATATCTTCCCATAAAAAATACATGGAAGCATTCTCACAAACTTGTTTGGGATGTGTGTACTCAACTAACAGAGTTGAATATTTCTTTTGATAGAGCAGTTTTGAAACAAACTTTTTGTAGAATCTGCAAGTGCATATTTGGATAGCTTTGAGGATTTCGTTGGAAACGGGAATATCTTCATATAAAATCTAGACAGAAGCATTCTCAGAAACTCCTCTGAGATATTTGGATTCAAGTCACAGAGTTGAACATTCCCTTTCATAGAGCAGGTTTGAAACACTCATTTTGTAGCAACTGGAACTGGCAATTTGATCGCTATGAGTCTTATGGTGAAAAAGGAAATATTTTCGCATAGAAACTACACAGAAGCATTCTCAGAAACTTGTTTGTGATGTGTGTACACAACTAACAGAGTTGAAACTTTCTTTGGATAGAGCAGTTTTCAAACACTCTTTTTGTAGAATCTGCAAGTGCATATTTGGATAGTTTTCAGGATTTCGATGGAAATGGGAACATCTTCATATAAAAACTAGATAGAAGCATTCTCAGAAACTATTTTGTGATGTTTGCATTCAAGTCACAGAGTTGAACATTCCCTTTCATAGGGCAGGTTTGAAACACTCTTTTTGTAGTATAGGGAAGTGGACACTTGGAGCGCTTTGAGGCCTATGCAGAAAAAGGAAATATCTTCCCATAAAAAACTGTCAGAAGCATTCTGAGAAACTTTTTTGTTATGTGTGTACTCAAGTAACAGAGTTGAAACTATCTTTTGATACAGCAGTTTTGAAACACTCTTCTTGAAGAATCTGCAAGTGGATATTTGCATTTCTTTGATGATTTCTTAGGAAACGGGAATATATTCATATAAAATCTAGACAGAAGCATTCTCTGAAACATCCTTGTGACGTTTGCATTCAAGTCAGAGAGGTGAACATTCCGTTTCATAGAGCAGGTTTGAAACACTCTTTTTGTAGTATCTGGAAGTGGACATTTGGATCAGCTTGGGGCCTACGGTGAAAAAGGAAATATCTTCCCATAAAAATAACACAGAAACATTCTCATAAACTTGTTTGTGATGTGTGTACTCACCTAACAGAGTTAAACCTTTCATTTGATAGAGCAGTTTTGAAATACACTTTTTGTAGAATCTGAAAGTGGATATTTGGATAGCTTTGAGGATTTCGTTGGAAACGGGACTATCTTCATATAAAATCCAGACAGAAGCATTCTCAGGAAAATCTTTGGATGTTTGCATTCAAGTCACAGAGTTGAACATTCCCTTTCATAGAGCAGGTTTGAAACACTCTTTTTGTAGTATCTGGAAGAGGACATTTGGAGCGCTTTGGGGCCTCTAGTGAAAAAGGAAATATCTTCCCATAAAAACTAGACAAAAGCATTCTCAGAAACTTCTTTGTGACTTGTGTACTCAACTAACAGAGTTGAACCTTTCTCTTAATATAGCAGTTTTGAAACATTCTTTTTGTAGAATCTGCCAGTGGATATTTGGATAGCTTTGAGGATTTCGTAGCAAACGGGAATATCTTCATATAAAAAGTGGACAGAAGCATTCTCAGAAACATCTTTCTGATGTTTGCATTCAAGTCACAGAGTTGAACATTCCCTTTCATAGAGCAGGTTTGAAACACTCTTTTTGTAGTATCTGGAAGAGGACATTTGGAGCACTTTGAGGCCCCTAGTGAAAAACGAAATATCTTTCCATAAAAAGAAGACAAAAGCATTCTCAGAAACTTGTTTGTGACTTCTGTACTCAACTAACAGAGTTGAACTTTCTGTTGATATAGCGGTTTTGAAACATTCTTTTTGTAGAATCTGCAAGTGGATATTTGGATGGCTTTCAGGATTTCATTGGAAACGGGAATATCTTCATATAAAAAGTGGACAGAAGCATTCTCAGAAACTTCCTTGTGATGTTTGCATTCAAGTCACAGAGTTGAACATTCCCTTTCATAGAGCAGATTTCAAACACTCTTTTTGTAGTATCCGGAAGTGGACATTTGGATCGCTTTGAGGCCTATGGTGAAAAAGGAAACATCTTCACATAAAAACTAGACAGAAGCATTCTCATAAACTTGTTTGTTGTGTGTTTACTCAACTAACAGAGTTGAACCTTTCTTTTGAAAGAGCAGTTTTGAAACATTCTTTTTGTAGAATCTGCAAGTGGATATTTGGATAGATTATAGGATTTCGTTGGAAACGGGAATAACTTCCCATAAATTCTAGACAGAATCATTCTCAGAAATCCTTTGTGATGCTTGCATTGTAGTCACAGAGTTGAACATTCCCTTTCATAGAGCAGGTTTGAAACACACTTTTTGTAGTATCTGGAAGTGGACATTTGGAGCGCTTTGAGGCCTACGGTGAAAAAGGAAATATCTTCCCATAAAAACTAGACAGAAGCATTCTCAGAAACAAGTTTTTGATGTGCTTACTCAACTAAGAGAGTTGAAATTTTCTTTTGAAAGAGCAGTTTTGAAAGACTTTTTGTAGAATCTGCAAGTGGATATTAGGAGAGCTTTGAGGTTTTCCTTTGAAAAGGAAATATCTTCATATAAAATCTAGACAGAAGTATACTCAGAAACATCACTGTGATGTTTGCATTCTACTCACAGACTTGAACATTTGCTTTCATAGAGCAGGTTTGAAAACCTGATTTTATAATATGTGGAAGTGGACATTTGGAGCGCTTTGTGGCCTATGATGAAAAAGGAAATATCTTCCCATAAAAATTAGGCAGAAGCATTCTCAGAAACTAGTTTCTGATGTGTGTACTCAACTAACAGAGTTGACCCTTTCTTTCGATAGAGCAGTTATGAAACATACTTTTTGTACAATCTGCAAGTGGATATTTGAATAGCTTTGAGGATTTCACTGGAAACGGGAATATCTTCCTATAAAATTTAGACAGAAGCATTTTTAGAAACAACTTGGGTTGCTTGCATTCAAGTCACAGAGCCGAACATTCCCTTTCATAGAGCAGGTTTGAAAAACACTTTTTGTAGTATCTGGAATTTCACAATTGGATCGCTTTGAGGCCTATGGGAAAAAGGAAATATCTTTGCATAAAAACTAGACAGAAGCATTCTCATAAACTTGTTTGTGGTGTGTGTACTCAACTAACAGAGTTGAACCTTTCTTTTAATACAGCAGTTTTAATACACTATTTTTGTAGAATCTGCAAGTGGATATTTGGATAGCTTTGAGGATTTCGTTGGAAACGGGTATATCTTCATATAAAATCTACACAGAAGCATTCTAAGAAACACCTTTGGGATGTTTGCATTCAAGTCTCAGAGGTGAATGTTCCCTTTCATAGACCAGGTTTGAAACACACTTTTTGTAGTATCTGCAAGTGGACATTTGGATCACTTTGTGGCGACTGTGAAAAAGGAAACATCTTCTCATAAAAACTAGACAGAAGAATTCTCAGAAACTAGTTCGTGATGTGTGCACTCAACTAACAGACTTCAACCTTTCTTTTGAAAGAGCAGTTTTGAAACACTCTTTATGTAGAATCCGCAAGTGGATATTTGGATAGCTTTGAGGATTTCGTTGGAAACTGGAATATCTTCATATGAAATCAAGACACAAGCATTCTCAGAAACATCTTTGGGGTGTTAGCATTCAAGTCACAGAGTTGAACACTCCCTTTCATAGAGCAGGTTTGAAACACACTTTTTGTGGAATCTGGGAGTGGGCATTTGGATCGCTTTGAGGCCTATGGTGGAAAACAGAATATTTTCGCATAAAAACTAGACAGAAGTATTCTCATAAACTAGTTTGTGATGTGTGTGCTCAACTAACAGAGTTGAACCTTTCTTTTGATAGAGCAGTTTTGAAACACTCTTTTTGTAGAATCTGCATGGGGATATTTCGATGGCTTTGAGGATTTCGTTGGAAACGGGAATATCTTTATATGAAATCAAGACACAAGCATTCTCAGAAACATCTTTGGGATGTTAGCATTCAAGTCACAGAGTTGAACATTCCCTTTCATAAAGCAGGTTTGAAACACTCTTTCTGTAGTATCTGGAAGTGAACATTTTGATCGCTTTGAGGCCTATGGTGAAAAAGGAAATATCTTCGCATGAAAACTACACGGCAGCATTCTCATAAACTTGTTTGTGATGTGTGAACTCAACTGACAGAGGTGAAACTTTACTTTGATACAGCAGTTTTGAAACCCTCTTTTTGTAGAATCTCCAAGTGGATATTTGATAGCTTTGAGGATTTCGTAGGAAACGGAAATATCTTCATACAAAATCTACAGATAAGCATTCTCAGAAACATCTCTGTGATCTTTGCATTCAAGTCACAGAGTTGAACATTCCCTTTCAAAGAGCAGGTTTGAAACACTGAATTTCTAGTATCTAGAACTGGTCATTTGCAGCGCTTTGTGGCCTACGTTGAAAAAGGAAACATCTTCCCATAAAAACTAGACAGAAGCATTCTCAGAAACTACTTTGTGATGTGTGTACTCAACTAACAGAGTTGAACCTTACTTTTGATAGAGCAGTTTTGAAACGCTCTATTTTTCCAAACTGCTTGTGGATATTTGGATAGCTTTGAGGATTTCCTTGGAAACGGGAATATCTTCATATGAAATCTAGACAGAAGCATACTCAGAAACATCTCTGTGATGTTTGCATTCTATTCACAGAGTTGAACATTCCCTTTCATAGAGCAGGTTTGAAACACTGATTTTATAGTATGTGGAACTGGACATTTTGATCGCTTTGAGGCCTATGGTGAAAAAGGAAATATCGTCCCATAAAAACTACACAGAAGCATTCTCACAAACTACTTTGTGATGCGTTCACTCAACTAACACAGTTGAACCTTTCTTTTGATAGAGTAGTTTTGAAACACTCTTTTTGTAGAATATGCAAGGGGATATTTGGATAGCTTTGAGGATTTCATTGGAAACGGGAATATCTTTATATAAAATCTAGACAGAAGCATTCTCAGAAACATCTTTGGGATGTTTGCATGCAGGTCACAGAGTTGAACATTTCCTTTCATAGAGCATGTTTGAAACACTCTTTTTGTGGAACCGGGAAGTGGACATTTGGATCGCATTAAGACCTGTGGTGAAAAAGGGAACATCTTCGCCTAAAAACTAGACAGAAGCATTCTCATAAACTAGGTTGTGATGTGTGTGCTCAGCTAACACAACTGAACCTTTCTTTTGATAGAGCAGTTTTGAAAAACTCTTTTTGTAGAATCTGCAAGTGGATACTTGGTTAGCTTTGAGGGTTTCGCTGGAAACGGGAATATCTTCATATAAAACCTACAGAGAAGCATTCTCAGAAACATCTCTGTGATCTTTGCATTCAAGTCAAAGAGTTCAACATTCCCTTTCATAGAGCAGGTTTGAAACCCTGATTTGTAGTACCTGGAACTGGTCATTAGGAGCGCTTTGTAGCCTACTTTGAAAAAGGAAATATCTTCCCATAGAAACTAGACAGAAGCATTCTCAGAAACAAGTTTTGACGTGTGTACTCAACTAACAGTGCTGAACTTTTCTTTTGATAGAGTAATTTTGAAACACTCTTTTTGTAGAAACTGCAAGGTGATATTTGGATAGCTTTGAGGATTTCCTTGGAAACGGGAATATCTTCATATGAAATCTAAACAGAAGCATACTCAGAAACACCTCTGTGCTGTTTGCGTTCTAGGCACAGAGTTGAACATTCGCTTTCATAGAGCAGGTTTGAAACTCTCTTTTTGTAGTATCTGGAAATGGACATTTGGATCGCTTTGTGGCCTATGGTGAAAAAGGAAATATCTTCACATAAAAACTAGACGGAAGCATTCTCCTAAACTTGTTTGGAATGTGTGTACTCATCTAACAGACTTGAACCTTTCTTTTGATAGAGCAGTTTTGAAACACTCATTTTGTAGAATCTGCAAGTGGATATTTGGATAGCTTTGAGGATTTCGTTGGAAACGGTAATATCTTCATATAAAATCTAGACATAAGCATTCTCACAAACATCTCTGTGATGACTGCATTCAAGTCACAAATTTGAACATCCCCTTTCATAGAGCTGGTTTGAAACAATGATTTTGTAGTATGTGGAACTGGACACTTGGAGTGCTTTGTGGCCTATCATGAAAAAGGAAATATCTTCGCATAAAAACTAGACGGAAGCATTCTCCTGAACTTGTTTGGAATGTGTGTACTCAACTAACAGAGATGAACCTTTCTTTTGATAGAGCAGTTTTGAAACACTCTTTTTGTAGAATCTGCAAGTGGATATTTGGATAGTTTTGAGGATTTCGTTGGAAACGGGAATATCTTCATATAAAATCTAAACAGAAGCATTCTCAGAAACATCTTTGAGATGTTTGCATTCAAGTCACAGAGTTGTACATTCCCTTTCATACAGCACGTTTGAAACACTCTTTTTGTAGTATCTGGAAAAGGACATTTTGATCGCTTTGAGGCCTATGGTGAAAAAGGAAATATCTTCGCATAAAAACTAGTCAGAAGCATTCTCCTAAACTGGTTTGTGATGTGTGAACTCAACTAACAGAGGTGAAACTTTCTTTTGATATAGCAGTTTTGAAACACTATTTTTGTAGAATCTGCAAGTTGTTATATGGATAGCTTTGGGGATTTCGTTGCAAACGGGAATCTCTTCATATAAAATCTACAGAGAAGCATTTTCAGAAACATCTGTGTGATCTTTGCATTCAAGTCACAGAGTTCAACTTTCCCTTTCATAGAGCAGGTTTGAAAAACTGATTTTGTAGTATCTGAAACTAGTCTTTTGAGCACTTTGTGGCCTATTTTGGAAAAGGAAATATCTTCCCACAGAAACTAGACAGAAGCATTCTCAAAAACTAGTTTGAGATGTGTGTACTCAACTGACAGAGTTGAACATTTCTTTTGATTGAGCAGTTTTGAAACACTCTTTTTGTAGAATCTGCAAGTGGATATTTGGATAGCTTTGAGGATTTCTTTGGAAACGGGAATATCTTCATAGAAAATCTAGACAGAAGCATTATCAGAAACTTCTTTGTGATGTTTGCATTCAAGTCACAGAGTGGCACATTCCCTTTCATAGAGTAGGTTTGAAACACTTGTTTTGTAGTATCTGTACCTGGACATTTGGAGCGCTTTTTGTCCTATTTTGGAAAAGGAAATATCTTCCGAGAAAAACTAGACTGAAGCATTCTCACAATGTAGTTTGTGATGTGTGTTTTCAACTAACAGAGTTGAACGTTTCTTTTGATAGAGCAGTTTTGAAAGACACTTTTTGTAGTATCTGCAAGTGGATATTTCGATAGCTTTGAGGATTTCGTTGGAAACGGTAATATCCTCATACAAAGTCAACACAGAAGCATTCTCAGAAACAACTCTGTGATGTTTGCATTCAAGTCACAGTGTTGAACATTCCCTTTCATAGAGCATGTTTCAAACACTACTTTTGTAGTATCTGGAACTTGACATCTGGAGCGCTTTCTGGCCTATGGTGAAAAAGGAAATATCTTCCGAGAAAAACTAGACTGAAGCATTCTCAGAAACTAGTTTGTGATGTGTGTATTCAACTAACAGAGTTGAACCTTTCTTTTGATGGAGCAGTTTTGAAACACTCTTTTTGTAGAATCTCAAGAGTATATTTGGATACATTTGAGCATTTCGTTGGAAACGGGAATATCTTCATAGAAAATCTACACAGAAGCATTATCAGCAACTTCTTCGTGATGTTTGCATTGAAGTCACAGAGTGGAACATTCCCCTTCATAGAGCAGGTTTAAAACACTGATTTTGTAGTATCCGTAACTGGACATTTGTAGCACTTTCTGGCCTATGGTGAAAAAGGAAATATCTTCCGATAAAAACTAGACTGAAGCATTCTCAGAAACTTGTTTGTGATGTGTGTATTCAACTAACAGAGTTGAAACTTTCTTTTGATAGAGTCGTTTTGAAATACTCTTTTTGTAGAATCTGCAAGAGGATATTTGGATAGCTTTGAGGATTTCGTTGGAAACGGGAATATTTTCATACAAAATCAAGACGGAAGCATTATCAGAAACTTATTTGTGATGTTTGCATTCAAGTCATAGAGTTTAATATTCTCTTCCATAGAGCAGGTTTGAGACACTGATTTTCTAGTATCTGTAACTGGACATTTGGAGCGCTTTTTGGCATATGGTGAAAAAGGAAATATCTTCCCATAAAAACTAGACAGTAGCATTCTCATAAACTTGTTCATGATGTGTGTATTCAACTTACAGAGTTGAACATTTCTTTTGATAGAGCAGTATTGAAACACTCTTCTTGTAGAATCTGCAAGAAGATATTTGGATAGCTTTGAGGAATTCGCTGGAAACGGGTATATCTTCATAGAAAATCTAGACAGAAGCATTATCAGAAACTTCTTCGTGATGTTTGCATTCAAGTCACAGAGTTGAACATTCCCTTTCATAGAGCAGGTTTAAAACACTGATTTTGAATTATCCATAAGTGGACATTTTGAGGGCTTTTTGGCCTATGCTGGAAATGGAAATATCTTCTGAGAAAAACTAGACTGAAGCACTCTCATAAACTTGTTTGTGATGTGTGTATTCAACTAACACACTTGAACCTTGCTTTTGATAGAGTAGTTTTGAAACACTCTTTTTGTAGAATCTGCAAGAGGATATTTGGATAGCTTTGAGGATTTCATTGGAAACAGGAATATCTTCATATAACATCTACACAGAAGCATTATCAGAAACTTCTTTGTGATGTTTGCATTCAAGGCATAGAGTTGAACATTCTCTTTCATAGAGCAGGTTTGAAACACTGATTTTCTAGTATCTGTAACTGGACATTGGGAGCGATTTTTGGCATGTGGTGAAAAAGGAAATATCTTCACATTAAAACTAGACAGAAGCATTCTCAGAAAGTTGTTCGTGATGTGTGTATTCAACTAACAGAGTTGGACCTCTCTTTTTATAGAGCAGTTTTGAAACACTCTTTTTGTAGAATCTGCAAGAGGATATTTGGATAGCTTTGAGGACTTCGTTGGAAACTGGAATACCTTCATAAAAAATCTACACAGAAGCATTCTCAGAAACAACTCTGTGATCTTTGCATTCAAGTCACGGAGTTGAACATTCCCTTTCATAGAGCATTTTTGAACCACTGGTTTTGTAGTATCTGGAACTGGACATCTGGAGCGATTTCTGGCCTATGGTGAAAAAGGAAATACCTTCTGAGAAAAACTAGACAGAAGCATTCTCAGAAACTAGTCTGTGATGTGTGTATTCAACTAACAGAGTTGAACCTTTCTTTTGATGGAGCAGTTTTGAAACACTCATTTGTAGAATGTGCAAGAGGATATTTGGATTGCTTGGAGAATTTCTTTGGAAACGGGAATATCTTCATAAAAAATGGAGACAGAAGCATTATCAGAAACTTCTTTGTGATGTTTGCATACAAGTCACAGAGCTGCACATTCCCTTCCATAGAGCAGGTTTGAGACACTGATTTTGTAGTATCTGTACCTGTTCATTTGGAGCGCTTTGTGGCCTATGGTGGAAAAGGCAATATCTTCCGAGAAAAAATAGACAGAAGCATTCTCAGAAACAAGTTTGTGATGTGTGTTTTCAACTAACAGAGTTGAAGGTTTCTATTGATAGGGCAGTTTTGAAAGACTCTTTTTGTAGAATCTGCAAGTGAATATTTGGATAGCTTTGAGGATTTCTTTGGAAACGGGAATATTTTCATATAAAGTCTACACAGAAGCATTCTCAGAAACAACTGTGTGATATTTGCATTCAAGTCACAGTGTTGAATATTCCCTTTCATACAGCATGTTTGAAACACTGCTTTTGTAGTATCTGAAACTTGATGTCTGGAGCACTTTCTGGCATATGGTGAAAAAGAGAAAAACTAGACAGAAGCATTCTCAGAAACCAGTTTGTGATCTGTGTATTCAACTAACAGAGTTGAATCTTTCTTTTGAGGGAGCAGTTTTGAAACACTCTTTTTGTAGAATCTACAAGAGGATATTTGGATTGCTTTGAGCATTTCATTGTAAACGGGAATATCTTCATAGAAAATCTAGACAGAAGCATTATCAGAAACTTCTTTGTGATGTTTGCATTCAAGTCACAGAGCGGCACATTCCCTTTCATAGAGTAGGTTCGAAACACTTGTTTTGTAGTATCTGTACCTGGACATTTGGAGCGCTTTGTGTCCTATTTTGGAAAAGGAAATATCTTCCGAGAAAAACTAGACTGAAGCATTCTCACAATCTAGTTTGTGATGTGTGTTTTCAACTAACAGAGTTGAACGTTTCTTTTGATAGAGCAGTTTTGAAAGACACTTTTTGTAGTATCTGCAAGTGGATATTTCGATAGCTTTGAGGATTTCGTTGGAAACGGTAATATCCTCATATAAAGTCAACACAGAAGCATTCTCAGAAACAACTCTGTGATGTTTGCATTCAAGTCACAGTGTTGAACATTCCCTTTCATAGAGCATGTTTCAAACACTACTTTTGTAGTATCTGGAACTTGACATCTGGAGCGCTTTCTGGCCTATGGTGAAAAAGGAAATATCTTCCGAGAAAAACTAGACTGAAGCATTCTCAGAAACTAGTTTGTGATGTGTGTATTCAACTAACAGAGTTGAACCTTTCTTTTGATGGAGCAGTTTTGAAACACTCTTTTTGTAGAATCTCAAGAGCATATTTGGATACATTTGAGCATTTCGTTGGAAACGGGAATATCTTCATAGAAAATCTACACAGAAGCATTATCAGCAACTTCTTCGTGATGTTTGCATTGAAGTCACAGAGTGGAACATTCCCTTTCATAGAGCAGGTTTAAAACACTGATTTTGAATTATCCGTAAGTGGACATTTTGAGGGCTTTTTGGCCTATGCTGGAAATGGAAATATCTTCTGAAAAAAACAAGATCGAAGCATTCTCATAAACTTGTTTGTGATGTGTGTATTCAACTAACACACTTGAAACTTTCTTTTGATAGAGTAGTTTTGAAACACTCTTTTTGTAGAATCTGCAAGAGGATATTTGGATAGCTTTGAGGATTTCATTGGAAACGGGAATACCTTCATATAAAATCTACACAGAAGCATTCTCAGAAACAACTCTGTGATCTTTGCATTCAAGTCACAGAGTTGAACATTCCCTTTCATAGAGCATTTTTGAACCACTGGTTTTGTAGTATCTGGAACTGGACATCTGGAGCGATTTCTGGCCTATGGTGAAAAAGGAAATACCTTCCGAGAAAAACTAGACAGAAGCATTCTCAGAAACTAGTCTGTGATGTGTGTATTCAACTAACAGAGTTGAACCTTTCTTTTGATGGAGCAGTTTTGAAACACTCTTTTTGTAGAATCTGCAAGAGGATATTTGGATTGCTTGGAGAATTTCTTTGGAAACGGGAATATCTTCATAAAAAGTCGAGACAGAAGCATTATCAGAAACTTCTTTGTGATGTTTGCATACAAGTCACAGAGTTGCACATTCCCTTCCATAGAGCAGATTTGAGACATTGATTTTGTAGTATCTGTACCTGTTCATTTGGAGCGCTTTGTGGCCTATGGTGGAAAAGGCAATATCTTCCGAGAAAAAATAGACAGAAGCATTCTCAGAAACAAGTTTGTGATGTGTGTTTTCAACTGACAGAGTTGAACGTTTCTATTGATAGGGCAGTTTTCAAAGACTCTTTTTGTAGAATCTGCAAGTGAATATTTGGATAGGTTTGAGGATTTCTTTGGAAACGGGAATATCTTCATATAAAGTCTACACAGAAGCATTCTCAGAAACAACTGTGTGATATTTGCATTCAAGTCACAGTGTTGAATATTCCCTTTCATACAGCATGTTTGAAACACTGCTTTTGTAGTATCTGAAACTTGACGTCTGGAGCACTTTCTGGCATATGGTGAAAAAGGAAATATCTTCCGAGAAAAACTAGACAGAAGCATTCTCAGAAACCAGTTTGTGATCTGTGTATTCAACTAACAGAGTTGAATCTTTCTTTTGATGGAGCAGTTCTGAAACACTCTTTTTATAGAAACTGCAAGAGGATATTTGGAAAGCTTTGACAATTTCGTTGTAAACGGGAATATCTTCATAGAAAATCTGGACAGAAGCATTATCAGAAACTTCTTTGTGATGTTTGCATTCAAGTCACAGAGTTGCACATTCCCTTTCATAGAGTAGGTTTGAAACACTGATTTTGTAGTATCTGTACCTGGACATTTGGAGCGCTTTGTTTTGTATGGTGGAAAAGGAAATATCTTACGAGAAAAACTAGACTGAAGCATTCTCACAATCTAGTTTGTGATGTGTGTATTCAACTAACGGAGTTGAACCTTTCTTTGGATGGAGCAGTTTTGAAACACTCTTTTTGTGGAATCTGCATGAGGATGTTTGGCAAGCTTTGAGGATTTCATTGGAAACTTGAATATCTTCATATAAAATCGAGACAGAAGCTTTATCAGAAACCTCTTCGTGATGCTTGCACTCAAGTCACAGAGTTGAACATTCCCTTTCATAGAGTAGGTTTGAAACACTGATTTTGTAGTATCTGGAACTGGACCTTTGGAGCGCTTTTTGTCCTATGCTGAAAATGGAAATACCTGCTGAGAAAAACTAGACAGAAGCATTCTCAGAAACTACTTTGTGATGTGTGTATTCAAGTAACAGAGTTGAATCTTTCTTTGGATGAAGCAGTTTTGCAACACTCTTTTTGTAGAATCTGCAAGAGGATATTTGGATACCTTTGAGCATTTCGTTGGAAATGTTAATATCTTCATAGAAAATCTAGACAGAAGCATTATCAGAAACTTCTTTGTGTTGTTTGCATTGAAGTCAAAGAGTTGAAAATTCCCTTTCATAGAGTAGCTTTGAAACAGTGATTTGTAGTATCTGTAACTGGACATTTGCAGCGCTTCGAGGCCTATGGTGAAAAAGGAAATATCTTCCAATAAAACGTAGACAGAAGCATTCTCAGAAACTAGTTTCTGATGTGTGTACTCAACTAACAGAGTTGAACCTTTCTTTTGATAGAGCAGTTTTGAAACACTCTTTTTGTAGAATCTGCAAGAGGATATTAGGATAGCTTTGAGGATTTCATTGGAAACGGGAATATCTTCATATAAAATCTACGCAGAAGCATTCCCAGAAACAACTCTGTGATGTTTGCATTCAAGTCGCAGAGCTGAACATTCCCTTTCATAGAGCATTTTTGAAACACTGGTCTTGAAGTATGTGGAACTGGATATCTGGAGCGATTTCTGGCCGATGGTGAAAAAGGAAATATCTTCCGATAAAACCTAGACAGAAGCATTCCCAGAAACTCGTTTGTGATATGTGTATTCAACTAACAGAGTTGAACCTTTCTTTTGATGGAGCTGTTTTGAAACACTCTTTTTGTAGAATCTGCAAGAGGATATTTGGTTTGCTTGGAGAATTTCTTTGGAAACGGGAATATCTTCATAAAAAATCCAGACAGAAGCATTATCAGAAACATCTTTGTGATGTTTGCATTCAAGTCACAGAGTTGCACATTCCCTTTCATAGAGCAGGTTTGAAACACTGATTTTGTAGTATCTGTACCTGGACATTTGGAGCGCTTTGTAGCCTATGGTGGAAAAGGAAATATCTTCCGAGAAAAACTAGACAGAAGCAGTCTCAGAAACATGTTTGTGATGTGTGTTTTCAACTAACAGAGTTGAACGTTTCTTTTGATAGAGGTGTTTTGAAAGACTCTTTTTGTAGAATCTGCAAGAGGATATTTGGATACATTTGAGCATTTCATTGGGAACGGGAATATCTTCATAGAAAATCTAGACAGAAGCATTATCAGAAACTTCTTCGTGATCTTTGCACTGAAGTCACAGAGTTGAACATTCCCTTTCATACAGCATGCTTGAAACACTGCTTTTGTAGTATCCGTAACTGGACATTTGTAGCGCTTTCTGGCCTATGGTGAAAAAGGAAATATCTTCCAATAAAAACTAGATAGATGCATTCTCAGAAACTAGTTTGTGATGTGTGTATTCAACTAACGTAGTTGAACCTTTCTTTTGATCGAGTAGTTTTGAAACACTCTTTTTGTAGAATCTGCAAGAGGATATTTGGATAGCTTTGAGGATTTCCTTGGAAACGGGAATATTTTCATATAAAATCTAGACAGAAACATTATCAGAAACTTATTTGTGATGTTTGCATTCAAGTCATAGAGTTGAACTTTCCCTTTCATAAAGCAGGTTTGAAACACTGATTTTGTAGTATCTTCAACTGGACATCAGGAGCGCTTTCTGGCATATGGTGAAAAAGGAAATATCTTCCGATAAAAACTAGAGAGAAGCATTCTCACAAACTTGTTTGTGATGTGTGTATTCAAATAACGGGGTTGAACCTTTCTTTTGATGGAGCAGTTTTGAAACATTCTTTTTGTAGAATCTGCAAGAGGATATTTGGATTGCTTTGAGCATTTCATTGGAAACGGGAATATCTTCAAAGAAAATCTAGACAGAAGCATTATCAGAAACTTCTTTGTGATGTTGGCATTCAAGTCACACAGTGGCAAATTTCCGTTCATAGAGCGGGTTTGAAACTCAGATTTTGTTGTATCTGTACCTGGACATTTGGAGGGCTTTGTGGCCTATGGTGAAAAAGGAAATATCTTCCGAGAAAAACTAGACAGAAGCACTCTCAGAAACAAGTTTCTGATGTGTGTATTCAACTAACAGAGTTGAACCTTTCTTTTGATGGGGCAGTTTTCAAACACTCTTTTTGTAGAATCTGCAAGAGGATATTTGGATTGCTTTGAGAATTTCTTTGGAAACGGGAATATCTTTATATAAAATCTAGACAGAAGCATTATCAGAAACTTCTTTGTGTTGATTGCATTCACGTCACAGAGTTGCACATTCTCTTTTGTAGAGCAGGTTTGAAACACTGATTTTGTAGTATCTGTACCTGGACATTTGTAGCGCTTTGTGGCCTATGGTGAAAAAGGAAATATCTTCCGATAAAAACTTGACATAAGCATTCTCAGAAACTTGTTTGTGATGTGTGTATTTAACTAATAGATTTGAACATTTCTTTTGATAGAGCAGTTTTGAAACACTCTTTTTGGAGAATCTGCAAGTGGATATTTGGATAGATTTGAGGATTTCGTTGGAAACTGGAATATCTTCATATAAAATCCACACAGAAGCATTCTCACAAGCAACTCTGTGATGTTTGCATTCATGTCACAGACTTGAACATTCCCTTTCATACAGCAGGTTTGAAACACTGATTTTGTAGTATCTGGAACTGGACACCTGGAGCATTTTCTGGCCTATGGTGAAAAAGGAAATATCTTCTGATAAAAACCAGACAGAAGCATTCTCAGAAGCTGGGTTGTGATATGTGTATTCAACTAACAGAGTTGAACCTTTCTTTTGATGGAGCCGTTTTGAAACACTCTTTCTGTAGCAACTGCAAGAGGATATTTGGATTGCTTGGAGAATTTCATTGCAAACGGGAATATCTTCATAGAAAATTTAGACAGAAGCATTGTCAAAAACTTCTTAGTGATGTTGGAATTCAAGTCACAGAGTTGCACATTTCCTTTCATAGAGCGGGTTTGAAACTCTGATTTTGTAGTGTCTGTTCCTGGACATTTCGAGTGCTTTGTGGCCTATGGTGAAAAAGGAAATATCTTCCGAGAAAAATTAGACAGAAGCATTCTCAGAAACTACTTTGTGATGTGTGTATTCAACTAACAGAGTTGAACCTTTCTTTTGATAGAGTAGTTTTGAAACACTCTTTTTGTGGAATCTGCAAGAAGATATTTGGATAGCTTTGAGGATTTTGTTAGAAACGGGAATATTTTCCTATAAAATCTAGACAGCAGCATTATCAGAAACTTCTTTGTGATGTTTGCATTCAAGTCATAGAGTTGAATATTCTCTTTCATAGAGCAGGTTTGAAACACTGATTTTCTAGTATCTGTAACTGGACATTTGGAGCGCTTTTTGGCATATGGTGAAAAAGGAAATATCTTCCCATAAAAACTAGACAGAAGCATTCTCATGAACTTGTTCGTGATGTCTGTATCCAACTAACAGAGATGAACCTTTCTCTTGATAGAGCAGTTTTGAAACACTCTTTTTGTAGAATATGTGAGAAGATATTTAGATAGCTTTGAGGATTTCGTTGGAAACGGGAATATCTTCATATAAAATCTAGACAGAAGCATTATCAGAAACTTCTTTGTGATGTTTGCATTGAAGTCACAGAGTTGAACATTGCCTTTCATAGAGCAGGTTTCAAACAGTGATTTGTAGTATCTCTAACTGGACATTTGCAGCGCTTCGAGGCCCTTGGTGAAAAAGGAAATATCTTACGATAAAACCTAGACAGAAGCATTCTCAGAAACTGGCTTCTCATGTGTGTACTCAACTAACAGAGTTGAACCTTTCTTTTGATAGAGCTGTTTTGAAACACTCTTTTTGTAGAATCTGTAAGTGGATATTTGGACAGCTTTGAGGATTTCTTTGGAAACGGGTATATCTTCATGTAAAGTCTACACAGAAGCATTCTCAGAAACAACTCTGTGACGTTTGCATTGAAGTCACAGTGTTGAACATTCCCTTTCATACAGCATGTTTGATACACCGGTTTTGTAGTATCTGGAACTGGACATCTGGAGTGGTTCCTGGCCTATGGTGAAAATGGAAATATCTTCCGATAAAAACTAGACAGAAGCCTTCTCAGAAACTAGTCTGTGATGTGTGTATTCAACTAAGAGAGTTGAACCTTTCTTTTGATGGAGAAGTTTTGAAGCACTCTTTTTGTAGAACCTGCAAGAGGATATTTGGTTGCTTTGAGAATTTCGTTGGAAACGGGAATATCTTCATAAAAAAATCCTGACAGAATCATTATCAGAAACTTCTTTGTGATGTTTGCATACAAGTCACAGAGTTGCACTTTCCCTTTCATAGAGCAGGTTTGAAACACTGATTTTGTAGTATCTGTACCTGGACATTTGGAGCGCTTTGTGGCCGATGCTGGAAAAGGAAATATCTTCCGAGAAAAACTAGACAGAAGCATTCTCAGAAACTAGTTTGTGATGTGTGTTTTCAACTAACAGAATTGAACGTTTCTTTTGATAGAGCAGTTTTGAAAGACTCTTTTTGTAGAATCTGCAAGTGGATATTTGGATAGCTTTGAGGATTTCGTTGGAAACGGGAATATCTTCATATAAAATCTACCCAGAAGCATTCTCAGAAACAACTCTGTGATGTTTGCATTCAAGTCACAGAGTTGAACATTCCTCTTCATAGAGCAAGTTTAAAACACTGATTTTGTGGTATCCATAACTGGACATTTTTAGTGCTTTCTGAGCTATGATGAAAAAGGAAATATCTTCTGATAAAAACTAGACAGAATCATTCTGAGAAAGTAGTTTGTGATGTGTGTATTCAACTAACAGTGTTGAACCTTGCTTTTGATAGGTTAGTTTTGAAACACTCTTTTTGTAGAATCTGCAAGAGGATATTTGGATAGCTTTGAGGATTTCATTGGAAACGGGAATATCTTCATATAAAATCTAGACAGAAGAAGTATCAGAAACTTCTTTGTGATGTTTACATTGAAGTTACAGAGTGGAACATTCCCTTTCATAGAGCAGTTTTGAAACAGATTTGTAGTTTCTGTAACTGGACATTGGAAGCACTTCGAGGCCTGTGGTGAAAAAGGAAATATCTTCCGATAAAACCTAGACAGAAGCATTCTCAGAAAGTAGTTTCTGATGTGTGTACTCAACTAACAGATTTGAACCTTTCTTCTGACAGAGCAGCTTTGAAAGACTGTTTTTGTAGAATCTGCAGGTGGATATTTGGATAGCTTTGAGGATTTCTTTGGAAACGGGAATATCTTCATATAAAGTCTACACAGAAGCATTCTCAGAAACAACTGTGTGATATTTGCATTGAAGTCACAGTGTTGAATATTCCCTTTCATACAGCATGTTTGAAACACTGCTTTTGTAGTATCCGTAACTGGACATTTGTAGCGCTTTCTAGCCTATGGTGAGAAAGGAAATATCTTCCGATAAAAACTGGATAGAAGCATTCTCAGAAACTACATTGTGATGTGTGTATTCAACTAACAGAGTTGAACCTTTCTTTTGATAGAGTAGATTTGAAACACACGTTTTGTAGAATCTGCAAGAGAATATTTGGATAGATTTGAGGATTTCATTGGAAACGGTAATATCTTCATATAAAATCTACACAGAAGCATTCTCAGAAACAACTCTTTGATGTTTGCATTAATGTCACAGAGTTGAACATTCCCTTTCATAGAGAAGGTTTGAAACACTGATTTTGTAGTATCTGGAACTGGACCCCTGGAGCGCTTTCTGGCCTACGGTGAAAAAGGAAATATCTTCCGATAAAAACTAGACAGAAGCATTCTCAGAAACTAGTTTGTGATGTGTGTATTCAACTAACAGAGTTGAACCTTTCTTTTGATGGAGCAGTTTGGAACACTCTTTTTGTAGAATCTGCAAGAGGATATTTGGATTGCTTTGAGCATTTCATTGGAAACGGGAATATCTTCATAGAAAATCTAGACAGAAGCATTATCAGAAACTTCTTTGTAATGTTTGAATTGAAGTCACAGAGTTGCACATTCCCTTTCATAGAGTAGGTTTGAAACAATGATTTTGTAGTATCTGGACCTGGACATTTGGAGCGCTTTGTGGCCTATGGTGAAAAAGGATATATCTTCCGAGAAAAACTAGACAGAAGCATTCTCAGAAACTAGTCTGTGATGTGTGTATTCAACTAACAGAGTTGAACCTTTCTTTTGATGGAGCAGTTTTGAAACACTCTTTTAGTAGAACCTGCAAGAGGATATTTGGATTGCTTGGAGAATTTCATTGGAAACGGGAATATCTTCATAGAAAATCGAGACAGAAGCATTATCAGAAACTTCTTTGTGATGTTTGCATTCAAGTCACAGAGTTGCACATTCACTTTCATAGAGCAGGTTTGAAACACTGATTTTGTAGTATCTGTACCTGGACATTTGTAGCGATTTGCGGCTATGGTGAAAAAGGAAGTATCTTCCGAGAGAAAGTATACAGAAGCATTCTCAGAAACTAGTTTGTATTCTGTGCATTCAACTAACAGAGTTGAGCGTTTCTTTTGATAGAGCAGTTTTGAAACAGTCTTTTTGTAGTATCACCAAGAGGATATTTGGATACCTTTGAGAATTTCATTGGAAACGGGAATATCTTCATAGAAATTCTAGACAGAAGCATTATCAGAAACTTCTTCATGATGTTTGCATTCAAGTCACAGAGTGGAACACTCCGTTTCATAGAGCGGGTTTGAAATGCTGATTTTGTAGTAGGTATAAACACTGATTTTGCAGTATCCGTAACTGGACATTTGTAGCGCTTTCTGGCCTGTGGTGAAAAAGGAAATATCTTCTGATGAAAACTACACAGAAGCATTATCATAATCTTGTTCATGATGTGTGTATTCAACTAACAGAGTTGAACCTTTCTTTTGATAGAGCAGTTTTGAAACACTCTTTTTGTAGAATCTGCAAGAGGATATTTGGATAGCTTTGAGGATTACTTTGGAAACGGGAATATCTTCATATAAAATCTAGACAGAAACATTAACAGAAACTTCTTTGTGATGTTTGCATTGAAATCACAGAGTTGAACTTTCCCTTTCATAGAGCAGGTTTGAAACACTGATTTGTAGTATCTGTAACTGGACATTTGCAGTGATTCGAGGCCTATGGTGAAAAAAGAAATATCTTCCAATAAAACCTAGACAGAAGCATTCTCAGAAACTAGTATCTATTGAGTGTACTCAACAAACAGAGTTGAACCTTTCCTTTGATAGAGCAGTTTTGAAACACTCTTTTTGTAGGATCTGCAACTGGATATTTGGATAGTTTTGAGGATTTCGTTGGAAACGGGAATATCTTCATATAAAATCTACACAGAAGCATTCTCAGAAACAACTCTGTGATGTTTGCATTTAAGTCACAGAGTTGAACATTCCCTTTCATAGAGCATGTTTGAAGCACTGGTTTTGTAGTATCTTGAAGTGGACAGCTGGAGCAATTTCTGGCTTATGGTGAAAAAGGAAATATCTTCCAATAAAAACTAGACAGAAGCATTCTCAGAAACTAGTTTGTGGTGTGTGTATTCAACCAACAGAGTTGAACCTTTCCTTTGATTTTGCAGTTTTGAAACCCTCTTTTTGTAGAATCTGCAAGAGGATATTTGGATAGCTTTGAGGATTTCCTTGGAAACGGGAATATCTTCATAGAAAATCTAGACAGAAGCATTATCAGAAACTTCTTTGTGATGTTTGCATTCAAGTCACAGAGTTGAACATTCCCTCTCATAGAGCAGGTTTAAAACACTGATTTTGAAGTATCCGTAACTGGACATTTGTAGCGCTTTCTGACCTATGGTGAAAAAGGAAATATCTTCTGATGAACACTAGAGAGAAGCATTCTCAGAAACTTGTTTGTGATGTGTGTATTCAACTAACAGTGTTGAACCTTTCTTTTGATAGAGTAGCTTTGAAACACTCTTTTTGTAGAATCTGCAAGAGGATATTTGGATAGCTTTGAGGATTTCCTTGGAAACGGGAATATTTTCATATAAAATCTAGACAGAAGCATTATCAGAAACTTCTTTGTGATGTTTGCATTCAAGTCATAGAGTTGAACGTTCTCTTTCATAGAGCAGGTTTGAAACACTGATTTTCTAGTATCTGTAACTGGACAATTGGAGTGCTTTTTGGCATATGGTGAAAAAGGAAATATCTTCCCATAAAAACTAGACAGAAGCATTCTCATAAACTTGTTCATGATGTGTGTATTCAACTAACAGAGTTGAACCTTTCTTTTGATGGAGCAGTTTTGAAACACTCTTTTTGTAGAATCTGCAAGAAGCTATTTGGAAAGATTAGTGGATTTCTTTGGAATTGGGAATATCTTCATGTAAAATCTAGACAGAAGCATTATCAGAAATTTCTTTGTGTTGTTTGCATTGAAGTTGCAGAGTTGAACATTCCCTTTCATAGAGCAGGTTTGAAACACTGATTTGTAGTATCTCTAACTGGACATTTGCAGCGCTTCGAAGCCTATGGTGAAAAAGGAAATATCTTCCGATAAAACCTAGACAGAAGCATTCTCAGAAACTAGTTTCTGATGTGTCTACTCAACTAACGGAGTTGAACCTTTCTTTTGATAGAGCAGTTTTGAAACACTCTTTTTGTAGAATCTGCAAGTGGATATTTGGATAGCTTTGAGGATTCCATTGGAAACGGGAATATCTTCATATAAAATCTACACAGAAGCATTCTCAGAAACAACTCTGTGATGTTTGCATTCAAGTAACAGAGTTGAACATTCCCTTTCATAGAGCATTTTTGAAACACTGGTTTTTTAGTATCTGGAAGTGGATATCTGGAGCGATTTCTGGCCTATGGTGAAAAAGGAAATATCTTCCGATAAAAACTAGACAGAAGCATTCTCAGAAACTAGTTTTGGATGTGTGTATTCAACTAATAGAGGTGAACCTTTCTTTTGATGGAGGAGTTTTGAAACACTCTTTTTGTAGAATCTGCAGGAGGATATTTCGTTTGCTTTGAGAATATCGCTGGAAATGGGAATATCTTCGTAAAAAATCCAGACAGAGGCATTATCAGAAACTTTTTTGTGCTGTTAGCGTACAAGTCACAGAGTTGCACATTCCCTTTCATAGAGCAGGTTTGAAACACTGATTTTGTGGAATTTGCAGCTGGGGATTTCAAGCGCTTTGAGGCCAATGTGGAAAAGGAAATATCTTCGTATAAAAACTAGACAGAATCATTCTCAGAAACTACTTTGTGATGTGTGCGTACTACTCACAGAGTTTAACCTTGCTTTTCATAGAGCAGTTTGGAAACACTGTTTGTAAAGTCTGCAAGTGGATATTTGGACCTCTTTGAGACCTTCGTCGGAAATGGGATTTCTTCATATAATGCTAGACAGAAGAATTCTCAGTAACTTCTTTGTGTTGGGGGTATTCAACTCACAGAGTTGAACCTTCCTTTAGACAGAGCACATTTGAAATGCTCTTTTTGTGGAACTTACAGGTGGAGATTTCAAGCGCTTTGAGTCCAATGTTAGAAAAGTAAATATCTTCGTATAAAAACTAGACAGAATCATTCTCAGAAACTACTTTGTGATGTGTGCGTTCAACTCACAGAGTTTAACCTTTCTTTTCATAGAGCAGTTTGGAAACACTCTGTTTGTAGAGTCTGCAAGTGGATATTTGGACCTCATTAAGGCCTTCGTTGGAAATGGGATTTCCTCATATAACGCTAGACAGTAGAATTCTCAGTAACTTCTTTGTGTTGTGTGTATTCAACTCACAGAGTTGAACCTTCTTTTAGACAGAGCAGATTTGAAATACTCTTTTTGTGGAATTTGCAGGTGGAGATTTC
Source organism: Gorilla gorilla gorilla (assembly GCF_029281585.2). Taxonomy (NCBI): domain Eukaryota; kingdom Metazoa; phylum Chordata; class Mammalia; order Primates; family Hominidae; genus Gorilla; species Gorilla gorilla. The sequence goes on along the minus strand of NC_073241.2, from coordinate 35,511,964 downwards.
AAGCACTTTGAGGCCAATGGTAGAAAAGGAAATATCTTCGTATAAATACTAGACAGAATCATTCTCAGAAACTACTTTGTGAAGTGTGAGAGGCACCTCCCGGGTTCATGCCATTCTCCTGCCTCAGCCTCCAGAGTAGCTAGGATTACAGGCACTCGCCACCACGACCGGCTAATTTTTTGTATTTTTAGTAGATAGGGGGTTTCACCGTGTTAGCTAGGATGGTCTGGATTTCCCGACCTTGTGATCCGCCTGCCTTGGCCTCCCAAAGTGCTGGTATTACAGGCATGAGCCACCACTCCCAGCCAGTTTAACTTGTAAGGAAACTGACAAAGTGGCTGTATTTCCAGCAGCAGTGTATGAGCATTCCTGTTCCTTTGTGTTCTCACCAATGTTTAGTATGGTCAGTCTTTTAAATTTTAGCTCTTCTAATAGGCATGTAGCAGTATCTCATTGTGGTTTTAATTTACATTTCCCTAATGATGAATGATGTTGAACATCTTTCAATGTGCTTATGTATCATCCATCTGTATTCTATGGTGAAATGTCTGTTCAGATCTCTACATTTGTGTTAGACTATTTGTTGTCCTATTATTGAGTCCTGAGAGTTCTTTGTATATTTTGGATAACAAATGTATCTTCACCAGATATAGCTTTTGTAAATTTTTACTTCCAGTCTGTGATTTGTCTTTTTATTCTCTCGATAGTGTTTTTCTTTTTCTTTTTTTTTTTTTTTTTTTGACAGAGCCTGGCTCTGTCACCCAGGCTGGATTGCGGTGGCATGATCTCGGCTCACTGCAAGCTCCACCACCTGGGTTCACGCCATTCTCCTGCCTCAGCCTCTCTGAGTGGCTGGGACTACAGGCGCCCGCCACTACACCCAGCTAATTTTTTGTATTTTTGGTAGAGAGGGGTTTCATCGTGGTCTAGATCGCCTGACCTTGTGATCCACCCACCTCGGCCTCCCAAAGTGCTGGGATTACAAGCATTAGCCACTGCGCCTGGCCTCTGGACAGTGTTTTTCACAGGTCAGATTAATTTTTATATAAATCATTCATTTTATTCTTATTATGTAAAATTTTATAATTTTTAATTTCCTTTTTAAAAGGTAAATAAAATTTTAAGTGTAATGATGCAAAATTTTGCTTAAAAGTAAATGTATATAAAAGTGTTGATATAGACTAAAACATTGAATAAGTTAGAAGGTAGTTAGTTGTCACAGTAGGAGTGAAGTGAAAAGCTTCGCCTTTCACCCTCTGAAGATTACCCGAAATGAACTGACCATACACAGATTAATAAAAGAAAGGGTATACGAACTTACATAACCTGCAAAAACATGAGAGCTAGACACAAAGTATAAGACTTGAAGATGGCTCAGATCTTAAATGCTCTCCTCATAGACAATAGATATATAGACCCAGGATGCAGACATTATTTTGTAAATAATTTCCTTTGGAAGCTGGATGGGACAGACAAATTACGGGAAGGTGAGAGATGGAACTGCACAGGAAAAAAGTTTGTCTTTGTCACTTTAATCTTATCATTACTAGAGAATATTTATGAGTATTTTAGAATAATATATTTTTAAGCCCAAACCTCACCAAATGTTTTTTCTAAAACAAATACTTTTTGTTGTTGTTTGTTTTTGTTACTGTGTCTCACTCTGTCACCCAGGTATGGAGTGCAGTGGTGCAACCATGGCTCACTGCAGCCTTCACCTCCTGGGCTCAAGTGATTCTCCTACCTCAGCCTTCCAAGTAGCTGGGCTACAGGCATGCACCATCATGCCCTGGTAATTAAAGAAAAAAAAATTTTGTTAGAGACCAAGTCTCATTATGTCACCCTGGCTAGACTTGAACTCCTGGAATCAACTGATCCTCATGCCTTGGCTTCCCAAATTATTGGGATTATAGGTGTGAGCCACAGTGCCTGACCACATATTTCTATACTTCACTGAGGAAAGGAAGGTGCTAGGAAAATTGGTTAAGAACTATTTTTTAAAAAGCCATTAGTAGTGTTTTATTTTATTTTATTTTTTAATGATTGATTGATTTTTGAGATTGGGATCTCACTATGTTGCCCAGGCTGGTTTCACATTCCCAAGTTTAAGCAATACCCCTGCCTCAGTCTCCCAAGTAGCTGGGATGACATGTGTGTGTCACCATACCCAGCTCCATTAGTAGCGTTTTTAACAATTGTGGGCCACTGAGTAAGAATAATTTTTTTAATTAAAGGTTATTTTTTAAAAAGCACATTTGTAGAAAATTA